>NC_142423.1:315000-630000 GCF_059516105.1 Syngnathus floridae | reverse complement strand
TTATTTCGGCCACCTGGCGCGTGCGCACGGCCTCCCGGTGGAACCGGGAAGCGTGCGCGAGTGTGCTGGCCGCTGGAAGTGCAATGAGGCTCCGCGATCTCCTCCGCGGTGCTTATAAACAGCCGATCCGCTCGGCGGGAGCTTATTTCGGCCACGTGGCGCGTGTGCACGGCCTCCCGGTGGAACCGGGTGGTGTGCGCGAGTGTGCTGGCCGCTGGAAGTGCAATGAGGCTCTGCTATCTCCTCCGCGGTGCTTATAAACAGCCGATCCGCTAGGCGGGATCTTATTTCGGCCACTTAGCGCATGCACACGGCCTCCCGGTTGTTCCGGGCGGCGTGCGCGAGTATGCTTGCCGCTGGAAGTGCAATGAGGCTCTGCGGTCTCCTCCGCGGTGCTTATAAACAGCCGGTCCGCTAGGCGGGAGCTTATTTCGGCCACTTGGCGCGTGCGCACGGCCTCCCGGTGGAACCAGGAAGCGTGCGCGAGTGTGCCGGCCGCTGGAAGTGCAATCAGGTTCCGCGAACTCCTCCGCGGTGTATATAAACAGCCGCTCCGAGAGGCGGGAGCTTATTTCGTCCACTTGGCGCATGCGCACGGCTTCCCGGTTTTTCCGGGCGGCGTGCGCGAGTATGCTTGCCGCTGGAAGTGCAATGAGGCTCTGCGGTCTCCTCCGCGGTGCTTATAAACAGCCGGTCCGCTAGGCGGGAGCTTATTTCGGCCACTTGGCGCGTGCGCACGGCCTCCCGGTGGAACCAGGAAGCGTGCGCGAGTGTGCCGGCCGCTGGAAGTGCAATCAGGCTCCGCGAACTCCTCCGCGGTGCTTATAAACAGCCGCTCCGAGAGGCGGGAGCTTATTTCGGCCACTTGGCGCATGCGCACGTCCTCCCGGTTGTTCCGGGCGGCGTGCGCGAGTGTGCTTGCCGCTGGAAGTGCAATGAGGCTCTGCGGTCTCCTCCGCGGTGCTTATAAACAGCCAATCCGCTAGAAGGGAGCTTATTTCGTCCACCTGGCGCGTGCGCACGGCCTCCCGGTGGAACCGGGAAGCGTGCGCGAGTGTGCTGGCCGCTGGAAGTGCAATGAGGCTCCGCAATCTCCTCCGCGGTGCTTGTAAACAGCCGATCCGCTAGGCGGGAGCTTATTTCGGCCACTTGGCTCGTGCGCACGGCCTCAAGGTGGAATCGGGCGGCGTGTGCGAGTGTGCTGGCCGCTGGAAGTGCAATGAGGCTCTGCGGTCTCCTCCGCGGTGCTTATAAACAGCCGGTCCGCTAGGCGGGAGCTTATTTCGGCCACTTGGTGCGTGCGCACGGCCTCCCGGTGGAACCGGGAAGCGTGCACGAGTGTGCTGGCCGCTGGAAGTGAAATGAGGCTCCGCTATCTCCTCCGCAGTGCTTATAAACAGTCGATCCGCTAGGCGGGATCTTATTTCGGCCACTTAGCGCATGCGCACGGCCTCCCGGTTGTTCCGGGCGGCGTGCGCGAGTATGCTTGCCGCTGGAAGTGCAATGAGGCTCCGCGATCTCCTCTGCGGTGCTTATAAACAGCCGATCTGCTCGGCGGGAGCTTATTTCGGCCACTTGGCGCGTGCGCACGGCCTCCTGGTGGAACCGGGTGGTGTGCGCGAGTGTGCTGGCCGCTGGAAGTGCAATGAGGCTCTGCAGTCTCCTCCGCAGTACTTATAAACAGCCGATCCGCTAGGCGGGTTCTTATTTCGGCCACTTTGCGCGTGCACACCGCCTCCCGGTTGTTCCGGGCGGCGTGCGCGAGTGTGCTGGCCGCTGGAAGTGCAATGAGGCTCCGCGATCTCCTCCGCGGTGCTTATAAACAGCCGATCCGCTAGGCGGGAGCTTATTTTGGCCACTTGGCTCGTGCGCACGGCCTCAAGGTGGAATCGGGCGGCGTGTGCGAGTGTGCTGGCCGCTGGAAGTGCAATGAGGCTCTGCGGTCTCCTCCGCGGTGCTTATAAACAGCCGGTCCGCTAGGCGGGAGCTTATTTCGGCATCTTGGTGCGTGCGCACGGCCTCCCGGTGGAACCGGGAAGCGTGCGCGAGTGTGCTGGCCGCTGGAAGTGCAATGAGGCTCTGCTATCTCCTCCGCGGTGCTTATAAACAGCCGATCCGCTAGGCGGGATCTTATTTCGGCCACTTAGCGCATGCACACGGCCTCCCGGTTGTTCCGGGCGGCGTGCGCGAGTATGCTTGCCGCTGGAAGTGCAATGAGGCTCCGCGATCTCCTCCGCGGTGCTTATAAACAGCCGATCCGCTCGGCGGGAGCTTATTTCGGCCACTTGGCGCGTGTGCACGGCCTCCCGTTGGAACCGGGTGGTGTGCGCGAGTGTGCTGGCCGCTGGAATTGCAATGAGGCTCCGCGATCTCCTCCGTGGTGCTTATAATTGCCGATCCGCTAGGCAGGAATTTATTTCGGCCACTTGGCGCGTGCGCACGGCCTTCCGGTGGAGTTGGGCGGCGTGTGCGAGTGTGCTTGCCGCTGGAAGTGCAATGAGGCTCCGCGATCTCCTCCGCGGTGCTTATAAACAGCGGCTCCGCTAGGCGGGAGCTTATTTCGGCCACTTGGCGCGTGCGCACGGCCTCCCGGTGGAGCCGGGCGGTGTGCGCGAGTGTGCTGGCCGCTGGAAGTGCAATGAGGCTCTGCGATCTCCTCCGCGGTGCTTATAAACAGCCAATCCGCGAGGCGGGATCTTATTTCGGCCACCTGGCGCATGCGCACGGCCTCCCGGTGGAACCGGGAAGCGTGCGCGAGTGTGCTGGCCGCTGGAAGTGCAATGAGGCTCCGCGATCTCCTCCGCGGTGCTTATAAACAGCCGATCCGCTCAGCGGGAGCTTATTTCGGCCACGTGGCGCGTGTGCACGGCCTCCCGGTGGAACCGGGTGGTGTGCGCGAGTGTGCTGGCCGCTGGAAGTGCAATGAGGCTCTGCAGTCTCCTCCGCGGAGCTCATAAACAGCCCATCCGCTAGGCGGGAGCTTATTTCGGCCACTTGGCGCGTGCGCACGGCCTCCCGGTGGAACCGGGTGACGTGCACGAGTGTGTTGGCCGCTGGAAGTGCAATGAGGCTCCGCTATCTCCTCCGCAGTACTTATAAACAGCCGATCCGCTAGGCGGGAGCTTATTTCGGCCACTTGGCTCGTGCGCACGGCCTCAAGGTGGAATCGGGCGGCGTGTGCGAGTGTGCTGGCCGCTGGAAGTTTAATGAAGCTCTGCGATCTCCTCCGCGGTGCTTATAAACAGCCGCTCCGAGAGGCGGGAGCTTATTTCGGCCACTTGGCGCATGCGCACGGCCTCCCGGTTGTTCCGGGCGGCGTGCGCGAGTATGCTTGCCGCTGGAAGTGCAATGAGGCTCTGCGGTCTCCTCCGCGGTGCTTATAAACAGCCGATCCGCTAGGCGGGAGCTTATTTCGGCCACTTGGCTCGTGCGCACGGCCTCAAGGTGGAATCGGGCGGCGTGTGCGAGTGTGCTGGCCGCTGGAAGTGCAATGAGGCTCTGCGGTCTCCTCCGCGGTGCTTATAAACAGCCGGTCCGCTAGGCGGGAGCTTATTTCGGCATCTTGGTGCGTGCGCATGGCCTCCCGGTGGAACCGGGAAGCGTGCGCGAGTGTGCTGGCCGCTGGAAGTGCAATGAGGCTCTGCTATCTCCTCCGCGGTGCTTATAAACAGCCGATCCGCTAGGCGGGATCTTATTTCGGCCACTTAGCGCATGCACACGGCCTCCCGGTTGTTCCGGGCGGCGTGCGCGAGTATGCTTGCCGCTGGAAGTGCAATGAGGCTCTGCGGTCTCCTCCGCGGTGCTTATAAACAGCCGGTCCGCTAGGCGGGAGCTTATTTCGGCCACTTGGCGCGTGCGCACGGCCTCCCGGTGGAACCAGGAAGCGTGCGCGAGTGTGCCGGCCGCTGGAAGTGCAATCAGGCTCCGCGAACTCCTCCGCGGTGTATATAAACAGCCGCTCCGAGAGGCGGGAGCTTATTTCGGCCACTTGGCGCATGCGCACGGCTTCCCGGTTTTTCCGGGCGGCGTGCGCGAGTATGCTTGCCGCTGGAAGTGCAATGAGGCTCTGCGGTCTCCTCCGCGGTGCTTATAAACAGCCGGTCCGCTAGGCGGGAGCTTATTTCGGCCACTTGGCGCGTGCGCACGGCCTCCCGGTGGAACCAGGAAGCGTGCGCGAGTGTGCCGGCCGCTGGAAGTGCAATCAGGCTCCGCGAACTCCTCCGCGGTGCTTATAAACAGCCGCTCCGAGAGGCGGGAGCTTATTTCGGCCACTTGGCGCATGCGCACGTCCTCCCGGTTGTTCCGGGCGGCGTGCGCGAGTGTGCTTGCCGCTGGAAGTGCAATGAGGCTCTGCGGTCTCCTCCGCGGTGCTTATAAACAGCCAATCCGCTAGAAGGGAGCTTATTTCGTCCACCTGGCGCGTGCGCACGGCCTCCCGGTGGAACCGGGAAGCGTGCGCGAGTGTGCTGGCCGCTGGAAGTGCAATGAGGCTCCGCAATCTCCTCCGCGGTGCTTGTAAACAGCCGATCCGCTAGGCGGGAGCTTATTTCGGCCACTTGGCTCGTGCGCACGGCCTCAAGGTGGAATCGGGCGGCGTGTGCGAGTGTGCTGGCCGCTGGAAGTGCAATGAGGCTCTGCGGTCTCCTCCGCGGTGCTTATAAACAGCCGGTCCGCTAGGCGGGAGCTTATTTCGGCCACTTGGTGCGTGCGCACGGCCTCCCGGTGGAACCGGGAAGCGTGCACGAGTGTGCTGGCCGCTGGAAGTGCAATGAGGCTCCGCTATCTCCTCCGCAGTGCTTATAAACAGTCGATCCGCTAGGCGGGATCTTATTTCGGCCACTTAGCGCATGCGCACGGCCTCCCGGTTGTTCCGGGCGGCGTGCGCGAGTATGCTTGCCGCTGGAAGTGCAATGAGGCTCCGCGATCTCCTCTGCGGTGCTTATAAACAGCCGATCTGCTCGGCGGGAGCTTATTTCGGCCACTTGGCGCGTGCGCACGGCCTCCTGGTGGAACCGGGTTGTGTGCGCGAGTGTGCTGGCCGCTGGAAGTGCAATGAGGCTCTGCAGTCTCCTCCGCAGTACTTATAAACAGCCGATCCGCTAGGCGGGTTCTTATTTCGGCCACTTTGCGCGTGCACACCGCCTCCCGGTTGTTCCGGGCGGCGTGCGCGAGTGTGCTGGCCGCTGGAAGTGCAATGAGGCTCCGCGATCTCCTCCGCGGTGCTTATAAACAGCCGATCCGCTAGGCGGGAGCTTATTTTGGCCACTTGGCTCGTGCGCACGGCCTCAAGGTGGAATCGGGCGGCGTGTGCGAGTGTGCTGGCCGCTGGAAGTGCAATGAGGCTCTGCGGTCTCCTCCGCGGTGCTTATAAACAGCCGGTCCGCTAGGCGGGAGCTTATTTCGGCATCTTGGTGCGTGCGCACGGCCTCCCGGTGGAACCGGGAAGCGTGCGCGAGTGTGCTGGCCGCTGGAAGTGCAATGAGGCTCTGCTATCTCCTCCGCGGTGCTTATAAACAGCCGATCCGCTAGGCGGGATCTTATTTCGGCCACTTAGCGCATGCACACGGCCTCCCGGTTGTTCCGGGCGGCGTGCGCGAGTATGCTTGCCGCTGGAAGTGCAATGAGGCTCCGCGATCTCCTCCGCGGTGCTTATAAACAGCCGATCCGCTCGGCGGGAGCTTATTTCGGCCACTTGGCGCGTGTGCACGGCCTCCCGTTGGAACCGGGTGGTGTGCGCGAGTGTGCTGGCCGCTGGAATTGCAATGAGGCTCCGCGATCTCCTCCGTGGTGCTTATAATTGCCGATCCGCTAGGCAGGAATTTATTTCGGCCACTTGGCGCGTGCGCACGGCCTTCCGGTGGAGTTGGGCGGCGTGTGCGAGTGTGCTTGCCGCTGGAAGTGCAATGAGGCTCCGCGATCTCCTCCGCGGTGCTTATAAACAGCGGCTCCGCTAGGCGGGAGCTTATTTCGGCCACTTGGCGCGTGCGCACGGCCTCCCGGTGGAGCCGGGCGGTGTGCGCGAGTGTGCTGGCCGCTGGAAGTGCAATGAGGCTCTGCGATCTCCTCCGCGGTGCTTATAAACAGCCAATCCGCGAGGCGGGATCTTATTTCGGCCACCTGGCGCATGCGCACGGCCTCCCGGTGGAACCGGGAAGCGTGCGCGAGTGTGCTGGCCGCTGGAAGTGCAATGAGGCTCCGCGATCTCCTCCGCGGTGCTTATAAACAGCCGATCCGCTCAGCGGGAGCTTATTTCGGCCACGTGGCGCGTGTGCACGGCCTCCCGGTGGAACCGGGTGGTGTGCGCGAGTGTGCTGGCCGCTGGAAGTGCAATGAGGCTCTGCAGTCTCCTCCGCGGAGCTCATAAACAGCCCATCCGCTAGGCGGGAGCTTATTTCGGCCACTTGGCGCGTGCGCACGGCCTCCCGGTGGAACCGGGTGACGTGCACGAGTGTGTTGGCCGCTGGAAGTGCAATGAGGCTCCGCTATCTCCTCCGCAGTACTTATAAACAGCCGATCCGCTAGGCGGGAGCTTATTTCGGCCACTTGGCTCGTGCGCACGGCCTCAAGGTGGAATCGGGCGGCGTGTGCGAGTGTGCTGGCCGCTGGAAGTTTAATGAAGCTCTGCGATCTCCTCCGCGGTGCTTATAAACAGCCGCTCCGAGAGGCGGGAGCTTATTTCGGCCACTTGGCGCATGCGCACGGCCTCCCGGTTGTTCCGGGCGGCGTGCGCGAGTATGCTTGCCGCTGGAAGTGCAATGAGGCTCTGCGGTCTCCTCCGCGGTGCTTATAAACAGCCGATCCGCTAGGCGGGAGCTTATTTCGGCCACTTGGCTCGTGCGCACGGCCTCAAGGTGGAATCGGGCGGCGTGTGCGAGTGTGCTGGCCGCTGGAAGTGCAATGAGGCTCTGCGGTCTCCTCCGCGGTGCTTATAAACAGCCGGTCCGCTAGGCGGGAGCTTATTTCGGCATCTTGGTGCGTGCGCATGGCCTCCCGGTGGAACCGGGAAGCGTGCGCGAGTGTGCTGGCCGCTGGAAGTGCAATGAGGCTCTGCTATCTCCTCCGCGGTGCTTATAAACAGCCGATCCGCTAGGCGGGATCTTATTTCGGCCACTTAGCGCATGCACACGGCCTCCCGGTTGTTCCGGGCGGCGTGCGCGAGTATGCTTGCCGCTGGAAGTGCAATGAGGCTCTGCGGTCTCCTCCGCGGTGCTTATAAACAGCCGGTCCGCTAGGCGGGAGCTTATTTCGGCCACTTGGCGCGTGCGCACGGCCTCCCGGTGGAACCAGGAAGCGTGCGCGAGTGTGCCGGCCGCTGGAAGTGCAATCAGGCTCCGCGAACTCCTCCGCGGTGCTTATAAACAGCCGCTCCGAGAGGCGGGAGCTTATTTCGGCCACTTGGCGCATGCGCACGGCCTCCCGGTTTTTCCGGGCGGCGTGCGCGAGTATGCTTGCCGCTGGAAGTGCAATGAGGCTCTGCGGTCTCCTCCGCGGTGCTTATAAACAGCCGGTCCGCTAGGCGGGAGCTTATTTCGGCCACTTGGCGCGTGCGCACGGCCTCCCGGTGGAACCAGGAAGCGTGCGCGAGTGTGCCGGCCGCTGGAAGTGCAATCAGGCTCCGCGAACTCCTCCGCGGTGCTTATAAACAGCCGCTCCGAGAGGCGGGAGCTTATTTCGGCCACTTGGCGCATGCGCACGTCCTCCCGGTTGTTCCGGGCGGCGTGCGCGAGTGTGCTTGCCGCTGGAAGTGCAATGAGGCTCCGCGATTTCCTCCGCGGTGCTTATAAACAGCCGATCCGCTAGGCGGGAGCTTATTTCGGCCACTTGGCGCGTGCGCACGGCCTCCCGGTGGAACCAGGAAGCGTGCGCGAGTGTGCCGGCCGCTGGAAGTGCAATCAGGCTCCGCGAACTCCTCCGCGGTGCTTATAAACAGCCGCTCCGAGAGGCGGGAGCTTATTTCGGCCACTTGGCGCATGCGCCCCTCCCGGTTGTTCCGGGCGGCGTGCGCGAGTGTGCTTGCCGCTGGAAGTGCAATGAGGCTCCGCGATCTCCTCCGCGGTGCTTATAAACAGCCGATCCGCTAGGCGGGAGCTTATTTCGGCCACGGCGCGTGCGCACGGCCTCCCGGTGGAGCCGGGCGGTGTGCGCGAGTGTGCTGGCCGCTGGAAGTGCAATGAGGCTCTGCGATCTCCTCCGCGGTGCTTATAAACAGCCAATCCGCTAGAAGGGAGCTTATTTCGGCCACTTGGCTCGTGCGCACGGCCTCAAGGTGGAATCGGGCGGCGTGTGCGAGTGTGCTGGCCGCTGGAAGTGCAATGAGGCTCTGCGGTCTCCTCCGCGGTGCTTATAAACAGCCGGTCCGCTAGGCGGGAGCTTATTTCGGCCACTTGGTGCGTGCGCACGTTCTCCCGGTGGAACCGGGAAGCGTGCGCGAGTGTGCTGGCCGCTGGAAGTGCAATGAGGCTCCGCTATCTCCTCCGCGGTGCTTATAAACAGCCGATCCGCTAGGCGGGATCTTTTTTCGGCCACTTAGCGCATGCGCACGGCCTCCCGGTTGTTCCGGGCGGCGTGCGCGAGTATGCTTGCCGCTGGAAGTGCAATGAGGCTCTGCGGTCTCCTCCGCGGTGCTTATAAACAGCCGGTCCGCTAGGCGGGAGCTTATTTCGGCCACTTGGCGCGTGCGCAGGGCCTCCCGGTGGAACCGGGAAGCGTGCGCGAGTGTGCTGGCCGCTGGAAGTGCAATGAGGCTCCGCGATCTCCTCCGCGGTGCTTATAAACAGCCGATCCGCTCGGCGGGAGCTTATTTCGGCCACTTGGCGCGTGTGCACGGCCTCCCGGTGGAACCGGGTGGTGTGCGCGAGTGTGCTGGCCGCTGGAAGTGCAATGAGGCTCTGCAGTCTCCTCCGCGGAGCTCATAAACAGCCCATCCGCTAGGCGGGAGCTTATTTCGGCCACTTGGCGCGTGCGCACGGCCTCCCGGTGGAACCGGGTGACGTACGAGTGTGCTGGCCGCTGGAAGTGCAATGAGGCTCCGCTATCTCCTCCGCAGTACTTATGAACAGCCGATCCGCTAGGCGGGAGCTTATTTCGGCATCTTGGTGCGTGCGCACGGCCTCCCGGTGGAACCGGGAAGCGTGCGCGAGTGTGCTGGCCGCTGGAAGTGCAATAAGGCTTCGCGATCTCCTCCGCGGTGCTTATAAACAGCCAATCCGCTAGGCGGGAGCTTATTTCGGCCACTAGGCGCATGCGCACGACCTCCCGGTTGTTCCGGGCGGCGTGCGCGAGGGTGCTGGCCGCAGGAAGTGCAATGAAGCTCTGCGATCTCCTCCGCGGTGCTTATAAACAGCCGCTCCGAGAGGCGGGAGCTTATTTCGGCCACTTGGCGCATGCGCACGTCCTCCCGGTTGTTCCGGGCGGCGTGTGCGAGTGTGTTTGCCGCTGGAAGTGCAATGAGGCTCCGCGATCTCCTCCGCGGTGCTTATAAACAGCCGCTCCGCTAGGCGGGAGCTTATTTTGGCCACTTGGCGCATGCGCACGTCCTCCCGGTTGTTCCGGGCGGCGTGCGCGAGTGTGCTTGCCGCTGGAAGTGCAATGAGGCTCCGCGATCTCCTCCGCGGTGCTTATAAACAGCCGATCCGCTAGGCGGGAGCTCATTTCGGCCACGGCGCGTGCGCACGGCCTCCCGGTGGAGCCGGGCGGTGTGCGTGAGTGTGCTGGCCGCTGGAAGTGCAATGAGGCTCTGCGGTCTCCTCCGCGGTGCTTATAAACAGCCGATCCGCTAGGCGGGAGCTTATTTCGGCCACTTGGCTCGTGCGCACGGCCTCCTGGTGGAACCGGGTGGTGTGCGCGAGTGTGCTGGCCGCTGGAAGTGCAATGAGGCTCTGCAGTCTCCTCCGCAGTACTTATAAACAGCCGATCCGCTAGGCGGGAGCTTATTTCGGCCACTTTACGCGTGCACACCGCCTCCCGGTTGTTCCGGGCGGCGTGCGCGAGTGTGCTGGCCGCTGGAAGTGCAATCAGGCTCCGCGAACTCCTCCGCGGTGCTTATAAACAGCCGCTCCGAGAGGCGGGAGCTTATTTCGGCCACTTGGCGCATGCGCCCCTCCCGGTTGTTCCGGGCGGCGTGCGCGAGTGTGCTTGCAGCTGGAAGTGCAATGAGGCTCCGCGATCTCCTCCGCGGTGCTTATAAACAGCCGATCCGCTAGGCGGGAGCTTATTTCGGCCACGGCGCGTGCGCACGGCCTCCCGGTGGAGCCGGGCGGTGTGCGCGAGTGTGCTGGCCGCTGGAAGTGCAATGAGGCTCTGCGATCTCCTCCGCGGTGCTTATAAACAGCCAATCCGCTAGAAGGGAGCTTATTTCGGCCACTTGGCTCGTGCGCACGGCCTCAAGGTGGAATCGGGCGGCGTGTGCGAGTGTGCTGGCCGCTGGAAGTGCAATGAGGCTCTGCGGTCTCCTCCGCGGTGCTTATAAACAGCCGGTCCGCTAGGCGGGAGCTTATTTCGGCCACTTGGTGCGTGCGCACGTTCTCCCGGTGGAACCGGGAAACGTGCGCGAGTGTGCTGGCCGCTGGAAGTGCAATGAGGCTCCGCTATCTCCTCCGCGGTGCTTATAAACAGCCGATCCGCTAGGCGGGATCTTTTTTCGGCCACTTAGCGCATGCGCACGGCCTCCCGGTTGTTCCGGGCGGCGTGCGCGAGTATGCTTGCCGCTGGAAGTGCAATGAGGCTCTGCGGTCTCCTCTGCGGTGCTTATAAACAGCCGGTCCGCTAGGCGGGAGCTTATTTCGGCCACTTGGCGCGTGCGCAGGGCCTCCCGGTGGAACCAGGAAGCGTGCGCGAGTGTGCCGGCCGCTGGAAGTGCAATCAGGCTCCGCGAACTCCTCCGCGGTGCTTATAAACAGCCGCTCCGAGAGGCGGGAGCTTATTTCGGCCACTTGGCGCATGCGCACTGCCTCCCGGTTTTTCCGGGCGGCGTGCGCGAGTATGCTTGCCGCTGGAAGTGCAATGAGGCTCTGCGGTCTCCTCCGCGGTGCTTATAAACAGCCGATCCGCTAGGCGGGAGCTTATTTCGGCCACGGCGCGTGCGCACGGCCTCCCGGTGGAACCAGGAAGCGTGCGCGAGTGTGCCGGCCGCTGGAAGTGCAATCAGGCTCCGCGAACTCCTCCGCGGTGCTTATAAACAGCCGCTCCGAGAGGCGGGAGCTTATTTCGGCCACTTGGCGCATGCGCACGTCCTCCCGGTTGTTCCGGGCGGCGTGCGCGAGTGTGCTTGCCGCTGGAAGTGCAATGAGGCTCCGCGATCTCCTCCGCGGTGCTTATAAACAGCCGATCCGCTAGGCGGGAGCTTATTTCGGCCACCTGGCGCGTGCGCACGGCCTCCCGGTGGAACCGGGAAGCGTGCGCGAGTGTGCTGGCCGCTGGAAGTGCAATGAGGCTCCGCAATCTCCTCCGCGGTGCTTTTAAACAGCCGATCCGCTAGGCGGGAGCTTATTTCGGCCACTTGGCTCGTGCGCACGGCCTCAAGGTGGAATCGGGCGGCGTGTGCGAGTGTGCTGGCCGCTGGAAGTGCAATGAGGCTCTGCGGTCTCCTCCGCGGTGCTTATAAACAGCCGGTCCGCTAGGCGGGAGCTTATTTCGGCCACTTGGTGCGTGCGCACGGCCTCCCGGTGGAACCGGGAAGCGTGCGCGAGTGTGCTGGCCGCTGGAAGTGCAATGAGGCTCCGCTATCTCCTCCGCGGTGCTTATAAACAGCTGATCCGCTAGGCGGGATCTTATTTCGTCCACTTAGCGCATGCGCACGGCCTCCCGGTTGTTCCGGCGGCGTGCGCGAGTATGCTTGCCGCTGGAAGTGCAATGAGGCTCCGCGATCTGCTCAGCGGTGCTTATAAACAGCCGATCCGCTCGGCGGGAGCTTATTTCGGCCACTTGGCGCGTGTGCACGGCCTCCCGGTGGAACCGGGTGGTGTGCGCGAGTGTGCTGGCCGCTGGAAGTGCAATGAGGCTCTGCAGTCTCCTCCGCGGAGCTCATAAACAGCCGATTCGCTAGGCGGGAGCTTATTTCGGCCACGGCGCGTGCGCACGGCCTCCTGGTGGAACCGGGAAGCGTGCGCGAGTGTGCTGGCCGCTGGAAGTGCAATGAGGCTCCGCTATCTCCTCCGCGGTGCTTATAAACAGCTGATCCGCTAGGCGGGATCTTATTTTGTCCACTTAGCGCATGCGCACGGCCTCCCGGTTGTTCCAGGCGGCGTGCGCGAGTGTGCTGGCCGCTGGAAGTGCAATGAGGCTCTGCAGTCTCCTCCGCGGTGCTCATAAACAGCCGATCCGCTAGGCGGGAGCTTATTTCGGCCACTTGGCGCATGTACACGGCCTCCCGGTTGTTCCGGGCGGCGTGCGCGAGTGTGCTTGCCGCTGGAAGTGCAATGAGGCTCCACGATCTCCTCCGCGGTGCTTATAAACAGCCGATCCGCTAGGCGGGAATTTATTTCGCCCACTTGGCGCGTGCGCACGGGCTTCCGGTGGAGTTGGGCGGCGTGTGCGAGTGTGCTTGCCGCTGGAAGTGCAATGAGGCTCCTCGATCTCCTCTGCGGTGCTTATAAACAGCCGCTCCGGTAGGCGGGAGCTTATTTCGGCCACTTGGCGCATGCGCACGTCCTCCCGGTTGTTCCGGGCGGCGTGCGCGAGTGTGCTTGCCGCTGGAAGTGCAATGAGGCTCCGCGATCTCCTCCGCGGTGCTTATAAACAGCCGATCCGCTAGGCGGGAGCTTATTTCGGCCACGGCGCGTGCGCACGGCCTCCCGGTGGAGCCGGGCGGTGTGCGTGAGTGTGCTGGCCGCTGGAAGTGCAATGAGGCTCTGCGATCTCCTCCGCGGTGCTTATAAACAGCCAATCCGCTAGAAGGGTTCTTATTTCGGCCACTTAGCGCATGCGCACGGCCTCCCGGTTGTTCCGGGCGGCGTGCGCGAGTATGCTTGCCGCTGGAAGTGCAATGAGGCTCTGCGGTCTCCTCCGCGGTGCTTATAAACAGCCGATCCGCTAGGCGGGAGCTTATTTCGGCCACTTGGCTCGTGCGCACGGCCTCAAGGTGGAATCGGGCGGCGTGTGCGAGTGTGCTGGCCGCTGGAAGTGCAATGAGGCTCTGCGGTCTCCTCCGCGGTGCTTATAAACAGCCGGTCCGCTAGGCGGGAGCTTATTTCGGCATCTTGGTGCGTGCGCACGGCCTCCCGGTGGAACCGGGAAGCGTGCGCGAGTGTGCTGGCCGCTGGAAGTGCAATGAGGCTCTGCTATCTCCTCCGCGGTGCTTATAAACAGCCGATCCGCTAGGCGGGATCTTATTTCGGCCACTTAGCGCATGCACACAGCCTCCCGGTTGTTCCGGGCGGCGTGCGCGAGTATGCTTGCCGCTGGAAGTGCAATGAGGCTCCGCGATCTCCTCCGCGGTGCTTATAAACAGCCGATCCGCTCGGCGGGAGCTTATTTCGGCCACTTGGCGCGTGTGCACGGCCTCCCGTTGGAACCGGGTGGTGTGCGCGAGTGTGCTGGCCGCTGGAATTGCAATGAGGCTCCGCGATCTCCTCCGTGGTGCTTATAATTGCCGATCCGCTAGGCAGGAATTTATTTCGGCCACTTGGCGCGTGCGCACGGCCTTCCGGTGGAGTTGGGCGGCGTGTGCGAGTGTGCTTGCCGCTGGAAGTGCAATGAGGCTCCGCGATCTCCTCCGCGGTGCTTATAAACAGCGGCTCCGCTAGGCGGGAGCTTATTTCGGCCACTTGGCGCGTGCGCACGGCCTCCCGGTGGAGCCGGGCGGTGTGCGCGAGTGTGCTGGCCGCTGGAAGTGCAATGAGGCTCTGCGATCTCCTCCGCGGTGCTTATAAACAGCCAATCCGCTAGGCGGGATCTTATTTCGGCCACCTGGCGCATGCGCACGGCCTCCCGGTGGAACCGGGAAGCGTGCGCGAGTGTGCTGGCCGCTGGAAGTGCAATGAGGCTCCGCGATCTCCTCCGCGGTGCTTATAAACAGCCGATCCGCTCGGCGGGAGCTTATTTCGGCCACGTGGCGCGTGTGCACGGCCTCCCGGTGGAACCGGGTGGTGTGCGCGAGTGTGCTGGCCGCTGGAAGTGCAATGAGGCTCTGCAGTCTCCTCCGCGGAGCTCATAAACAGCCCATCCGCTAGGCGGGAGCTTATTTCGGCCACTTGGCGCGTGCGCACGGCCTCCCGGTGGAACCGGGTGACGTGCACGAGTGTGTTGGCCGCTGGAAGTGCAATGAGGCTCCGCTATCTCCTCCGCAGTACTTATAAACAGCCGATCCGCTAGGCGGGAGCTTATTTCGGCCACTTGGCTCGTGCGCACGGCCTCAAGGTGGAATCGGGCGGCGTGTGCGAGTGTGCTGGCCGCTGGAAGTTTAATGAAGCTCTGCGATCTCCTCCGCGGTGCTTATAAACAGCCGCTCCGAGAGGCGGGAGCTTATTTCGGCCACTTGGCGCATGCGCACGGCCTCCCGGTTGTTCCGGGCGGCGTGCGCGAGTATGCTTGCCGCTGGAAGTGCAATGAGGCTCTGCGGTCTCCTCCGCGGTGCTTATAAACAGCCGATCCGCTAGGCGGGAGCTTATTTCGGCCACTTGGCTCGTGCGCACGGCCTCAAGGTGGAATCGGGCGGCGTGTGCGAGTGTGCTGGCCGCTGGAAGTGCAATGAGGCTCTGCGGTCTCCTCCGCGGTGCTTATAAACAGCCGGTCCGCTAGGCGGGAGCTTATTTCGGCATCTTGGTGCGTGCGCATGGCCTCCCGGTGGAACCGGGAAGCGTGCGCGAGTGTGCTGGCCGCTGGAAGTGCAATGAGGCTCTGCTATCTCCTCCGCGGTGCTTATAAACAGCCGATCCGCTAGGCGGGATCTTATTTCGGCCACTTAGCGCATGCACACGGCCTCCCGGTTGTTCCGGGCGGCGTGCGCGAGTATGCTTGCCGCTGGAAGTGCAATGAGGCTCTGCGGTCTCCTCCGCGGTGCTTATAAACAGCCGGTCCGCTAGGCGGGAGCTTATTTCGGCCACTTGGCGCGTGCGCACGGCCTCCCGGTGGAACCAGGAAGCGTGCGCGAGTGTGCCGGCCGCTGGAAGTGCAATCAGGCTCCGCGAACTCCTCCGCGGTGCTTATAAACAGCCGCTCCGAGAGGCGGGAGCTTATTTCGGCCACTTGGCGCATGCGCACGGCCTCCCGGTTTTTCCGGGCGGCGTGCGCGAGTATGCTTGCCGCTGGAAGTGCAATGAGGCTCTGCGGTCTCCTCCGCGGTGCTTATAAACAGCCGGTCCGCTAGGCGGGAGCTTATTTCGGCCACTTGGCGCGTGCGCACGGCCTCCCGGTGGAACCAGGAAGCGTGCGCGAGTGTGCCGGCCGCTGGAAGTGCAATCAGGCTCCGCGAACTCCTCCGCGGTGCTTATAAACAGCCGCTCCGAGAGGCGGGAGCTTATTTCGGCCACTTGGCGCATGCGCACGTCCTCCCGGTTGTTCCGGGCGGCGTGCGCGAGTGTGCTTGCCGCTGGAAGTGCAATGAGGCTCCGCGATTTCCTCCGCGGTGCTTATAAACAGCCGATCCGCTAGGCGGGAGCTTATTTCGGCCACTTGGCGCGTGCGCACGGCCTCAAGGTGGAGCCGGGCGGAGTGCGCGAGTGTGCTGGCCGCTGGAAGTGCAATGAGGCTCCGCGATCTCCTACGCGGTGCTTATAAACAGCCGATCCGCTAGGCGGGAGCTTATTTCGGCCACTTCGCGCGTGCGCACGTCCTCCCGGTTGTTCCGGGCGGCGTGCGCGAGTGTGCTTGCCGCTGGAAGTGCAATGAGGCTCCGCGATCTCCTCTGCGGTGCTTATAAACAGCCGATCTGCTAGGCGGGAGCTTATTTCGGCCACTTGGCGCTTGCGCACGGCCTCCTGGTGGAACCGGGTGGTGTGCGCGAGTGTGCTGGCCGCTGGAAGTGCAATGAGGCTCTGCAGTCTCCTCTGCAGTACTTATAAACAGCCGATCCGCTAGGCGGGAGCTTATTTCGGCCACTTTGCGCGTGCACACCGCCTCCCGGTTGTTCCGGGCGGCGTGCGCGAGTGTGCTGGCCGCTGGAAGTGCAATGAGGCTCCGCGATCTCCTCCGCGGTGCTTATAAACAGCCAATCCGCTAGGCGGGAGCTTATTTCGGCCACTTGGCGCATGCGAACGTCCTCCCGGTTGTTCTGGGCGGCGTGCGCGAGTGTGCTTGCCGCTGGAAGTGCAATGAGGCTCCGCGATTTCCTCCGCGGTGCTTATAAACAGCCGATCCGCTAGGCGGGAGCTTATTTCGGCCACTTGGCGCGTGCGCACGGCCTCCCGGTGGAACCAGGAAGCGTGCGCGAGTGTGCCGGCCGCTGGAAGTGCAATCAGGCTCCGCGAACTCCTCCGCGGTGCTTATAAACAGCCGCTCCGAGAGGCGGGAGCTTATTTCGGCCACTTGGCGCATGCGCCCCTCCCGGTTGTTCCGGGCGGCGTGCGCGAGTATGCTTGCCGCTGGAAGTGCAATGAGGCTCCGCGATCTGCTCAGCGGTGCTTATAAACAGCCGATCCGCTCGGCGGGAGCTTATTTCGGCCACTTGGCGCGTGTGCACGGCCTCCCGGTGGAACCGGGTGGTGTGCGCGAGTGTGCTGGCCGCTGAAAGTGCAATGAGGCTCTGCAGTCTCCTCCGCGGAGCTCATAAACAGCCGATTCGCTAGGCGGGAGCTTATTTCGGCCACGGCGCGTGCGCACGGCCTCCTGGTGGAACCGGGAAGCGTGCGCGAGTGTGCTGGCCGCTGGAAGTGCAATGAGGCTCCGCTATCTCCTCCGCGGTGCTTATAAACAGCTGATCCGCTAGGCGGGATCTTATTTCGTCCACTTAGCGCATGCGCACGGCCTCCCGGTTGTTCCAGGCGGCGTGCGCGAGTGTGCTGGCCGCTGGAAGTGCAATGAGGCTCTGCAGTCTCCTCCGCAGTGCTCATAAACAGCCGATCCGCTAGGCGGGAGCTTATTTCGGCCACTTGGCGCATGTACACGGCCTCCCGGTTGTTCCGGGCGGCGTGCGCGAGTGTGCTTGCCGCTGGAAGTGCAATGAGGCTCCACGATCTCCTCCGCGGTGCTTATAAACAGCCGATCCGCTAGGCGGGAATTTATTTCGCCCACTTGGCGCGTGCGCACGGGCTTCCGGTGGAGTTGGGCGGCGTGTGCGAGTGTGCTTGCCGCTGGAAGTGCAATGAGGCTCCGCGATCTCCTCTGCGGTGCTTATAAACAGCCGCTCCGGTAGGCGGGAGCTTATTTCGGCCACTTGGCGCATGCGCACGTCCTCCCGGTTGTTCCGGGCGGCGTGCGCGAGTGTGCTTGCCGCTGGAAGTGCAATGAGGCTCCGCGATCTCCTCCGCGGTGCTTATAAACAGCCGATCCGCTAGGCGGGAGCTTATTTCGGCCACGGCGCGTGCGCACGGCCTCCCGGTGGAGCCGGGCGGTGTGCGCGAGTGTGCTGGCCGCTGGAAGTGCAATGAGGCTCTGCGATCTCCTCCGCGGTGCTTATAAACAGCCAATCCGCTAGGCGGGATCTTATTTCGGCCACCTGGTGCATGCGCACGGCCTCCCGGTGGAACCGGGAAGCGTGCGCGAGTGTGCTGGCCGCTGGAAGTGCAATGAGGCTCCGCGATCTCCTCCGCGGTGCTTATAAACAGCCGATCCGCTCGGCGGGAGCTTATTTCGGCCACGTGGCGCGTGTGCACGGCCTCCCGGTGGAACCGGGTGGTGTGCGCGAGTGTGCTGGCCGCTGGAAGTGCAATGAGGCTCTGCAGTCTCCTCCGCGGAGCTCATAAACAGCCCATCCGCTAGGCGGGAGCTTATTTCGGCCACTTGGCGCGTGCGCACGGCCTCCCGGTGGAACCGGGTGACGTGCACGAGTGTGTTGGCCGCTGGAAGTGCAATGAGGCTCCGCTATCTCCTCCGCAGTACTTATAAACAGCCGATCCGCTAGGCGGGAGCTTATTTCGGCCACTTGGCTCGTGCGCACGGCCTCAAGGTGGAATCGGGCGGCGTGTGCGAGTGTGCTGGCCGCTGGAAGTTTAATGAAGCTCTGCGATCTCCTCCGCGGTGCTTATAAACAGCCGCTCCGAGAGGCGGGAGCTTATTTCGGCCACTTGGCGCATGCGCACGGCCTCCCGGTTGTTCCGGGCGGCGTGCGCGAGTATGCTTGCCGCTGGAAGTGCAATGAGGCTCTGCGGTCTCCTCCGCGGTGCTTATAAACAGCCGATCCGCTAGGCGGGAGCTTATTTCGGCCACTTGGCTCGTGCGCACGGCCTCAAGGTGGAATCGGGCGGCGTGTGCGAGTGTGCTGGCCGCTGGAAGTGCAATGAGGCTCTGCGGTCTCCTCCGCGGTGCTTATAAACAGCCGGTCCGCTAGGCGGGAGCTTATTTCGGCATCTTGGTGCGTGCGCATGGCCTCCCGGTGGAACCGGGAAGCGTGCGCGAGTGTGCTGGCCGCTGGAAGTGCAATGAGGCTCTGCTATCTCCTCCGCGGTGCTTATAAACAGCCGATCCGCTAGGCGGGATCTTATTTCGGCCACTTAGCGCATGCACACGGCCTCCCGGTTGTTCCGGGCGGCGTGCGCGAGTATGCTTGCCGCTGGAAGTGCAATGAGGCTCTGCGGTCTCCTCCGCGGTGCTTATAAACAGCCGGTCCGCTAGGCGGGAGCTTATTTCGGCCACTTGGCGCGTGCGCACGGCCTCCCGGTGGAACCAGGAAGCGTGCGCGAGTGTGCCGGCCGCTGGAAGTGCAATCAGGCTCCGCGAACTCCTCCGCGGTGCTTATAAACAGCCGCTCCGAGAGGCGGGAGCTTATTTCGGCCACTTGGCGCATGCGCACGGCCTCCCGGTTTTTCCGGGCGGCGTGCGCGAGTATGCTTGCCGCTGGAAGTGCAATGAGGCTCTGCGGTCTCCTCCGCGGTGCTTATAAACAGCCGGTCCGCTAGGCGGGAGCTTATTTCGGCCACTTGGCGCGTGCGCACGGCCTCCCGGTGGAACCAGGAAGCGTGCGCGAGTGTGCCGGCCGCTGGAAGTGCAATCAGGCTCCGCGAACTCCTCCGCGGTGCTTATAAACAGCCGCTCCGAGAGGCGGGAGCTTATTTCGGCCACTTGGCGCATGCGCACGTCCTCCCGGTTGTTCCGGGCGGCGTGCGCGAGTGTGCTTTCCGCTGGAAGTGCAATGAGGCTCCGCGATTTCCTCCGCGGTGCTTATAAACAGCCGATCCGCTAGGCGGGAGCTTATTTCGGCCACTTGGCGCGTGCGCACGGCCTCAAGGTGGAGCCGGGCGGAGTGCGCGAGTGTGCTGGCCGCTGGAAGTGCAATGAGGCTCCGCGATCTCCTACGCGGTGCTTATAAACAGCCGATCCGCTAGGCGGGAGCTTATTTCGGCCACTTCGCGCGTGCGCACGTCCTCCCGGTTGTTCCGGGCGGCGTGCGCGAGTGTGCTTGCCGCTGGAAGTGCAATGAGGCTCCGCGATCTCCTCTGCGGTGCTTATAAACAGCCGATCTGCTAGGCGGGAGCTTATTTCGGCCACTTGGCGCTTGCGCACGGCCTCCTGGTGGAACCGGGTAGTGTGCGCGAGTGTGCTGGCCGCTGGAAGTGCAATGAGGCTCTGCAGTCTCCTCTGCAGTACTTATAAACAGCCGATCCGCTAGGCGGGAGCTTATTTCGGCCACTTTGCGCGTGCACACCGCCTCCCGGTTGTTCCGGGCGGCGTGCGCGAGTGTGCTGGCCGCTGGAAGTGCAATGAGGCTCCGCGATCTCCTCCGCGGTGCTTATAAACAGCCAATCCGCTAGGCGGGAGCTTATTTCGGCCACTTGGCGCATGCGCACGTCCTCCCGGTTGTTCTGGGCGGCGTGCGCGAGTGTGCTTACCGCTGGAAGTGCAATGAGGCTCCGCGATTTCCTCCGCGGTGCTTATAAACAGCCGATCCGCTAGGCGGGAGCTTATTTCGGCCACTTGGCGCGTGCGCACGGCCTCCCGGTGGAACCAGGAAGCGTGCGCGAGTGTGCCGGCCGCTGGAAGTGCAATCAGGCTCCGCGAACTCCTCCGCGGTGCTTATAAACAGCCGCTCCGAGAGGCGGGAGCTTATTTCGGCCACTTGGCGCATGCGCCCCTCCCGGTTGTTCCGGGCGGCGTGCGCGAGTATGCTTGCCGCTGGAAGTGCAATGAGGCTCCGCGATCTGCTCAGCGGTGCTTATAAACAGCCGATCCGCTCGGCGGGAGCTTATTTCGGCCACTTGGCGCGTGTGCACGGCCTCCCGGTGGAACCGGGTGGTGTGCGCGAGTGTGCTGGCCGCTGAAAGTGCAATGAGGCTCTGCAGTCTCCTCCGCGGAGCTCATAAACAGCCGATTCGCTAGGCGGGAGCTTATTTCGGCCACGGCGCGTGCGCACGGCCTCCTGGTGGAACCGGGAAGCGTGCGCGAGTGTGCTGGCCGCTGGAAGTGCAATGAGGCTCCGCTATCTCCTCCGCGGTGCTTATAAACAGCTGATCCGCTAGGCGGGATCTTATTTCGTCCACTTAGCGCATGCGCACGGCCTCCCGGTTGTTCCAGGCGGCGTGCGCGAGTGTGCTGGCCGCTGGAAGTGCAATGAGGCTCTGCAGTCTCCTCCGCAGTGCTCATAAACAGCCGATCCGCTAGGCGGGAGCTTATTTCGGCCACTTGGCGCATGTACACGGCCTCCCGGTTGTTCCGGGCGGCGTGCGCGAGTGTGCTTGCCGCTGGAAGTGCAATGAGGCTCCACGATCTCCTCCGCGGTGCTTATAAACAGCCGATCCGCTAGGCGGGAATTTATTTCGCCCACTTGGCGCGTGCGCACGGGCTTCCGGTGGAGTTGGGCGGCGTGTGCGAGTGTGCTTGCCGCTGGAAGTGCAATGAGGCTCCGCGATCTCCTCTGCGGTGCTTATAAACAGCCGCTCCGGTAGGCGGGAGCTTATTTCGGCCACTTGGCGCATGCGCACGTCCTCCCGGTTGTTCCGGGCGGCGTGCGCGAGTGTGCTTGCCGCTGGAAGTGCAATGAGGCTCCGCGATCTCCTCCGCGGTGCTTATAAACAGCCGATCCGCTAGGCGGGAGCTTATTTCGGCCACGGCGCGTGCGCACGGCCTCCCGGTGGAGCCGGGCGGTGTGCGCGAGTGTGCTGGCCGCTGGAAGTGCAATGAGGCTCTGCGATCTCCTCCGCGGTGCTTATAAACAGCCAATCCGCTAGGCGGGATCTTATTTCGGCCACCTGGCGCATGCGCACGGCCTCCCGGTGGAACCGGGAAGCGTGCGCGAGTGTGCTGGCCGCTGGAAGTGCAATGAGGCTCCGCGATCTCCTCCGCGGTGCTTATAAACAGCCGATCCGCTCGGCGGGAGCTTATTTCGGCCACGTGGCGCGTGTGCACGGCCTCCCGGTGGAACCGGGTGGTGTGCGCGAGTGTGCTGGCCGCTGGAAGTGCAATGAGGCTCTGCAGTCTCCTCCGCGGAGCTCATAAACAGCCCATCCGCTAGGCGGGAGCTTATTTCGGCCACTTGGCGCGTGCGCACGGCCTCCCGGTGGAACCGGGTGACGTGCACGAGTGTGTTGGCCGCTGGAAGTGCAATGAGGCTCCGCTATCTCCTCCGCAGTACTTATAAACAGCCGATCCGCTAGGCGGGAGCTTATTTCGTTCACTTGGCTCGTGCGCACGGCCTCAAGGTGGAATCGGGCGGCGTGTGCGAGTGTGCTGGCCGCTGGAAGTTTAATGAAGCTCTGCGATCTCCTCCGCGGTGCTTATAAACAGCCGCTCCGAGAGGCGGGAGCTTATTTCGGCCACTTGGCGCATGCGCACGGCCTCCCGGTTGTTCCGGGCGGCGTGCGCGAGTATGCTTGCCGCTGGAAGTGCAATGAGGCTCTGCGGTCTCCTCCGCGGTGCTTATAAACAGCCGATCCGCTAGGCGGGAGCTTATTTCGGCCACTTGGCTCGTGCGCACGGCCTCAAGGTGGAATCGGGCGGCGTGTGCGAGTGTGCTGGCCGCTGGAAGTGCAATGAGGCTCTGCGGTCTCCTCCGCGGTGCTTATAAACAGCCGGTCCGCTAGGCGGGAGCTTATTTCGGCATCTTGGTGCGTGCGCATGGCCTCCCGGTGGAACCGGGAAGCGTGCGCGAGTGTGCTGGCCGCTGGAAGTGCAATGAGGCTCTGCTATCTCCTCCGCGGTGCTTATAAACAGCCGATCCGCTAGGCGGGATCTTATTTCGGCCACTTAGCGCATGCACACGGCCTCCCGGTTGTTCCGGGCGGCGTGCGCGAGTATGCTTGCCGCTGGAAGTGCAATGAGGCTCTGCGGTCTCCTCCGCGGTGCTTATAAACAGCCGGTCCGCTAGGCGGGAGCTTATTTCGGCCACTTGGCGCGTGCGCACGGCCTCCCGGTGGAACCAGGAAGCGTGCGCGAGTGTGCCGGCCGCTGGAAGTGCAATCAGGCTCCGCGAACTCCTCCGCGGTGCTTATAAACAGCCGCTCCGAGAGGCGGGAGCTTATTTCGGCCACTTGGCGCATGCGCACGGCCTCCCGGTTTTTCCGGGCGGCGTGCGCGAGTATGCTTGCCGCTGGAAGTGCAATGAGGCTCTGCGGTCTCCTCCGCGGTGCTTATAAACAGCCGGTCCGCTAGGCGGGAGCTTATTTCGGCCACTTGGCGCGTGCGCACGGCCTCCCGGTGGAACCAGGAAGCGTGCGCGAGTGTGCCGGCCGCTGGAAGTGCAATCAGGCTCCGCGAACTCCTCCGCGGTGCTTATAAACAGCCGCTCCGAGAGGCGGGAGCTTATTTCGGCCACTTGGCGCATGCGCACGTCCTCCCGGTTGTTCCGGGCGGCGTGCGCGAGTGTGCTTTCCGCTGGAAGTGCAATGAGGCTCCGCGATTTCCTCCGCGGTGCTTATAAACAGCCGATCCGCTAGGCGGGAGCTTATTTCGGCCACTTGGCGCGTGCGCACGGCCTCCCGGTGGAACCAGGAAGCGTGCGCGAGTGTGCCGGCCGCTGGAAGTGCAATCAGGCTCCGCGAACTCCTCCGCGGTGCTTATAAACAGCCGCTCCGAGAGGCGGGAGCTTATTTCGGCCACTTGGCGCATGCGCCCCTCCCGGTTGTTCCGGGCGGCGTGCGCGAGTGTGCTTGCCGCTGGAAGTGCAATGAGGCTCCGCGATCTCCTCCGCGGTGCTTATAAACAGCCGATCCGCTAGGCGGGAGCTTATTTCGGCCACGGCGCGTGCGCACGGCCTCCCGGTGGAGCCGGGCGGTGTGCGCGAGTGTGCTGGCCGCTGGAAGTGCAATGAGGCTCTGCGATCTCCTCCGCGGTGCTTATAAACAGCCAATCCGCTAGAAGGGAGCTTATTTCGGCCACTTGGCTCGTGCGCACGGCCTCAAGGTGGAATCGGGCGGCGTGTGCGAGTGTGCTGGCCGCTGGAAGTGCAATGAGGCTCTGCGGTCTCCTCCGCGGTGCTTATAAACAGCCGGTCCGCTAGGCGGGAGCTTATTTCGGCCACTTGGTGCGTGCGCACGTTCTCCCGGTGGAACCGGGAAGCGTGCGCGAGTGTGCTGGCCGCTGGAAGTGCAATGAGGCTCTGCTATCTCCTCCGCGGTGCTTATAAACAGCCGATCCGCTAGGCGGGATCTTATTTCGGCCACTTAGCGCATGCACACGGCCTCCCGGTTGTTCCGGGCGGCGTGCGCGAGTATGCTTGCCGCTGGAAGTGCAATGAGGCTCTGCGGTCTCCTCCGCGGTGCTTATAAACAGCCGGTCCGCTAGGCGGGAGCTTATTTCGGCCACTTGGCGCGTGCGCACGGCCTCCCGGTGGAACCAGGAAGCGTGCGCGAGTGTGCCGGCCGCTGGAAGTGCAATCAGGCTCCGCGAACTCCTCCGCGGTGCTTATAAACAGCCGCTCCGAGAGGCGGGAGCTTATTTCGGCCACTTGGCGCATGCGCACGGCCTCCCGGTTTTTCCGGGCGGCGTGCGCGAGTATGCTTGCCGCTGGAAGTGCAATGAGGCTCTGCGGTCTCCTCCGCGGTGCTTATAACCAGCCGGTCCGCTAGGCGGGAGCTTATTTCGGCCACTTGGCGCGTGCGCACGGCCTCCCGGTGGAACCAGGAAGCGTGCGCGAGTGTGCCGGCCGCTGGAAGTGCAATCAGGCTCCGCGAACTCCTCCGCGGTGCTTATAAACAGCCGCTCCGAGAGGCGGGAGCTTATTTCGGCCACTTGGCGCATGCGCACGTCCTCCCGGTTGTTCCGGGCGGCGTGCGCGAGTGTGCTTTCCGCTGGAAGTGCAATGAGGCTCCGCGATTTCCTCCGCGGTGCTTATAAACAGCCGATCCGCTAGGCGGGAGCTTATTTCGGCCACTTGGCGCGTGCGCACGGCCTCCCGGTGGAACCAGGAAGCGTGCGCGAGTGTGCCGGCCGCTGGAAGTGCAATCAGGCTCCGCGAACTCCTCCGCGGTGCTTATAAACAGCCGCTCCGAGAGGCGGGAGCTTATTTCGGCCACTTGGCGCATGCGCCCCTCCCGGTTGTTCCGGGCGGCGTGCGCGAGTGTGCTTGCCGCTGGAAGTGCAATGAGGCTCCGCGATCTCCTCCGCGGTGCTTATAAACAGCCGATCCGCTAGGCGGGAGCTTATTTCGGCCACGGCGCGTGCGCACGGCCTCCCGGTGGAGCCGGGCGGTGTGCGCGAGTGTGCTGGCCGCTGGAAGTGCAATGAGGCTCTGCGATCTCCTCCGCGGTGCTTATAAACAGCCAATCCGCTAGAAGGGAGCTTATTTCGGCCACTTGGCTCGTGCGCACGGCCTCAAGGTGGAATCGGGCGGCGTGTGCGAGTGTGCTGGCCGCTGGAAGTGCAATGAGGCTCTGCGGTCTCCTCCGCGGTGCTTATAAACAGCCGGTCCGCTAGGCGGGAGCTTATTTCGGCCACTTGGTGCGTGCGCACGTTCTCCCGGTGGAACCGGGAAGCGTGCGCGAGTGTGCTGGCCGCTGGAAGTGCAATGAGGCTCTGCTATCTCCTCCGCGGTGCTTATAAACAGCCGATCCGCTAGGCGGGATCTTTTTTCGGCCACTTAGCGCATGCGCACGGCCTCCCGGTTGTTCCGGGCGGCGTGCGCGAGTATGCTTGCCGCTGGAAGTGCAATGAGGCTCTGCGGTCTCCTCCGCGGTGCTTATAAACAGCCGGTCCGCTAGGCGGGAGCTTATTTCGGCCACTTGGCGCGTGCGCAGGGCCTCCCGGTGGAACCGGGAAGCGTGCGCGAGTGTGCTGGCCGCTGGAAGTGCAATGAGGCTCCGCGATCTCCTCCGCGGTGCTTATAAACAGCCGATCCGCTCGGCGGGAGCTTATTTCGGCCACTTGGCGCGTGTGCACGGCCTCCCGGTGGAACCGGGTGGTGTGCGCGAGTGTGCTGGCCGCTGGAAGTGCAATGAGGCTCTGCAGTCTCCTCCGCGGAGCTCATAAACAGCCCATCCGCTAGGCGGGAGCTTATTTCGGCCACTTGGCGCGTGCGCACGGCCTCCCGGTGGAACCGGGTGACGTACGAGTGTGCTGGCCGCTGGAAGTGCAATGAGGCTCCGCTATCTCCTCCGCAGTACTTATAAACAGCCGATCCGCTAGGCGGGAGCTTATTTCGGCATCTTGGTGCGTGCGCACGGCCTCCCGGTGGAACCGGGAAGCGTGCGCGAGTGTGCTGGCCGCTGGAAGTGCAATAAGGCTTCGCGATCTCCTCCGCGGTGCTTATAAACAGCCAATCCGCTAGGCGGGAGCTTATTTCGGCCACTAGGCGCATGCGCACGACCTCCCGGTTGTTCCGGGCGGCGTGCGCGAGGGTGCTGGCCGCAGGAAGTGCAATGAAGCTCTGCGATCTCCTCCGCAGTGCTTATAAACAGCCGCTCCGAGAGGCGGGAGCTTATTTCGGCCACTTGGCGCATGCGCACGTCCTCCCGGTTGTTCCGGGCGGCGTGTGCGAGTGTGTTTGCCGCTGGAAGTGCAATGAGGCTCCGCGATCTCCTCCGCGGTGCTTATAAACAGCCGCTCCGCTAGGCGGGAGCTTATTTTGGCCACTTGGCGCATGCGCACGTCCTCCCGGTTGTTCCGGGCGGCGTGCGCGAGTGTGCTTGCCGCTGGAAGTGCAATGAGGCTCCGCGATCTCCTCCGCGGTGCTTATAAACAGCCGATCCGCTAGGCGGGAGCTCATTTCGGCCACGGCGCGTGCGCACGGCCTCCCGGTGGAGCCGGGCGGTGTGCGTGAGTGTGCTGGCCGCTGGAAGTGCAATGAGGCTCTGCGGTCTCCTCCGCGGTGCTTATAAACAGCCGATCCGCTAGGCGGGAGCTTATTTCGGCCACTTGGCTCGTGCGCACGGCCTCCTGGTGGAACCGGGTGGTGTGCGCGAGTGTGCTGGCCGCTGGAAGTGCAATGAGGCTCTGCAGTCTCCTCCGCAGTACTTATAAACAGCCGATCCGCTAGGCGGGAGCTTATTTCGGCCACTTTGCGCGTGCACACCGCCTCCCGGTTGTTCCGGGCGGCGTGCGCGAGTGTGCTGGCCGCTGGAAGTGCAATGAGGCTCCGCGATCTCCTCCGCGGTGCTTATAAACAGCCAATCCGCTAGGCGGGAGCTTATTTCGGCCACTTGGCGCATGCGCACATCCTCCCGGTTGTTCCGGGCGGCGTGCGCGAGTGTGCTTGCCGCTGGAAGTGCAATGAGGCTCCGCGATTTCCTCCGCGGTGCTTATAAACAGCCGATCCGCTAGGCGGGAGCTTATTTCGGCCACTTGGCTATTGCGCACGGCCTCAAGGTGGAGCCGGGCGGAGTGCGCGAGTGTGCTGGCCGCTGGAAGTGCAATGAGGCTCCGCGATCTCCTACGCGGTGCTTATAAACAGCCGATCCGCTAGGCGGGAGCTTATTTCGGCCACTTCGCGCGTGCGCACGTCCTCCCGGTTGTTCCGGGCGGCGTGCGCGAGTGTGCTTGCCGCTGGAAGTGCAATGAGGCTCCGCGATCTCCTCTGCGGTGCTTATAAACAGCCGATCTGCTCGGCGGGAGCTTATTTCGGCCACTTGGCGCTTGCGCACGGCCTCCTGGTGGAACCGGGTGGTGTGCGCGAGTGTGCTGGCCGCTGGAAGTGCAATGAGGCTCTGCAGTCTCCTCCGCAGTACTTATAAACAGCTGATCCGCTAGGCGGGAGCTTATTTCGGCCACTTTGCGCGTGCACACCGCCTCCCGGTTGTTCCGGGCGGCGTGCGCGAGTGTGCTGGCCGCTGGAAGTGCAATGAGGCTCCGCGATCTCCTCCTCGGTGCTTATAAACAGCCAATCCGCTAGGCGGGAGCTTATTTCGGCCACTTAGCGCATGCGCACGTCCTCCCGGTTGTTCCGGGCGGCGTGCGCGAGTGTGCTTGCCGCTGGAAGTGCAATGAGGCTCCGCGATTTCCTCCGCGGTGCTTATAAACAGCCGATCCGCTAGGCGGGAGCTTATTTCGGCCACTTGGCGCGTGCGCACGGCCTCCCGGTGGAACCAGGAAGCGTGCGCGAGTGTGCTGGCCGCTGGAAGTGCAATGAGGCTCTGCAGTCTCCTCCGCAGTACTTATAAACAGCCGATCCGCTAGGCGGGAGCTTATTTCGGCCACTTTACGCGTGCACACCGCCTCCCGGTTGTTCCGGGCGGCGTGCGCGAGTGTGCTGGCCGCTGGAAGTGCAATCAGGCTCCGCGAACTCCTCCGCGGTGCTTATAAACAGCCGCTCCGAGAGGCGGGAGCTTATTTCGGCCACTTGGCGCATGCGCCCCTCCCGGTTGTTCCGGGCGGCGTGCGCGAGTGTGCTTGCCGCTGGAAGTGCAATGAGGCTCCGCGATCTCCTCCGCGGTGCTTATAAACAGCCGATCCGCTAGGCGGGAGCTTATTTCGGCCACGGCGCGTGCGCACGGCCTCCCGGTGGAGCCGGGCGGTGTGCGCGAGTGTGCTGGCCGCTGGAAGTGCAATGAGGCACTGCGATCTCCACCGCGGTGCTTATAAACAGCCAATCCGCTAGAAGGGAGCTTATTTCGGCCACTTGGCTCGTGCGCACGGCCTCAAGGTGGAATCGGGCGGCGTGTGCGAGTGTGCTGGCCGCTGGAAGTGCAATGAGGCTCTGCGGTCTCCTCCGCGGTGCTTATAAACAGCCGGTCCGCTAGGCGGGAGCTTATTTCGGCCACTTGGTGCGTGCGCACGTTCTCCCGGTGGAACCGGGAAACGTGCGCGAGTGTGCTGGCCGCTGGAAGTGCAATGAGGCTCCGCTATCTCCTCCGCGGTGCTTATAAACAGCCGATCCGCTAGGCGGGATCTTTTTTCGGCCACTTAGCGCATGCGCACGGCCTCCCGGTTGTTCCGGGCGGCGTGCGCGAGTATGCTTGCCGCTGGAAGTGCAATGAGGCTCTGCGGTCTCCTCTGCGGTGCTTATAAACAGCCGGTCCGCTAGGCGGGAGCTTATTTCGGCCACTTGGCGCGTGCGCAGGGCCTCCCGGTGGAACCAGGAAGCGTGCGCGAGTGTGCCGGCCGCTGGAAGTGCAATCAGGCTCCGCGAACTCCTCCGCGGTGCTTATAAACAGCCGCTCCGAGAGGCGGGAGCTTATTTCGGCCACTTGGCGCATGCGCACTGCCTCCCGGTTTTTCCGGGCGGCGTGCGCGAGTATGCTTGCCGCTGGAAGTGCAATGAGGCTCTGCGGTCTCCTCCGCGGTGCTTATAAACAGCCGATCCGCTAGGCGGGAGCTTATTTCGGCCACGGCGCGTGCGCACGGCCTCCCGGTGGAACCAGGAAGCGTGCGCGAGTGTGCCGGCCGCTGGAAGTGCAATCAGGCTCCGCGAACTCCTCCGCGGTGCTTATAAACAGCCGCTCCGAGAGGCGGGAGCTTATTTCGGCCACTTGGCGCATGCGCACGTCCTCCCGGTTGTTCCGGGCGGCGTGCGCGAGTGTGCTTGCCGCTGGAAGTGCAATGAGGCTCCGCGATCTCCTCCGCGGTGCTTATAAACAGCCGATCCGCTAGGCGGGAGCTTATTTCGGCCACCTGGCGCGTGCGCACGGCCTCCCGGTGGAACCGGGAAGCGTGCGCGAGTGTGCTGGCCGCTGGAAGTGCAATGAGGCTCCGCAATCTCCTCCGCGGTGCTTGTAAACAGCCGATCCGCTAGGCGGGAGCTTATTTCGGCCACTTGGCTCGTGCGCACGGCCTCAAGGTGGAATCGGGCGGCGTGTGCGAGTGTGCTGGCCGCTGGAAGTGCAATGAGGCTCTGCGGTCTCCTCCGCGGTGCTTATAAACAGCCGGTCCGCTAGGCGGGAGCTTATTTCGGCCACTTGGTGCGTGCGCACGGCCTCCCGGTGGAACCGGGAAGCGTGCGCGAGTGTGCTGGCCGCTGGAAGTGCAATGAGGCTCCGCTATCTCCTCCGCGGTGCTTATAAACAGCTGATCCGCTAGGCGGGATCTTATTTCGTCCACTTAGCGCATGCGCACGGCCTCCCGGTTGTTCCGGCGGCGTGCGCGAGTATGCTTGCCGCTGGAAGTGCAATGAGGCTCCGCGATCTGCTCAGCGGTGCTTATAAACAGCCTATCCGCTCGGCGGGAGCTTATTTCGGCCACTTGGCGCGTGTGCACGGCCTCCCGGTGGAACCGGGTGGTGTGCGCGAGTGTGCTGGCCGCTGGAAGTGCAATGAGGCTCTGCAGTCTCCTCCGCGGAGCTCATAAACAGCCGATTCGCTAGGCGGGAGCTTATTTCGGCCACGGCGCGTGCGCACGGCCTCCTGGTGGAACCGGGAAGCGTGCGCGAGTGTGCTGGCCGCTGGAAGTGCAATGAGGCTCCGCTATCTCCTCCGCGGTGCTTATAAACAGCTGATCCGCCAGGCGGGAGCTTATTTCGGCCACCTGGCGCGTGCGCACGGCCTCCCGGTGGAACCGGGAAGCGTGCGCGAGTGTGCTTGCCGCTGGAAGTGCAATGAGGCTCCACGATCTCCTCCGCGGTGCTTATAAACAGCCGATCCGCTAGGCGGGAATTTATTTCGCCCACTTGGCGCGTGCGCACGGGCTTCCGGTGGAGTTGGGCGGCGTGTGCGAGTGTGCTTGCCGCTGGAAGTGCAATGAGGCTCCGCGATCTCCTCTGCGGTGCTTATAAACAGCCGCTCCGGTAGGCGGGAGCTTATTTCGGCCACTTGGCGCATGCGCACGTCCTCCCGGTTGTTCCGGGCGGCGTGTGCGAGTGTGCTTGCCGCTGGAAGTGCAATGAGGCTCCGCGATCTCCTCCGCGGTGCTTATAAACAGCCGATCCGCTAGGCGGGAGCTTATTTCGGCCACGGCGCGTGCGCACGGCCTCCCGGTGGAGCCGGGCGGTGTGCGTGAGTGTGCTGGCCGCTGGAAGTGCAATGAGGCTCTGCGATCTCCTCCGCGGTGCTTATAAACAGCCAATCCGCTAGAAGGGTTCTTATTTCGGCCACTTAGCGCATGCGCACGGCCTCCCGGTGTTTCCGGGCCGCGTGCGCGAGTATGCTTGCCGCTGGAAGTGCAATGAGGCTCTGCGGTCTCCTCCGCGGTGCTTATAAACAGCCGATCCGCTAGGCGGGAGCTTATTTCGGCCACTTGGCTCGTGCGCACGGCCTCAAGGTGGAATCGGGCGGCGTGTGCGAGTGTGCTGGCCGCTGGAAGTGCAATGAGGCTCTGCGGTCTCCTCCGCGGTGCTTATAAACAGCCGGTCCGCTAGGCGGGAGCTTATTTCGGCATCTTGGTGCGTGCGCACGGCCTCCCGGTGGAACCGGGAAGCGTGCGCGAGTGTGCTGGCCGCTGGAAGTGCAATGAGGCTCTGCTATCTCCTCCGCGGTGCTTATAAACAGCCGATCCGCTAGGCGGGATCTTATTTCGGCTACTTAGCGCATGCACACGGCCTCCCGGTTGTTCCGGGCGGCGTGCGCGAGTGTGCTGGCCGCTGGAATTGCAATGAGGCTCCGCGATCTCCTCCGTGGTGCTTATAATTGCCGATCCGCTAGGCAGGAATTTATTTCGGCCACTTGGCGCGTGCGCACGGCCTTCCGGTGGAGTTGGGCGGCGTGTGCGAGTTTGCTTGCCGCTGGAAGTGCAATGAGGCTCCGCGATCTCCTCCGCGGTGCTTATAAACAGCGGCTCCGCTAGGCGGGAGCTTATTTCGGCCACTTGGCGCGTGCGCACGGCCTCCCGGTGGAGCCGGGCGGTGTGCGCGAGTGTGCTGGCCGCTGGAAGTGCAATGAGGCTCTGCGATCTCCTCCGCGGTGCTTATAAACAGCCAATCCGCTAGGCGGGATCTTATTTCGGCCACCTGGCGCATGCGCACGGCCTCCCGGTGGAACCGGGAAGCGTGCGCGAGTGTGCTGGCCGCTGGAAGTGCAATGAGGCTCCGCGATCTCCTCCGCGGTGCTTATAAACAGCCGATCCGCTCGGCGGGAGCTTATTTCGGCCACTTAGCGCATGCGCACGGCCTCCCGGTTGTTCCGGGCGGCGTGCGCGAGTATGCTTGCCGCTGGAAGTGCAATGAGGCTCTGCGGTCTCCTCCGCGGTGCTTATAAACAGCCGGTCCGCTAGGCGGGAGCTTATTTCGGCCACTTGGCGCGTGCGCACGGCCTCCCGGTGGAACCAGGAAGCGTGCGCGAGTGTGCCGGCCGCTGGAAGTGCAATCAGGCTCCGCGAACTCCTCCGCGGTGTATATAAACAGCCGCTCCGAGAGGCGGGAGCTTATTTCGGCCACTTGGCGCATGCGCACGGCTTCCCGGTTTTTCCGGGCGGCGTGCGCGAGTATGCTTGCCGCTGGAAGTGCAATGAGGCTCTGCGGTCTCCTCCGCGGTGCTTATAAACAGCCGGTCCGCTAGGCGGGAGCTTATTTCGGCCACTTGGCGCGTGCGCACGGCCTCCCGGTGGAACCAGGAAGCGTGCGCGAGTGTGCCGGCCGCTGGAAGTGCAATCAGGCTCCGCGAACTCCTCCGCGGTGCTTATAAACAGCCGCTCCGAGAGGCGGGAGCTTATTTCGGCCACTTGGCGCATGCGCACGTCCTCCCGGTTGTTCCGGGCGGCGTGCGCGAGTGTGCTTGCCGCTGGAAGTGCAATGAGGCTCTGCGGTCTCCTCCGCGGTGCTTATAAACAGCCAATCCGCTAGAAGGGAGCTTATTTCGTCCACCTGGCGCGTGCGCACGGCCTCCCGGTGGAACCGGGAAGCGTGCGCGAGTGTGCTGGCCGCTGGAAGTGCAATGAGGCTCCGCAATCTCCTCCGCGGTGCTTGTAAACAGCCGATCCGCTAGGCGGGAGCTTATTTCGGCCACTTGGCTCGTGCGCACGGCCTCAAGGTGGAATCGGGCGGCGTGTGCGAGTGTGCTGGCCGCTGGAAGTGCAATGAGGCTCTGCGGTCTCCTCCGCGGTGCTTATAAACAGCCGGTCCGCTAGGCGGGAGCTTATTTCGGCCACTTGGTGCGTGCGCACGGCCTCCCGGTGGAACCGGGAAGCGTGCACGAGTGTGCTGGCCGCTGGAAGTGCAATGAGGCTCCGCTATCTCCTCCGCAGTGCTTATAAACAGTCGATCCGCTAGGCGGGATCTTATTTCGGCCACTTAGCGCATGCGCACGGCCTCCCGGTTGTTCCGGGCGGCGTGCGCGAGTATGCTTGCCGCTGGAAGTGCAATGAGGCTCCGCGATCTCCTCTGCGGTGCTTATAAACAGCCGATCTGCTCGGCGGGAGCTTATTTCGGCCACTTGGCGCGTGCGCACGGCCTCCTGGTGGAACCGGGTGGTGTGCGCGAGTGTGCTGGCCGCTGGAAGTGCAATGAGGCTCTGCAGTCTCCTCCGCAGTACTTATAAACAGCCGATCCGCTAGGCGGGTTCTTATTTCGGCCACTTTGCGCGTGCACACCGCCTCCCGGTTGTTCCGGGCGGCGTGCGCGAGTGTGCTGGCCGCTGGAAGTGCAATGAGGCTCCGCGATCTCCTCCGCGGTGCTTATAAACAGCCGATCCGCTAGGCGGGAGCTTATTTTGGCCACTTGGCTCGTGCGCACGGCCTCAAGGTGGAATCGGGCGGCGTGTGCGAGTGTGCTGGCCGCTGGAAGTGCAATGAGGCTCTGCGGTCTCCTCCGCGGTGCTTATAAACAGCCGGTCCGCTAGGCGGGAGCTTATTTCGGCATCTTGGTGCGTGCGCACGGCCTCCCGGTGGAACCGGGAAGCGTGCGCGAGTGTGCTGGCCGCTGGAAGTGCAATGAGGCTCTGCTATCTCCTCCGCGGTGCTTATAAACAGCCGATCCGCTAGGCGGGATCTTATTTCGGCCACTTAGCGCATGCACACGGCCTCCCGGTTGTTCCGGGCGGCGTGCGCGAGTGTGCTTGCCGCTGGAAGTGCAATGAGGCTCCGCGATCTCCTCCGCGGTGCTTATAAACAGCCGATCCGCTAGGCGGGAGCTTATTTCGGCCACGGCGCGTGCGCACGGCCTCCCGGTGGAGCCGGGCGGTGTGCGTGAGTGTGCTGGCCGCTGGAAGTGCAATGAGGCTCTGCGATCTCCTCCGCGGTGCTTATAAACAGCCAATCCGCTAGAAGGGTTCTTATTTCGGCCACTTAGCGCATGCGCACGGCCTCCCGGTTGTTCCGGGCGGCGTGCGCGAGTATGCTTGCCGCTGGAAGTGCAATGAGGCTCTGCGGTCTCCTCCGCGGTGCTTATAAACAGCCGATCCGCTAGGCGGGAGCTTATTTCGGCCACTTGGCTCGTGCGCACGGCCTCAAGGTGGAATCGGGCGGCGTGTGCGAGTGTGCTGGCCGCTGGAAGTGCAATGAGGCTCTGCGGTCTCCTCCGCGGTGCTTATAAACAGCCGGTCCGCTAGGCGGGAGCTCATTTCGGCATCTTGGTGCGTGCGCACGGCCTCCCGGTGGAACCGGGAAGCGTGCGCGAGTGTGCTGGCCGCTGGAAGTGCAATGAGGCTCTGCTATCTCCTCCGCGGTGCTTATAAACAGCGGCTCCGCTAGGCGGGAGCTTATTTCGGCCACTTGGCGCGTGCGCACGGCCTCCCGGTGGAGCCGGGCGGTGTGCGCGAGTGTGCTGGCCGCTGGAAGTGCAATGAGGCTCTGCGATCTCCTCCGCGGTGCTTATAAACAGCCAATCCGCTAGGCGGGATCTTATTTCGGCCACCTGGCGCATGCGCACGGCCTCCCGGTGGAACCGGGAAGCGTGCGCGAGTGTGCTGGCCGCTGGAAGTGCAATGAGGCTCCGCGATCTCCTCCGCGGTGCTTATAAACAGCCGATCCGCTCGGCGGGAGCTTATTTCGGCCACGTGGCGCGTGTGCACGGCCTCCCGGTGGAACCGGGTGGTGTGCGCGAGTGTGCTGGCCGCTGGAAGTGCAATGAGGCTCTGCAGTCTCCTCCGCGGAGCTCATAAACAGCCCATCCGCTAGGCGGGAGCTTATTTCGGCCACTTGGCGCGTGCGCACGGCCTCCCGGTGGAACCGGGTGACGTGCACGAGTGTGTTGGCCGCTGGAAGTGCAATGAGGCTCCGCTATCTCCTCCGCAGTACTTATAAACAGCCGATCCGCTAGGCGGGAGCTTATTTCGGCCACTTGGCTCGTGCGCACGGCCTCAAGGTGGAATCGGGCGGCGTGTGCGAGTGTGCTGGCCGCTGGAAGTTTAATGAAGCTCTGCGATCTCCTCCGCGGTGCTTATAAACAGCCGCTCCGAGAGGCGGGAGCTTATTTCGGCCACTTGGCGCATGCGCACGGCCTCCCGGTTGTTCCGGGCGGCGTGCGCGAGTATGCTTGCCGCTGGAAGTGCAATGAGGCTCTGCGGTCTCCTCCGCGGTGCTTATAAACAGCCGATCCGCTAGGCGGGAGCTTATTTCGGCCACTTGGCTCGTGCGCACGGCCTCAAGGTGGAATCGGGCGGCGTGTGCGAGTGTGCTGGCCGCTGGAAGTGCAATGAGGCTCTGCGGTCTCCTCCGCGGTGCTTATAAACAGCCGGTCCGCTAGGCGGGAGCTTATTTCGGCATCTTGGTGCGTGCGCATGGCCTCCCGGTGGAACCGGGAAGCGTGCGCGAGTGTGCTGGCCGCTGGAAGTGCAATGAGGCTCTGCTATCTCCTCCGCGGTGCTTATAAACAGCCGATCCGCTAGGCGGGATCTTATTTCGGCCACTTAGCGCATGCACACGGCCTCCCGGTTGTTCCGGGCGGCGTGCGCGAGTATGCTTGCCGCTGGAAGTGCAATGAGGCTCTGCGGTCTCCTCCGCGGTGCTTATAAACAGCCGGTCCGCTAGGCGGGAGCTTATTTCGGCCACTTGGCGCGTGCGCACGGCCTCCCGGTGGAACCAGGAAGCGTGCGCGAGTGTGCCGGCCGCTGGAAGTGCAATCAGGCTCCGCGAACTCCTCCGCGGTGCTTATAAACAGCCGCTCCGAGAGGCGGGAGCTTATTTCGGCCACTTGGCGCATGCGCACGGCCTCCCGGTTTTTCCGGGCGGCGTGCGCGAGTATGCTTGCCGCTGGAAGTGCAATGAGGCTCTGCGGTCTCCTCCGCGGTGCTTATAAACAGCCGGTCCGCTAGGCGGGAGCTTATTTCGGCCACTTGGCGCGTGCGCACGGCCTCCCGGTGGAACCAGGAAGCGTGCGCGAGTGTGCCGGCCGCTGGAAGTGCAATCAGGCTCCGCGAACTCCTCCGCGGTGCTTATAAACAGCCGCTCCGAGAGGCGGGAGCTTATTTCGGCCACTTGGCGCATGCGCACGTCCTCCCGGTTGTTCCGGGCGGCGTGCGCGAGTGTGCTTGCCGCTGGAAGTGCAATGAGGCTCCGCGATTTCCTCCGCGGTGCTTATAAACAGCCGATCCGCTAGGCGGGAGCTTATTTCGGCCACTTGGCGCGTGCGCACGGCCTCCCGGTGGAACCAGGAAGCGTGCGCGAGTGTGCCGGCCGCTGGAAGTGCAATCAGGCTCCGCGAACTCCTCCGCGGTGCTTATAAACAGCCGCTCCGAGAGGCGGGAGCTTATTTCGGCCACTTGGCGCATGCGCCCCTCCCGGTTGTTCCGGGCGGCGTGCGCGAGTGTGCTTGCCGCTGGAAGTGCAATGAGGCTCCGCGATCTCCTCCGCGGTGCTTATAAACAGCCGATCCGCTAGGCGGGAGCTTATTTCGGCCACGGCGCGTGCGCACGGCCTCCCGGTGGAGCCGGGCGGTGTGCGCGAGTGTGCTGGCCGCTGGAAGTGCAATGAGGCTCTGCGATCTCCTCCGCGGTGCTTATAAACAGCCAATCCGCTAGAAGGGAGCTTATTTCGGCCACTTGGCTCGTGCGCACGGCCTCAAGGTGGAATCGGGCGGCGTGTGCGAGTGTGCTGGCCGCTGGAAGTGCAATGAGGCTCTGCGGTCTCCTCCGCGGTGCTTATAAACAGCCGGTCCGCTAGGCGGGAGCTTATTTCGGCCACTTGGTGCGTGCGCACGTTCTCCCGGTGGAACCGGGAAGCGTGCGCGAGTGTGCTGGCCGCTGGAAGTGCAATGAGGCTCCGCTATCTCCTCCGCGGTGCTTATAAACAGCCGATCCGCTAGGCGGGATCTTTTTTCGGCCACTTAGCGCATGCGCACGGCCTCCCGGTTGTTCCGGGCGGCGTGCGCGAGTATGCTTGCCGCTGGAAGTGCAATGAGGCTCTGCGGTCTCCTCCGCGGTGCTTATAAACAGCCGGTCCGCTAGGCGGGAGCTTATTTCGGCCACTTGGCGCGTGCGCAGGGCCTCCCGGTGGAACCGGGAAGCGTGCGCGAGTGTGCTGGCCGTTGGAAGTGCAATGAGGCTCCGCGATCTCCTCCGCGGTGCTTATAAACAGCCGATCCGCTCGGCGGGAGCTTATTTCGGCCACTTGGCGCGTGTGCACGGCCTCCCGGTGGAACCGGGTGGTGTGCGCGAGTGTGCTGGCCGCTGGAAGTGCAATGAGGCTCTGCAGTCTCCTCCGCGGAGCTCATAAACAGCCCATCCGCTAGGCGGGAGCTTATTTCGGCCACTTGGCGCGTGCGCACGGCCTCCCGGTGGAACCGGGTGACGTACGAGTGTGCTGGCCGCTGGAAGTGCAATGAGGCTCCGCTATCTCCTCCGCAGTACTTATAAACAGCCGATCCGCTAGGCGGGAGCTTATTTCGGCATCTTGGTGCGTGCGCACGGCCTCCCGGTGGAACCGGGAAGCGTGCGCGAGTGTGCTGGCCGCTGGAAGTGCAATAAGGCTTCGCGATCTCCTCCGCGGTGCTTATAAACAGCCAATCCGCTAGGCGGGAGCTTATTTCGGCCACTAGGCGCATGCGCACGACCTCCCGGTTGTTCCGGGCGGCGTGCGCGAGGGTGCTGGCCGCAGGAAGTGCAATGAAGCTCTGCGATCTCCTCCGCGGTGCTTATAAACAGCCGCTCCGAGAGGCGGGAGCTTATTTCGGCCACTTGGCGCATGCGCACGTCCTCCCGGTTGTTCCGGGCGGCGTGTGCGAGTGTGTTTGCCGCTGGAAGTGCAATGAGGCTCCGCGATCTCCTCCGCGGTGCTTATAAACAGCCGCTCCGCTAGGCGGGAGCTTATTTTGGCCACTTGGCGCATGCGCACGTCCTCCCGGTTGTTCCGGGCGGCGTGCGCGAGTGTGCTTGCCGTTGGAAGTGCAATGAGGCTCCGCGATCTCCTCCGCGGTGCTTATAAACAGCCGATCCGCTAGGCGGGAGCTCATTTCGGCCACGGCGCGTGCACACGGCCTCCCGGTGGAGCCGGGCGGTGTGCGTGAGTGTCCTGGCCGCTGGAAGTGCAATGAGGCTCTGCGGTCTCCTCCGCGGTGCTTATAAACAGCCGATCCGCTAGGCGGGAGCTTATTTCGGCCACTTGGCTCGTGCGCACGGCCTCCTGGTGGAACCGGGTGGTGTGCGCGAGTGTGCTGGCCGCTGGAAGTGCAATGAGGCTCTGCAGTCTCCTCCGCAGTACTTATAAACAGCCGATCCGCTAGGCGGGAGCTTATTTCGGCCACTTTACGCGTGCACACCGCCTCCCGGTTTTTCCGGGCGGCGTGCGCGAGTGTGCTGGCCGCTGGAAGTGCAATCAAGCTCCGCGAACTCCTCCGCGGTGCTTATAAACAGCCGCTCCGAGAGGCGGGAGCTTATTTCGCCCACTTGGCGCATGCGCCCCTCCCGGTTGTTCCGGGCGGCGTGCGCGAGTGTGCTTGCCGCTGGAAGTGCAATGAGGCTCCGCGATCTCCTCCGCGGTGCTTATAAACAGCCGATCCGCTAGGCGGGAGCTTATTTCGGCCACGGCGCGTGCGCACGGCCTCCCGGTGGAGCCGGGCGGTGTGCGCGAGTGTGCTGGCCGCTGGAAGTGCAATGAGGCTCTGCGATCTCCTCCGCGGTGCTTATAAACAGCCAATCCGCTAGAAGGGAGCTTATTTCGGCCACTTGGCTCGTGCGCACGGCCTCAAGGTGGAATCGGGCGGCGTGTGCGAGTGTGCTGGCCGCTGGAAGTGCAATGAGGCTCTGCGGTCTCCTCCGCGGTGCTTATAAACAGCCGATCCGCTCGGCGGGAGCTTATTTCGGCCACTTGGCGCGTGTGCACGGCCTCCCGTTGGAACCGGGTGGTGTGCGCGAGTGTGCTGGCCGCTGGAATTGCAATGAGGCTCCGCGATCTCCTCCGTGGTGCTTATAATTGCCGATCCGCTAGGCAGGAATTTATTTCGGCCACTTGGCGCGTGCGCACGGCCTTCCGGTGGAGTTGGGCGGCGTGTGCGAGTGTGCTTGCCGCTGGAAGTGCAATGAGGCTCTGCGGTCTCCTCCGCGGTGCTTATAAACAGCCGGTCCGCTAGGCGGGAGCTTATTTCGGCATCTTGGTGCGTGCGCACGGCCTCCCGGTGGAACCGGGAAGCGTGCGCGAGTGTGCTGGCCGCTGGAAGTGCAATGAGGCTCCGCTATCTCCTCCGCGGTGCTTATAAACAGCTGATCCGCTAGGCGGGATATTATTTCGTCCACTTAGCGCATGCGCACGGCCTCCCGGTTGTTCCGGCGGCGTGTGCGAGTATGCTTGCCGCTGGAAGTGCAATGAGGCTCCGCGATCTGCTCAGCGGTGCTTATAAACAGCCTATCCGCTCGGCGGGAGCTTATTTCGGCCACTTGGCGCGTGTGCACGGCCTCCCGGTGGAACCGGGTGGTGTGCGCGAGTGTGCTGGCCGCTGGAAGTGCAATGAGGCTCTGCAGTCTCCTCCGCGGAGCTCATAAACAGCCGATTCGCTAGGCGGGAGCTTATTTCGGCCACGGCGCGTGCGCACGGCCTCCTGGTGGAACCGGGAAGCGTGCGCGAGTGTGCTGGCCGCTGGAAGTGCAATGAGGCTCCGCTATCTCCTCCGCGGTGCTTATAAACAGCTGATCCGCCAGGCGGGAGCTTATTTCGGCCACCTGGCGCGTGCGCACGGCCTCCCGGTGGAACCGGGAAGCGTGCGCGAGTGTGCTTGCCGCTGGAAGTGCAATGAGGCTCCACGATCTCCTCCGCGGTGCTTATAAACAGCCGATCCGCTAGGCGGGAATTTATTTCGCCCACTTGGCGCGTGCGCACGGGCTTCCGGTGGAGTTGGGCGGCGTGTGCGAGTGTGCTTGCCGCTGGAAGTGCAATGAGGCTCCGCGATCTCCTCTGCGGTGCTTATAAACAGCCGCTCCGGTAGGCGGGAGCTTATTTCGGCCACTTGGCGCATGCGCACGTCCTCCCGATTGTTCCGGGCGGCGTGCGCGAGTGTGCTTGCCGCTGGAAGTGCAATGAGGCTCCGCGATCTCCTCCGCGGTGCTTATAAACAGCCGATCCGCTAGGCGGGAGCTTATTTCGGCCACGGCGCGTGCGCACGGCCTCCCGGTGGAGCCGGGCGGTGTGCGTGAGTGTGCTGGCCGCTGGAAGTGCAATGAGGCTCTGCGATCTCCTCCGCGGTGCTTATAAACAGCCAATCCGCTAGGCGGGATATTATTTCGTCCACTTAGCGCATGCGCACGGCCTCCCGGTTGTTCCGGCGGCGTGTGCGAGTATGCTTGCCGCTGGAAGTGCAATGAGGCTCTGCGGTCTCCTCCGCGGTGCTTATAAGCAGCCGATCCGCTAGGCGGGAGCTTATTTCGGCCACTTGGCTCGTGCGCACGGCCTCAAGGTGGAATCGGGCGGCGTGTGCGAGTGTGCTGGCCGCTGGAAGTGCAATGAGGCTCTGCGGTCTCCTCCGCGGTGCTTATAAACAGCCGGTCCGCTAGGCGGGAGCTTATTTCGGCATCTTGGTGCGTGCGCACGGCCTCCCGGTGGAACCGGGAAGCGTGCGCGAGTGTGCTGGCCGCTGGAAGTGCAATGAGGCTCTGCTATCTCCTCCGCGGTGCTTATAAACAGCCGATCCGCTAGGCGGGATCTTATTTCGGCTACTTAGCGCATGCACACGGCCTCCCGGTTGTTCCGGGCGGCGTGCGCGAGTATGCTTGCCGCTGGAAGTGCAATGAGGCTCCGCGATCTCCTCCGCGGTGCTTATAAACAGCCGATCCGCTCGGCGGGAGCTTATTTCGGCCACTTGGCGCGTGTGCACGGCCTCCCGTTGGAACCGGGTGGTGTGCGCGAGTGTGCTGGCCGCTGGAATTGCAATGAGGCTCCGCGATCTCCTCCGTGGTGCTTATAATTGCCGATCCGCTAGGCAGGAATTTATTTCGGCCACTTGGCGCGTGCGCACGGCCTTCCGGTGGAGTTGGGCGGCGTGTGCGAGTTTGCTTGCCGCTGGAAGTGCAATGAGGCTCCGCGATCTCCTCCGCGGTGCTTATAAACAGCGGCTCCGCTAGGCGGGAGCTTATTTCGGCCACTTGGCGCGTGCGCACGGCCTCCCGGTGGAGCCGGGCGGTGTGCGCGAGTGTGCTGGCCGCTGGAAGTGCAATGAGGCTCTGCGATCTCCTCCGCGGTGCTTATAAACAGCCAATCCGCTAGGCGGGATCTTATTTCGGCCACCTGGCGCATGCGCACGGCCTCCCGGTGGAACCGGGAAGCGTGCGCGATTGTGCTGGCCGCTGGAAGTGCAATGAGGCTCCGCGATCTCCTCCGCGGTGCTTATAAACAGCCGATCCGCTCGGCGGGAGCTTATTTCGGCCACGTGGCGCGTGTGCACGGCCTCCCGGTGGAACCGGGTGGTGTGCGCGAGTGTGCTGGCCGCTGGAAGTGCAATGAGGCTCTGCTATCTCCTCCGCGGTGCTTATAAACAGCCGATCCGCTAGGCGGGATCTTATTTCGGCCACTTAGCGCATGCACACGGCCTCCCGGTTGTTCCGGGCGGCGTGCGCGAGTATGCTTGCCGCTGGAAGTGCAATGAGGCTCTGCGGTCTCCTCCGCGGTGCTTATAAACAGCCGGTCCGCTAGGCGGGAGCTTATTTCGGCCACTTGGCGCGTGCGCACGGCCTCCCGGTGGAACCAGGAAGCGTGCGCGAGTGTGCCGGCCGCTGGAAGTGCAATCAGGCTCCGCGAACTCCTCCGCGGTGTATATAAACAGCCGCTCCGAGAGGCGGGAGCTTATTTCGGCCACTTGGCGCATGCGCACGGCTTCCCGGTTTTTCCGGGCGGCGTGCGCGAGTATGCTTGCCGCTGGAAGTGCAATGAGGCTCTGCGGTCTCCTCCGCGGTGCTTATAAACAGCCGGTCCGCTAGGCGGGAGCTTATTTCGGCCACTTGGCGCGTGCGCACGGCCTCCCGGTGGAACCAGGAAGCGTGCGCGAGTGTGCCGGCCGCTGGAAGTGCAATCAGGCTCCGCGAACTCCTCCGCGGTGCTTATAAACAGCCGCTCCGAGAGGCGGGAGCTTATTTCGGCCACTTGGCGCATGCGCACGTCCTCCCGGTTGTTCCGGGCGGCGTGCGCGAGTGTGCTTGCCGCTGGAAGTGCAATGAGGCTCTGCGGTCTCCTCCGCGGTGCTTATAAACAGCCAATCCGCTAGAAGGGAGCTTATTTCGTCCACCTGGCGCGTGCGCACGGCCTCCCGGTGGAACCGGGAAGCGTGCGCGAGTGTGCTGGCCGCTGGAAGTGCAATGAGGCTCCGCAATCTCCTCCGCGGTGCTTGTAAACAGCCGATCCGCTAGGCGGGAGCTTATTTCGGCCACTTGGCTCGTGCGCACGGCCTCAAGGTGGAATCGGGCGGCGTGTGCGAGTGTGCTGGCCGCTGGAAGTGCAATGAGGCTCTGCGGTCTCCTCCGCGGTGCTTATAAACAGCCGGTCCGCTAGGCGGGAGCTTATTTCGGCCACTTGGTGCGTGCGCACGGCCTCCCGGTGGAACCGGGAAGCGTGCACGAGTGTGCTGGCCGCTGGAAGTGCAATGAGGCTCCGCTATCTCCTCCGCAGTGCTTATAAACAGTCGATCCGCTAGGCGGGATCTTATTTCGGCCACTTAGCGCATGCGCACGGCCTCCCGGTTGTTCCGGGCGGCGTGCGCGAGTATGCTTGCCGCTGGAAGTGCAATGAGGCTCCGCGATCTCCTCTGCGGTGCTTATAAACAGCCGATCTGCTCGGCGGGAGCTTATTTCGGCCACTTGGCGCGTGCGCACGGCCTCCTGGTGGAACCGGGTGGTGTGCGCGAGTGTGCTGGCCGCTGGAAGTGCAATGAGGCTCTGCAGTCTCCTCCGCAGTACTTATAAACAGCCGATCCGCTAGGCGGGTTCTTATTTCGGCCACTTTGCGCGTGCACACCGCCTCCCGGTTGTTCCGGGCGGCGTGCGCGAGTGTGCTGGCCGCTGGAAGTGCAATGAGGCTCCGCGATCTCCTCCGCGGTGCTTATAAACAGCCGATCCGCTAGGCGGGAGCTTATTTCGGCCACTTGGCTCGTGCGCACGGCCTCAAGGTGGAATCGGGCGGCGTGTGCGAGTGTGCTGGCCGCTGGAAGTGCAATGAGGCTCTGCGGTCTCCTCCGCGGTGCTTATAAACAGCCGGTCCGCTAGGCGGGAGCTTATTTCGGCATCTTGGTGCGTGCGCACGGCCTCCCGGTGGAACCGGGAAGCGTGCGCGAGTGTGCTGGCCGCTGGAAGTGCAATGAGGCTCTGCTATCTCCTCCGCGGTGCTTATAAACAGCCGATCCGCTAGGCGGGATCTTATTTCGGCCACTTAGCGCATGCACACGGCCTCCCGGTTGTTCCGGGCGGCGTGCGCGAGTATGCTTGCCGCTGGAAGTGCAATGAGGCTCCGCGATCTCCTCCGCGGTGCTTATAAACAGCCGATCCGCTCGGCGGGAGCTTATTTCGGCCACTTGGCGCGTGTGCACGGCCTCCCGTTGGAACCGGGTGGTGTGCGCGAGTGTGCTGGCCGCTGGAATTGCAATGAGGCTCCGCGATCTCCTCCGTGGTGCTTATAATTGCCGATCCGCTAGGCAGGAATTTATTTCGGCCACTTGGCGCGTGCGCACGGCCTTCCGGTGGAGTTGGGCGGCGTGTGCGAGTGTGCTTGCCGCTGGAAGTGCAATGAGGCTCCGCGATCTCCTCCGCGGTGCTTATAAACAGCGGCTCCGCTAGGCGGGAGCTTATTTCGGCCACTTGGCGCGTGCGCACGGCCTCCCGGTGGAGCCGGGCGGTGTGCGCGAGTGTGCTGGCCGCTGGAAGTGCAATGATGCTCTGCGATCTCCTCCGCGGTGCTTATAAACAGCCAATCCGCGAGGCGGGATCTTATTTCGGCCACCTGGCGCATGCGCACGGCCTCCCGGTGGAACCGGGAAGCGTGCGCGAGTGTGCTGGCCGCTGGAAGTGCAATGAGGCTCCGCGATCTCCTCCGCGGTGCTTATAAACAGCCGATCCGCTCAGCGGGAGCTTATTTCGGCCACGTGGCGCGTGTGCACGGCCTCCCGGTGGAACCGGGTGGTGTGCGCGAGTGTGCTGGCCGCTGGAAGTGCAATGAGGCTCTGCAGTCTCCTCCGCGGAGCTCATAAACAGCCCATCCGCTAGGCGGGAGCTTATTTCGGCCACTTGGCGCGTGCGCACGGCCTCCCGGTGGAACCGGGTGACGTGCACGAGTGTGTTGGCCGCTGGAAGTGCAATGAGGCTCCGCTATCTCCTCCGCAGTACTTATAAACAGCCGATCCGCTAGGCGGGAGCTTATTTCGGCCACTTGGCTCGTGCGCACGGCCTCAAGGTGGAATCGGGCGGCGTGTGCGAGTGTGCTGGCCGCTGGAAGTTTAATGAAGCTCTGCGATCTCCTCCGCGGTGCTTATAAACAGCCGCTCCGAGAGGCGGGAGCTTATTTCGGCCACTTGGCGCATGCGCACGGCCTCCCGGTTGTTCCGGGCGGCGTGCGCGAGTATGCTTGCCGCTGGAAGTGCAATGAGGCTCTGCGGTCTCCTCCGCGGTGCTTATAAACAGCCGATCCGCTAGGCGGGAGCTTATTTCGGCCACTTGGCTCGTGCGCACGGCCTCAAGGTGGAATCGGGCGGCGTGTGCGAGTGTGCTGGCCGCTGGAAGTGCAATGAGGCTCTGCGGTCTCCTCCGCGGTGCTTATAAACAGCCGGTCCGCTAGGCGGGAGCTTATTTCGGCATCTTGGTGCGTGCGCATGGCCTCCCGGTGGAACCGGGAAGCGTGCGCGAGTGTGCTGGCCGCTGGAAGTGCAATGAGGCTCTGCTATCTCCTCCGCGGTGCTTATAAACAGCCGATCCGCTAGGCGGGATCTTATTTCGGCCACTTAGCGCATGCACACGGCCTCCCGGTTGTTCCGGGCGGCGTGCGCGAGTATGCTTGCCGCTGGAAGTGCAATGAGGCTCTGCGGTCTCCTCCGCGGTGCTTATAAACAGCCGGTCCGCTAGGCGGGAGCTTATTTCGGCCACTTGGCGCGTGCGCACGGCCTCCCGGTGGAACCAGGAAGCGTGCGCGAGTGTACCGGCCGCTGGAAGTGCAATCAGGCTCCGCGAACTCCTCCGCGGTGCTTATAAACAGCCGCTCCGAGAGGCGGGAGCTTATTTCGGCCACTTGGCGCATGCGCACGGCCTCCCGGTTTTTCCGGGCGGCGTGCGCGAGTATGCTTGCCGCTGGAAGTGCAATGAGGCTCTGCGGTCTCCTCCGCGGTGCTTATAAACAGCCGGTCCGCTAGGCGGGAGCTTATTTCGGCCACTTGGCGCGTGCGCACGGCCTCCCGGTGGAACCAGGAAGCGTGCGCGAGTGTGCCGGCCGCTGGAAGTGCAATCAGGCTCCGCGAACTCCTCCGCGGTGCTTATAAACAGCCGCTCCGAGAGGCGGGAGCTTATTTCGGCCACTTGGCGCATGCGCACGTCCTCCCGGTTGTTCCGGGCGGCGTGCGCGAGTGTGCTTGCCGCTGGAAGTGCAATGAGGCTCCGCGATCTCCTCCGCGGTGCTTATAAACAGCCGATCCGCTAGGCGGGAGCTTATTTCGGCCACGGCGCGTGCGCACGGCCTCCCGGTGGAGCCGGGCGGTGTGCGCGAGTGTGCTGGCCGCTGGAAGTGCAATGAGGCTCTGCGATCTCCTCCGCGGTGCTTATAAACAGCCAATCCGCTAGAAGGGAGCTTATTTCGGCCACTTGGCTCGTGCGCACGGCCTCAAGGTGGAATCGGGCGGCGTGTGCGAGTGTGCTGGCCGCTGGAAGTGCAATGAGGCTCTGCGGTCTCCTCCGCGGTGCTTATAAACAGCCGGTCCGCTAGGCGGGAGCTTACTTCGGCCACTTGGTGCGTGCGCACGTTCTCCCGGTGGAACCGGGAAGCGTGCGCGAGTGTGCTGGCCGCTGGAAGTGCAATGAGGCTCCGCTATCTCCTCCGCGGTGCTTATAAACAGCCGATCCGCTAGGCGGGATCTTTTTTCGGCCACTTAGCGCATGCGCACGGCCTCCCGGTTGTTCCGGGCGGCGTGCGCGAGTATGCTTGCCGCTGGAAGTGCAATGAGGCTCTGCGGTCTCCTCCGCGGTGCTTATAAACAGCCGGTCCGCTAGGCGGGAGCTTATTTCGGCCACTTGGCGCGTGCGCAGGGCCTCCCGGTGGAACCGGGAAGCGTGCGCGAGTGTGCTGGCCGCTGGAAGTGCAATGAGGCTCCGCGATCTCCTCCGCGGTGCTTATAAACAGCCGATCCGCTCGGCGGGAGCTTATTTCGGCCACTTGGCGCGTGTGCACGGCCTCCCGGTGGAACCGGGTGGTGTGCGCGAGTGTGCTGGCCGCTGGAAGTGCAATGAGGCTCTGCAGTCTCCTCCGCGGAGCTCATAAACAGCCCATCCGCTAGGCGGGAGCTTATTTCGGCCACTTGGCGCGTGCGCACGGCCTCCCGGTGGAACCGGGTGACGTACGAGTGTGCTGGCCGCTGGAAGTGCAATGAGGCTCCGCTATCTCCTCCGCAGTACTTATGAACAGCCGATCCGCTAGGCGGGAGCTTATTTCGGCATCTTGGTGCGTGCGCACGGCCTCCCGGTGGAACCGGGAAGCGTGCGCGAGTGTGCTGGCCGCTGGAAGTGCAATAAGGCTTCGCGATCTCCTCCGCGGTGCTTATAAACAGCCAATCCGCTAGGCGGGAGCTTATTTCGGCCACTAGGCGCATGCGCACGACCTCCCGGTTGTTCCGGGCGGCGTGCGCGAGGGTGCTGGCCGCAGGAAGTGCAATGAAGCTCTGCGATCTCCTCCGCGGTGCTTATAAACAGCCGCTCCGAGAGGCGGGAGCTTATTTCGGCCACTTGGCGCATGCGCACGTCCTCCCGGTTGTTCCGGGCGGCGTGTGCGAGTGTGTTTGCCGCTGGAAGTGCAATGAGGCTCCGCGATCTCCTCCGCGGTGCTTATAAACAGCCGCTCCGCTAGGCGGGAGCTTATTTTGGCCACTTGGCGCATGCGCACGTCCTCCCGGTTGTTCCGGGCGGCGTGCGCGAGTGTGCTTGCCGCTGGAAGTGCAATGAGGCTCCGCGATCTCCTCCGCGGTGCTTATAAACAGCCGATCCGCTAGGCGGGAGCTCATTTCGGCCACGGCGCGTGCACACGGCCTCCCGGTGGAGCCGGGCGGTGTGCGTGAGTGTCCTGGCCGCTGGAAGTGCAATGAGGCTCTGCGGTCTCCTCCGCGGTGCTTATAAACAGCCGATCCGCTAGGCGGGAGCTTATTTCGGCCACTTGGCTCGTGCGCACGGCCTCCTGGTGGAACCGGGTGGTGTGCGCGAGTGTGCTGGCCGCTGGAAGTGCAATGAGGCTCTGCAGTCTCCTCCGCAGTACTTATAAACAGCCGATCCGCTAGGCGGGAGCTTATTTCGGCCACTTTACGCGTGCACACCGCCTCCCGGTTGTTCCGGGCGGCGTGCGCGAGTGTGCTGGCCGCTGGAAGTGCAATCAGGCTCCGCGAACTCCTCCGCGGTGCTTATAAACAGCCGCTCCGAGAGGCGGGAGCTTATTTCGGCCACTTGGCGCATGCGCCCCTCCCGGTTGTTCCGGGCGGCGTGCGCGAGTGTGCTTGCCGCTGGAAGTGCAATGAGGCTCCGCGATCTCCTCCGCGGTGCTTATAAACAGCCGATCCGCTAGGCGGGAGCTTATTTCGGCCACGGCGCGTGCGCACGGCCTCCCGGTGGAGCCGGGCGGTGTGCGCGAGTGTGCTGGCCGCTGGAAGTGCAATGAGGCTCTGCGATCTCCTCCGCGGTGCTTATAAACAGCCAATCCGCTAGAAGGGAGCTTATTTCGGCCACTTGGCTCGTGCGCACGGCCTCAAGGTGGAATCGGGCGGCGTGTGCGAGTGTGCTGGCCGCTGGAAGTGCAATGAGGCTCTGCGGTCTCCTCCGCGGTGCTTATAAACAGCCGATCCGCTCGGCGGGAGCTTATTTCGGTCACTTGGCGCGTGTGCACGGCCTCCCGTTGGAACCGGGTGGTGTGCGCGAGTGTGCTGGCCGCTGGAATTGCAATGAGGCTCCGCGATCTCCTCCGTGGTGCTTATAATTGCCGATCCGCTAGGCAGGAATTTATTTCGGCCACTTGGCGCGTGCGCACGGCCTTCCGGTGGAGTTGGGCGGCGTGTGCGAGTGTGCTTGCCGCTGGAAGTGCAATGAGGCTCCGCGATCTCCTCCGCGGTGCTTATAAACAGCCGGTCCGCTAGGCGGGAGCTTATTTCGGCCACTTGGCGCGTGCGCAGGGCCTCCCGGTGGAACCAGGAAGCGTGCGCGAGTGTGCCGGCCGCTGGAAGTGCAATCAGGCTCCGCGAACTCCTCCGCGGTGCTTATAAACAGCCGCTCCGAGAGGCGGGAGCTTATTTCGGCCACTTGGCGCATGCGCACGGCCTCCCGGTTTTTCCGGGCGGCGTGCGCGAGTATGCTTGCCGCTGGAAGTGCAATGAGGCTCTGCGGTCTCCTCCGCGGTGCTTATAAACAGCCGGTCCGCTAGGCGGGAGCTTATTTCGGCCACTTGGCGCGTGCGCACGGCCTCCCGGTGGAACCAGGAAGCGTGCGCGAGTGTGCCGGCCGCTGGAAGTGCAATCAGGCTCCGCGAACTCCTCCGCGGTGCTTATAAACAGCCGCTCCGAGAGGCGGGAGCTTATTTCGGCCACTTGGCGCATGCGCACGTCCTCCCGGTTGTTCCGGGCGGCGTGCGCGAGTGTGCTTGCCGCTGGAAGTGCAATGAGGCTCCGCGATTTCCTCTGCGGTGCTTATAAACAGCCGATCCGCTAGGCGGGAGCTTATTTCGGCCACTTGGCGCGTGCGCACGGCCTCCCGGTGGAACCAGGAAGCGTGCGCGAGTGTGCCGGCCGCTGGAAGTGCAATCAGGCTCCGCGAACTCCTCCGCGGTGCTTATAAACAGCCGCTCCGAGAGGCGGGAGCTTATTTCGGCCACTTGGCGCATGCGCCCCTCCCGGTTGTTCCGGGCGGCGTGCGCGAGTGTGCTTGCCGCTGGAAGTGCAATGAGGCTCCGCGATCTCCTCCGCGGTGCTTATAAACAGCCGATCCGCTAGGCGGGAGCTTATTTCGGCCACGGCGCGTGCGCACGGCCTCCCGGTGGAGCCGGGCGGTGTGCGCGAGTGTGCTGGCCGCTGGAAGTGCAATGAGGCTCTGCGATCTCCTCCGCGGTGCTTATAAACAGCCAATCCGCTAGAAGGATGCTTATTTCGGCCACTTGGCTCGTGCGCACGGCCTCAAGGTGGAATCGGGCGGCGTGTGCGAGTGTGCTGGCCGCTGGAAGTGCAATGAGGCTCTGCGGTCTCCTCCGCGGTGCTTATAAACAGCCGGTCCGCTAGGCGGGAGCTTATTTCGGCCACTTGGCGCGTGCGCAGGGCCTCCCGGTGGAACCAGGAAGCGTGCGCGAGTGTGCCGGCCGCTGGAAGTGCAATCAGGCTCCGCGAACTCCTCCGCGGTGCTTATAAACAGCCGCTCCGAGAGGCGGGAGCTTATTTCGGCCACTTAGCGCATGCGCACGGCCTCCCGGTTTTTCCGGGCGGCGTGCGCGAGTATGCTTGCCGCTGGAAGTGCAATGCGGCTCTGCGGTCTCCTCCGCGGTGCTTATAAACAGCCGGTCCGCTAGGCGGGAGCTTATTTCGGCCAGTTGGCGCGTGCGCACGGCCTCCCGGTGGAACCAGGAAGCGTGCGCGAGTGTGCCGGCCGCTGGAAGTGCAATCAGGCTCCGCGAACTCCTCCGCGGTGCTTATAAACAGCCGCTCCGAGAGGCGGGAGCTTATTTCGGCCACTTGGCGCATGCGCACTTCCTCCCGGTTGTTCCGGGCGGCGTGCGCGAGTGTGCTTGCCGCTGGAAGTGCAATGAGGCTCCGCGATCTCCTCCGCGGTGCTTATAAACAGCCGATCCGCTAGGCGGGAGCTTATTTCGGCCACCTGGCGCGTGCGCACGGCCTCCCGGTGGAACCGGGAAGCGTGCGCGAGTGTGCTGGCCGCTGGAAGTGCAATGAGGCTCCGCAATCTCCTCCGCGGTGCTTGTAAACAGCCGATCCGCTAGGCGGGAGCTTATTTCGGCCACTTGGCTCGTGCGCACGGCCTCAAGGTGGAATCGGGCGGCGTGTGCGAGTGTGCTGGCCGCTGGAAGTGCAATGAGGCTCTGCGGTCTCCTCCGCGGTGCTTATAAACAGCCGGTCCGCTAGGCGGGAGCTTATTTCGGCCACTTGGTGCGTGCGCACGGCCTCCCGGTGGAACCGGGAAGCGTGCGCGAGTGTGCTGGCCGCTGGAAGTGCAATGAGGCTCCGCTATCTCCTCCGCGGTGCTTATAAACAGCTGATCCGCTAGGCGGGATCTTATTTCGTCCACTTAGCGCATGCGCACGGCCTCCCGGTTGTTCCGGCGGCGTGCGCGAGTATGCTTGCCGCTGGAAGTGCAATGAGGCTCCGCGATCTGCTCAGCGGTGCTTATAAACAGCCGATCCGCTCGGCGGGAGCTTATTTCGGCCACTTGGCGCGTGTGCACGGCCTCCCGGTGGAACCGGGTGGTGTGCGCGAGTGTGCTGGCCGCTGGAAGTGCAATGAGGCTCTGCAGTCTCCTCCGCGGAGCTCATAAACAGCCGATTCGCTAGGCGGGAGCTTATTTCGGCCACGGCGCGTGCGCACGGCCTCCTGGTGGAACCGGGAAGCGTGCGCGAGTGTGCTGGCCGCTGGAAGTGCAATGAGGCTCCGCTATCTCCTCCGCGGTGCTTATAAACAGCTGATCCGCTAGGCGGGATCTTATTTCGTCCACTTAGCGCATGCGCACGGCCTCCCGGTTGTTCCAGGCGGCGTGCGCGAGTGTGCTGGCCGCTGGAAGTGCAATGAGGCTCTGCAGTCTCCTCCGCGGTGCTCATAAACAGCCGATCCGCTAGGCGGGAGCTTATTTCGGCCACTTGGCGCATGTACACGGCCTCCCGGTTGTTCCGGGCGGCGTGCGCGAGTGTGCTTGCCGCTGGAAGTGCAATGAGGCTCCACGATCTCCTCCGCGGTGCTTATAAACAGCCGATCCGCTAGGCGGGAATTTATTTCGCCCACTCTGCGCGTGCGCACGGGCTTCCGGTGGAGTTGGGCGGCGTTTGCGAGTGTGCTTGCCGCTGGAAGTGCAATGAGGCTCCGCGATCTCCTCTGCGGTGCTTATAAACAGCCGCTCCGGTAGGCGGGAGCTTATTTCGGCCACTTGGCGCATGCGCACGTCCTCCCGGTTGTTCCGGGCGGCGTGCGCGAGTGTGCTTGCCGCTGGAAGTGCAATGAGGCTCCGCGATCTCCTCCGCGGTGCTTATAAACAGCCGATCCGCTAGGCGGGAGCTTATTTCGGCCACGGCGCGTGCGCACGGCCTCCCGGTGGAGCCGGGCGGTGTGCGTGAGTGTGCTGGCCGCTGGAAGTGCAATGAGGCTCTGCGATCTCCTCCGCGGTGCTTATAAACAGCCAATCCGCTAGAAGGGTTCTTATTTCGGCCACTTAGCGCATGCGCACGGCCTCCCGGTTGTTCCGGGCGGCGTGCGCGAGTATGCTTGCCGCTGGAAGTGCAATGAGGCTATGCGGTATCCTCCGCGGTGCTTATAAACAGCCGCTCCGAGAGGCGGGAGCTTATTTCGGCCACTTGGCGCATGCGCACGGCCTCCCGGTTGTTCCGGGCGGCGTGCGCGAGTATGCTTGCCGCTGGAAGTGCAATGAGGCTCTGCGGTCTCCTCCGCGGTGCTTATAAACAGCCGATCCGCTAGGCGGGAGCTTATTTCGGCCACTTGGCTCGTGCGCACGGCCTCAAGGTGGAATCGGGCGGCGTGTGCGAGTGTGCTGGCCGCTGGAAGTGCAATGAGGCTCTGCGGTCTCCTCCGCGGTGCTTATAAACAGCCGGTCCGCTAGGCGGGAGCTTATTTCGGCATCTTGGTGCGTGCGCACGGCCTCCCGGTGGAACCGGGAAGCGTGCGCGAGTGTGCTGGCCGCTGGAAGTGCAATGAGGCTCTGCTATCTCCTCCGCGGTGCTTATAAACAGCCGATCCGCTAGGCGGGATCTTATTTCGGCCACTTAGCGCATGCACACGGCCTCCCGGTTGTTCCGGGCGGCGTGCGCGAGTATGCTTGCCGCTGGAAGTGCAATGAGGCTCCGCGATCTCCTCCGCGGTGCTTATAAACAGCCGATCCGCTCGGCGGGAGCTTATTTCGGCCACTTGGCGCGTGTGCACGGCCTCCCGTTGGAACCGGGTGGTGTGCGCGAGTGTGCTGGCCGCTGGAATTGCAATGAGGCTCCGCGATCTCCTCCGTGGTGCTTATAATTGCCGATCCGCTAGGCAGGAATTTATTTCGGCCACTTGGCGCGTGCGCACGGCCTTCCGGTGGAGTTGGGCGGCGTGTGCGAGTGTGCTTGCCGCTGGAAGTGCAATGAGGCTCCGCGATCTCCTCCGCGGTGCTTATAAACAGCGGCTCCGCTAGGCGGGAGCTTATTTCGGCCACTTGGCGCGTGCGCACGGCCTCCCGGTGGAGCCGGGCGGTGTGCGCGAGTGTGCTGGCCGCTGGAAGTGCAATGAGGCTCTGCGATCTCCTCCGCGGTGCTTATAAACAGCCAATCCGCTAGGCGGGATCTTATTTCGGCCACATGGCGCATGCGCACGGCCTCCCGGTGGAACCGGGTGGTGTGCGCGAGTGTGCTGGCCGCTGGAAGTGCAATGAGGCTCTGCAGTCTCCTCCGCGGAGCTCATAAACAGCCCATCCGCTAGGCGGGAGCTTATTTCGGCCACTTGGCGCGTGCGCACGGCCTCCCGGTGGAACCGGGTGACGTGCACGAGTGTGTTGGCCGCTGGAAGTGCAATGAGGCTCCGCTATCTCCTCCGCAGTACTTATAAACAGCCGATCCGCTAGGCGGGAGCTTATTTCGGCCACTTGGCTCGTGCGCACGGCCTCAAGGTGGAATCGGGCGGCGTGTGCGAGTGTGCTGGCCGCTGGAAGTTTAATGAAGCTCTGCGATCTCCTCCGCGGTGCTTATAAACAGCCGCTCCGAGAGGCGGGAGCTTATTTCGGCCACTTGGCGCATGCGCACGGCCTCCCGGTTGTTCCGGGCGGCGTGCGCGAGTATGCTTGCCGCTGGAAGTGCAATGAGGCTCTGCGGTCTCCTCCGCGGTGCTTATAAACAGCCGATCCGCTAGGCGGGAGCTTATTTCGGCCACTTGGCTCGTGCGCACGGCCTCAAGGTGGAATCGGGCGGCGTGTGCGAGTGTGCTGGCCGCTGGAAGTGCAATGAGGCTCTGCGGTCTCCTCCGCGGTGCTTATAAACAGCCGGTCCGCTAGGCGGGAGCTTATTTCGGCATCTTGGTGCGTGCGCATGGCCTCCCGGTGGAACCGGGAAGCGTGCGCGAGTGTGCTGGCCGCTGGAAGTGCAATGAGGCTCTGCTATCTCCTCCGCGGTGCTTATAAACAGCCGATCCACTAGGCGGGATCTTATTTCGGCCACTTAGCGCATGCACACGGCCTCCCGGTTGTTCCGGGCGGCGTGCGCGAGTATGCTTGCCGCTGGAAGTGCAATGAGGCTCTGCGGTCTCCTCCGCGGTGCTTATAAACAGCCGGTCCGCTAGGCGGGAGCTTATTTCGGCCACTTGGCGCGTGCGCACGGCCTCCCGGTGGAACCAGGAAGCGTGCGCGAGTGTGCCGGCCGCTGGGATTGCAATCAGGCTCCGCGAACTCCTCCGCGGTGCTTATAAACAGCCGCTCCGAGAGGCGGGAGCTTATTTCGGCCACTTGGCGCATGCGCACGGCCTCCCGGTTTTTCCGGGCGGCGTGCGCGAGTATGCTTGCCGCTGGAAGTGCAATGAGGCTCTGCGGTCTCCTCCGCGGTGCTTATAAACAGCCGGTCCGCTAGGCGGGAGCTTATTTCGGCCACTTGGCGCGTGCGCACGGCCTCCCGGTGGAACCAGGAAGCGTGCGCGAGTGTGCCGGCCGCTGGAAGTGCAATCAGGCTCCGCGAACTCCTCCGCGGTGCTTATAAACAGCCGCTCCGAGAGGCGGGAGCTTATTTCGGCCACTTGGCGCATGCGCACGTCCTCCCGGTTGTTCCGGGCGGCGTGCGCGAGTGTGCTTGCCGCTGGAAGTGCAATGAGGCTCCGCGATTTCCTCCGCGGTGCTTATAAACAGCCGATCCGCTAGGCGGGAGCTTATTTCGGCCACTTGGCGCGTGCGCACGGCCTCCCGGTGGAACCAGGAAGCGTGCGCGAGTGTGCCGGCCGCTGGAAGTGCAATCAGGCTCCGCGAACTCCTCCGCGGTGTATATAAACAGCCGCTCCGAGAGGCGGGAGCTTATTTCGGCCACTTGGCGCATGCGCACGGCCTCCCGGTTTTTCCGGGCGGCGTGCGCGAGTATGCTTGCCGCTGGAAGTGCAATGAGGCTCTGCGGTCTCCTCCGCGGTGCTTATAAACAGCCGGTCTGCTAGGCGGGAGCTTATTTCGGCCACTTGGCGCGTGCGCACGGCCTCCCGGTGGAACCAGGAAGCGTGCGCGAGTGTGCCGGCCGCTGGAAGTGCAATCAGGCTCCGCGAACTCCTCCGCGGTGCTTATAAACAGCCGCTCCGAGAGGCGGGAGCTTATTTCGGCCACTTGGCGCATGCGCACGTCCTCCCGGTTGTTCCGGGCGGCGTGCGCGAGTGTGCTTGCCGCTGGAAGTGCAATGAGGCTCTGCGGTCTCCTCCGCGGTACTTATAAACAGCCAATCCGCTAGAAGGGAGCTTATTTCGTCCACCTGGCGCGTGCGCACGGCCTCCCGGTGGAACCGGGAAGCGTGCGCGAGTGTGCTGGCCGCTGGAAGTGCAATGAGGCTCCGCAATCTCCTCCGCGGTGCTTGTAAACAGCCGATCCGCTAGGCGGGAGCTTATTTCGGCCACTTGGCTCGTGCGCACGGCCTCAAGGTGGAATCGGGCGGCGTGTGCGAGTGTGCTGGCCGCTGGAAGTGCAATGAGGCTCTGCGGTCTCCTCCGCGGTGCTTATAAACAGCCGGTCCGCTAGGCGGGAGCTTATTTCGGCCACTTGGTGCGTGCGCACGGCCTCCCGGTGGAACCGGGAAGCGTGCACGAGTGTGCTGGCCGCTGGAAGTGCAATGAGGCTCCGCTATCTCCTCCGCAGTGCTTATAAATAGTCGATCCGCTAGGCGGGATCTTATTTCGGCCACTTAGCGCATGCGCACGGCCTCCCGGTTGTTCCGGGCGGCGTGCGCGAGTATGCTTGCCGCTGGAAGTGCAATGAGGCTCCGCGATCTCCTCTGCGGTGCTTATAAACAGCCGATCTGCTCGGCGGGAGCTTATTTCGGCCACTTGGCGCGTGCGCACGGCCTCCTGGTGGAACCGGGTGGTGTGCGCGAGTGTGCTGGCCGCTGGAAGTGCAATGAGGCTCTGCAGTCTCCTCCGCAGTACTTATAAACAGCCGATCCGCTAGGCGGGAGCTTATTTCGGCCACTTTGCGCGTGCACACCGCCTCCCGGTTGTTCCGGGCGGCGTGCGCGAGTGTGCTGGCCGCTGGAAGTGCAATGAGGCTCCGCGATCTCCCCCGCGGTGCTTATAAACAGCCAATCCGCTAGGCGGGAGCTTATTTCGGCCACTTGGCGCATGCGCACGTCCTCCCGGTTGTTCCGGGCGGCGTGCGCGAGTGTGCTTGCCGCTGGAAGTGCAATGAGGCTCCGCGATTTCCTCCGCGGTGCTTATAAACAGCCGATCCGCTAGGCGGGAGCTTATTTCGGCCACTTGGCTAGTGCGCACGGCCTCAAGGTGGAGCCGGGCGGAGTGCGCGAGTGTGCTGGCCGCTGGAAGTGCAATGAGGCTCCGCGATCTCCTACGCGGTGCTTATAAACAGCCGATCCGCTAGGCGGGAGCTTATTTCGGCCACTTCGCGCGTGCGCACGTCCTCCCGGTTGTTCCGGGCGGCGTGCGCGAGTGTGCTTGCCGCTGGAAGTGCAATGAGGCTCCGCGATCTCCTCTGCGGTGCTTATAAACAGCCGATCTGCTAGGAGGGAGCTTATTTCGGCCACTTGGCGCTTGCGCACGGCCTCCTGGTGGAACCGGGTGGTGTGCGCGAGTGTGCTGGCCGCTGGAAGTGCAATGAGGCTCTGCAGTCTCCTCCGCAGTACTTATAAACAGCCGATCCGCTAGGCGGGAGCTTATTTCGGCCACTTTGCGCGTGCACACCGCCTCCCGGTTGTTCCGGGCGGCGTGCGCGAGTGTGCTGGCCGCTGGAAGTGCAATGAGGCTCCGCGATCTCCTCCGCGGTGCTTATAAACAGCCAATCCGCTAGGCGGGAGCTTATTTCGGCCACTTGGCGCATGCGCACGTCCTCCCGGTCGTTCCGGGCGGCGTGCGCGAGTGTGCCGGCCGCTGGAAGTGCAATGAGGCTCCGCGATTTCCTCCGCGGTGCTTATAAACAGCCGATCCGCTAGGCGGGAGCTTATTTCGGCCACTTGGCGCGTGCGCACGGCCTCCCGGTGGAACCAGGAAGCGTGCGCGAGTGTGCCGGCCGCTGGAAGTGCAATCAGGCTCCGCGAACTCCTCCGCGGTGCTTATAAACAGCCGCTCCGAGAGGCGGGAGCTTATTTCGGCCACTTGGCGCATGCGCCCCTCCCGGTTGTTCCGGGCGGCGTGCGCGAGTGTGCTTGCCGCTGGAAGTGCAATGAGGCTCCGCGATCTCCTCCGCGGTGCTTATAAACAGCCGATCCGCTAGGCGGGAGCTTATTTCGGCCACGGCGCGTGCGCACGGCCTCCCGGTGGAGCCGGGCGGTGTGCGCGAGTGTGCTGGCCGCTGGAAGTGCAATGAGGCTCTGCGATCTCCTCCGCGGTGCTTATAAACAGCCAATCCGCTAGAAGGGAGCTTATTTCGGCCACTTGGCTCGTGCGCACGGCCTCAAGGTGGAATCGGGCGGCGTGTGCGAGTGTGCTGGCCGCTGGAAGTGCAATGAGGCTCTGCGGTCTCCTCCGCGGTGCTTATAAACAGCCGGTCCGCTAGGCGGGAGCTTATTTCGGCCACTTGGTGCGTGCGCACGTTCTCCCGGTGGAACCGGGAAGCGTGCGCGAGTGTGCTGGCCGCTGGAAGTGCAATGAGGCTCCGCTATCTCCTCCGCGGTGCTTATAAACAGCCGATCCGCTAGGCGGGATCTTATTTCGGCCACTTAGCGCATGCGCACGGCCTCCCGGTTGTTCCGGGCGGCGTGCGCGAGTATGCTTGCCGCTGGAAGTGCAATGAGGCTCTGCGGTCTCCTCCGCGGTGCTTATAAACAGCCGGTCCGCTAGGCGGGAGCTTATTTCGGCCACTTGGCGCGTGCGCACGGCCTCCCGGTGGAACCAGGAAGCGTGCGCGAGTGTGCCGGCCGCTGGAAGTGCAATCAGGCTCCGCGAACTCCTCCGCGGTGCTTATAAACAGCCGCTCCGAGAGGCGGGAGCTTATTTCGGCCACTTGGCGCATGCGCACGGCCTCCCGGTTTTTCCGGGCGGCGTGCGCGAGTATGCTTGCCGCTGGAAGTGCAATGAGGCTCTGCGGTCTCCTCCGCGGTGCTTATAAACAGCCGGTCCGCTAGGCGGGAGCTTATTTCGGCCACTTGGCGCGTGCGCACGGCCTCCCGGTGGAACCAGGAAGCGTGCGCGAGTGTGCCGGCCGCTGGAAGTGCAATCAGGCTCCGCGAACTCCTCCGCGGTGCTTATAAACAGCCGCTCCGAGAGGCGGGAGCTTATTTCGGCCACTTGGCGCATGCGCACGTCCTCCCGGTTGTTCCGGGCGGCGTGCGCGAGTGTGCTTGCCGCTGGAAGTGCAATGAGGCTCTGCGGTCTCCTCCGCGGTGCTTATAAACAGCCAATCCGCTAGAAGGGAGCTTATTTCGTCCACCTGGCGCGTGCGCACGGCCTCCCGGTGGAACCGGGAAGCGTGCGCGAGTGTGCTGGCCGCTGGAAGTGCAATGAGGCTCCGCAATCTCCTCCGCGGTGCTTGTAAACAGCCGATCCGCTAGGCGGGAGCTTATTTCGGCCACTTGGCTCGTGGGCACGGCCTCAAGGTGGAATCGGGCGGCGTGTGCGAGTGTGCTGGCCGCTGGAAGTGCAATGAGGCTCTGCGGTCTCCTCCGCGGTGCTTATAAACAGCCGGTCCGCTAGGCGGGAGCTTATTTCGGCCACTTGGTGCGTGCGCACGGCCTCCCAGTGGAACCGGGAAGCGTGCACGAGTGTGCTGGCCGCTGGAAGTGCAATGAGGCTCCGCTATCTCCTCCGCAGTGCTTATAAACAGTCGATCCGCTAGGCGGGATCTTATTTCGGCCACTTAGCGCAAGCGCACGGCCTCCCGGTTGTTCCGGGCGGTGTGCGCGAGTAACTTGCCGCTGGAAGTGCAATGAGGCTCCGCGATCTCCTCTGCGGTGCTTATAAACAGCCGATCTGCTCGGCGGGAGCTTATTTCGGCCACTTGGCGCGTGCGCACGGCCTCCTGGTGGAACCGGGTGGTGTGCGCGAGTGTGCTGGCCGCTGGAAGTGCAATGAGGCTCTGCAGTCTCCTCCGCAGTACTTATAAACAGCCGATCCGCTAGGCGGGAGCTTATTTCGGCCACTTTGCGCGTGCACACCGCCTCCCGGTTGTTCCGGGCGGCGTGCGCGAGTGTGCTGGCCGCTGGAAGTGCAATGAGGCTCCGCGATCTCCTCCGCGGTGCTTATAAACAGCCAATCCGCTAGGCGGGAGCTTATTTCGGCCACTTGGCGCATGCGCACGTCCTCCCGGTTGTTCCGGGCGGCGTGCGCGAGTGTGCTTGCCGCTGGAAGTGCAATGAGGCTCCGCGATTTCCTCCGCGGTGCTTATAAACAGCCGATCCGCTAGGCGGGAGCTTATTTCGGCCACTTGGCTAGTGCGCACGGCCTCAAGGTGGAGCCGGGCGGAGTGCGCGAGTGTGCTGGCCGCTGGAAGTGCAATGAGGCTCCGCGATCTCCTACGCGGTGCTTATAAACAGCCGATCCGCTAGGCGGGAGCTTATTTCGGCCACTTCGCGCGTGCGCACGTCCTCCCGGTTGTTCCGGGCGGCGTGCGCGACTGTGCTTGCCGCTGGAAGTGCAATGAGGCTCCGCGATCTCCTCTGCGGTGCTTATAAACAGCCGATCTGCTCGGCGGGAGCTTATTTCGGCCACTTGGCGCTTGCGCACGGCCTCCTGGTGGAACCGGGTGGTGTGCGCGAGTGTGCTGGCCGCTGGAAGTGCAATGAGGCTCTGCAGTCTCCTCCGCAGTACTTATAAACAGCCGATCCGCTAGGCGGGAGCTTATTTCGGCCACTTTGCGCGTGCACACCGCCTCCCGGTTGTTCCGGGCGGCGTGCGCGAGTGTGCTGGCCGCTGGAAGTGCAATGAGGCTCCGCGATCTCCTCCGCGGTGCTTATAAACAGCCAATCCGCTAGGCGGGAGCTTATTTCGGCCACTTGGCGCATGCGCACGTCCTCCCGGTTGTTCCGGGCGGCGTGCGCGAGTGTGCTTGCCGCTGGAAGTGCAATGAGGCTCCGCGATTTCCTCCGCGGTGCTTATAAACAGCCGATCCGCTAGGCGGGAGCTTATTTCGGCCACTTGGCGCGTGAGCACGGCCTCCCGGTGGAACCAGGAAGCGTGCGCGAGTGTGCCGGCCGCTGGAAGTGCAATCAGGCTCCGCGAACTCCTCCGCGGTGCTTATAAACAGCCGCTCCGAGAGGCGGGAGCTTATTTCGGCCACTTGGCGCATGCGCCCCTCCCGGTTGTTCCGGGCGGCGTGCGCGAGTGTGCTTGCCGCTGGAAGTGCAATGAGGCTCCAGGATCTCCTCCGCGGTGCTTATAAACAGCCGATCCGCTAGGCGGGAGCTTATTTCGGTCACGGCGCGTGCGCACGGCCTCCCGGTGGAGCCGGGCGGTGTGCGCGAGTGTGCTGGCCGCTGGAAGTGCAATGAGGCTCTGCGATCTCCTCCGCGGTGCTTATGAACAGCCAATCCGCTAGAAGGGAGCTTATTTCGGCCACTTGGCTCGTGCGCACAGCCTCAAGGTGGAATCGGGCGGCGTGTGCGAGTGTGCTGGCCGCTGGAAGTGCAATGAGGCTCTGCGGTCTCCTCCGCGGTGCTTATAAACAGCCGGTCCGCTAGGCGGGAGCTTATTTCGGCCACTTGGTGCGTGCGCACGTTCTCCCGGTGGAACCGGGAAGCGTGCGCGAGTGTGCTGGCCGCTGGAAGTGCAATGAGGCTCCGCTATCTCCTCCGCGGTGCTTATAAACAGCCGATCCGCTAGGCGGGATCTTTTTTCGGCCACTTAGCGCATGCGCACGGCCTCCCGGTTGTTCCGGGCGGCGTGCGCGAGTATGCTTGCCGCTGGAAGTGCAATGAGGCTCTGCGGTCTCCTCCGCGGTGCTTATAAACAGCCGGTCCGCTAGGCGGGAGCTTATTTCGGCCACTTGGCGCGTGCGCACGGCCTCCCGGTGGAACCAGGAAGCGTGCGCGAGTGTGCCGGCCGCTGGAAGTGCAATCAGGCTCCGCGAACTCCTCCGCGGTGCTTATAAACAGCCGCTCCGAGAGGCGGGAGCTTATTTCGGCCACTTGGCGCATACGCACGTCCTCCCGGTTGTTCCGGGCGGCGTGCGCGAGTGTGCTGGCCGCTGGAAGTGCAATGAGGCTCCGCTATCTCCTCCGCGGTGCTTATAAACAGCTGATCCGCTAGGCGGGATCTTATTTCGTCCACTTAGCGCATGCGCACGGCCTCCCGGTTGTTCCAGGCGGCGTGCGCGAGTGTGCTGGCCGCTGGAAGTGCAATGAGGCTCTGCAGTCTCCTCCGCGGTGCTCATAAACAGCCGATCCGCTAGGCGGGAGCTTATTTCGGCCACTTGGCGCATGTACACGGCCTCCCGGTTGTTCCGGGCGGCGTGCGCGAGTGTGCTTGCCGCTGGAAGTGCAATGAGGCTCCACGATCTCCTCCGCGGTGCTTATAAACAGCCGATCCGCTAGGCGGGAATTTATTTCGCCCACTTGGCGCGTGCGCACGGGCTTCCGGTGGAGTTGGGCGGCGTGTGCGAGTGTGCTTGCCGCTGGAAGTGCAATGAGGCTCCGCGATCTCCTCTGCGGTGCTTATAAACAGCCGCTCCGGTAGGCGGGAGCTTATTTCGGCCACTTGGCGCATGCGCACGTCCTCCCGGTTGTTCCGGGCGGCGTGCGCGAGTGTGCTTGCCGCTGGAAGTGCAATGAGGCTCCGCGATCTCCTACGCGGTGCTTATAAACAGCCGATCCGCTAGGCGGGAGCTTATTTCGGCCACGGCGCGTGCGCACGGCCTCCCGGTGGAGCCGGGCGGTGTGCGTGAGTGTGCTGGCCGCTGGAAGTGCAATGAGGCTCTGCGATCTCCTCCGCGGTGCTTATAAACAGCCAATCCGCTAGAAGGGTTCTTATTTCGGCCACTTAGCGCATGCGCACGGCCTCCCGGTTGTTCCGGGCGGCGTGCGCGAGTATGCTTGCCGCTGGAAGTGCAATGAGGCTCTGCGGTCTCCTCCGCGGTGCTTATAAACAGCCGATCCGCTAGGCGGGAGCTTATTTCGGCCACTTGGCTCGTGCGCACGGCCTCAAGGTGGAATCGGGCGGCGTGTGCGAGTGTGCTGGCCGCTGGAAGTGCAATGAGGCTCTGCGGTCTCCTCCGCGGTGCTTATAAACAGCCGGTCCGCTAGACGGGAGCTTATTTCGGCATCTTGGTGCGTGCGCACGGCCTCCCGGTGGAACCGGGAAGCGTGCGCGAGTGTGCTGGCCGCTGGAAGTGCAATGAGGCTCTGCTATCTCCTCCGCGGTGCTTATAAACAGCCGATCCGCTAGGCGGGATCTTATTTCGGCCACTTAGCGCATGCACACGGCCTCCCGGTTGTTCCGGGCGGCGTGCGCGAGTATGCTTGCCGCTGGAAGTGCAATGAGGCTCCGCGATCTCCTCCGCGGTGCTTATAAACAGCCGATCCGCTCGGCGGGAGCTTATTTCGGCCACTTGGCGCGTGTGCACGGCCTCCCGTTGGAACCGGGTGGTGTGCGCGAGTGTGCTGGCCGCTGGAATTGCAATGAGGCTCCGCGATCTCCTCCGTGGTGGTTATAATTGCCGATCCGCTAGGCAGGTATTTATTTCGGCCACTTGGCGCGTGCGCACGGCCTTCCGGTGGAGTTGGGCGGCGTGTGCGAGTGTGCTTGCCGCTGGAAGTGCAATGAGGCTCCGCGATCTCCTCCGCGGTGCTTATAAACAGCGGCTCCGCTAGGCGGGAGCTTATTTCGGCCACTTGGCGCGTGTGCACGGCCTCCCGGTGGAACCGGGTGGTGTGCGCGAGTGTGCTGGCCGCTGGAAGTGCAATGAGGCTCTGCAGTCTCCTCCGCGGAGCTCATAAACAGCCGATTCGCTAGGCGGGAGCTTATTTCGGCCACGGCGCGTGCGCACGGCCTCCTGGTGGAACCGGGAAGCGTGCGCGAGTGTGCTGGCCGCTGGAAGTGCAATGAGGCTCCGCTATCTCCTCCGCGGTGCTTATAAACAGCTGATCCGCTAGGCGGGATCTTATTTCGTCCACTTAGCGCATGCGCACGGCCTCCCGGTTGTTCCAGGCGGCGTGCGCGAGTGTGCTGGCCGCTGGAAGTGCAATGAGGCTCTGCAGTCTCCTCCGCGGTGCTCATAAACAGCCGATCCGCTAGGCGGGAGCTTATTTCGGCCACTTGGCGCATGTACACGGCCTCCCGGTTGTTCCGGGCGGCGTGCGCGAGTGTGCTTGCCGCTGGAAGTGCAATGAGGCTCCACGATCTCCTCCGCGGTGCTTATAAACAGCCGATCCGCTAGGCGGGAATTTATTTCGCCCACTTGGCGCGTGCGCACGGGCTTCCGGTGGAGTTGGGCGGCGTGTGCGAGTGTGCTTGCCGCTGGAAGTGCAATGAGGCTCCGCGATCTCCTCTGCGGTGCTTATAAACAGCCGCTCCGGTAGGCGGGAGCTTATTTCGGCCACTTGGCGCATGCGCACGTCCTCCCGGTTGTTCCGGGCGGCGTGCGCGAGTGTGCTTGCCGCTGGAAGTGCAATGAGGCTCCGCGATCTCCTCCGCGGTGCTTATAAACAGCCGATCCGCTAGGCGGGAGCTTATTTCGGCCAAGGCGCGTGCGCACGGCCTCCCGGTGGAGCCGGGCGGTGTGCGTGAGTGTGCTGGCCGCTGGAAGTGCAATGAGGCTCTGCGATCTCCTCCGCGGTGCTTATAAACAGCCAATCCGCTAGAAGGGTTCTTATTTCGGCCACTTAGCGCATGCGCACGGCCTCCCGGTTGTTCCGGGCGGCGTGCGCGAGTATGCTTGCCGCTGGAAGTGCAATGAGGCTCTGCGGTCTCCTCCGCGGTGCTTATAAACAGCCGATCCGCTAGGCGGGAGCTTATTTCGGCCACTTGGCTCGTGCGCACGGCCTCAAGGTGGAATCGGGCGGCGTGTGCGAGTGTGCTGGCCGCTGGAAGTGCAATGAGGCTCTGCGGTCTCCTCCGCGGTGCTTATAAACAGCCGGTCCGCTAGACGGGAGCTTATTTCAGCATCTTGGTGCGTGCGCACGGCCTCCCGGTGGAACCGGGAAGCGTGCGCGAGTGTGCTGGCCGCTGGAAGTGCAATGAGGCTCTGCTATCTCCTCCGCGGTGCTTATAAACAGCCGATCCGCTAGGCGGGATCTTATTTCGGCCACTTAGCGCATGCACACGGCCTCCCGGTTGTTCCGGGCGGCGTGCGCGAGTATGCTTGCCGCTGGAAGAGCAATGAGGCTCCGCGATCTCCTCCGCGGTGCTTATAAACAGCCGATCCGCTCGGCGGGAGCTTATTTCGGCCACTTGGCGCGTGTGCACGGCCTCCCGTTGGAACCGGGTGGTGTGCGCGAGTGTGCTGGCCGCTGGAATTGCAATGAGGCTCCGCGATCTCCTCCGTGGTGCTTATAATTGCCGATCCGCTAGGCAGGAATTTATTTCGGCCACTTGGCGCGTGCGCACGGCCTTCCGGTGGAGTTGGGCGGCGTGTGCGAGTGTGCTTGCCGCTGGAAGTGCAATGAGGCTCCGCGATCTCCTCCGCGGTGCTTATAAACAGCGGCTCCGCTAGGCGGGAGCTTATTTCGGCCACTTGGCGCGTGCGCACGGCCTCCCGGTGGAGCCGGGCGGTGTGCGCGAGTGTGCTGGCCGCTGGAAGTGCAATGAGGCTCTGCGATCTCCTCCGCGGTGCTTATAAACAGCCAATCCGCTAGGCGGGATCTTATTTCGGCCACCTGGCGCATGCGCACGGCCTCCCGGTGGAACCGGGAAGCGTGCGCGAGTGTGCTGGCCGCTGGAAGTGCAATGAGGCTCCGCGATCTCCTCTGCGGTGCTTATAAACAGCCGATCTGCTCGGCGGGAGCTTATTTCGGCCACTTGGCGCTTGCGCACGGCCTCCTGGTGGAACCGGGTGGTGTGCGCGAGTGTGCTGGCCGCTGGAAGTGCAATGAGGCTCTGCAGTCTCCTCCGCAGTACTTATAAACAGCCGATCCGCTAGGCGGGAGCTTATTTCGGCCACTTTGCGCGTGCACACCGCCTCCCGGTTGTTCCGGGCGGCGTGCGCGAGTGTGCTGGCCGCTGGAAGTGCAATGAGGCTCCGCGATCTCCTCCGCGGTGCTTATAAACAGCCAATCCGCTAGGCGGGAGCTTATTTCGGCCACTTGGCGCATGCGCACGTCCTCCCGGTTGTTCCGGGCGGCGTGCGCGAGTGTGCTTGCCGCTGGAAGTGCAATGAGGCTCCGCGATTTCCTCCGCGGTGCTTATAAACAGCCGATCCGCTAGGCGGGAGCTTATTTCGGCCACTTGGCGCGTGAGCACGGCCTCCCGGTGGAACCAGGAAGCGTGCGCGAGTGTGCCGGCCGCTGGAAGTGCAATCAGGCTCCGCGAACTCCTCCGCGGTGCTTATAAACAGCCGCTCCGAGAGGCGGGAGCTTATTTCGGCCACTTGGCGCATGCGCCCCTCCCGGTTGTTCCGGGCGGCGTGCGCGAGTGTGCTTGCCGCTGGAAGTGCAATGAGGCTCCAGGATCTCCTCCGCGGTGCTTATAAACAGCCGATCCGCTAGGCGGGAGCTTATTTCGGTCACGGCGCGTGCGCACGGCCTCCCGGTGGAGCCGGGCGGTGTGCGCGAGTGTGCTGGCCGCTGGAAGTGCAATGAGGCTCTGCGATCTCCTCCGCGGTGCTTATGAACAGCCAATCCGCTAGAAGGGAGCTTATTTCGGCCACTTGGCTCGTGCGCACGGCCTCAAGGTGGAATCGGGCGGCGTGTGCGAGTGTGCTGGCCGCTGGAAGTGCAATGAGGCTCTGCGGTCTCCTCCGCGGTGCTTATAAACAGCCGGTCCGCTAGGCGGGAGCTTATTTCGGCCACTTGGTGCGTGCGCACGTTCTCCCGGTGGAACCGGGAAGCGTGCGCGAGTGTGCTGGCCGCTGGAAGTGCAACGAGGCTCCGCTATCTCCTCCGCGGTGCTTATAAACAGCCGATCCGCTAGGCGGGATCTTTTTTCGGCCACTTAGCGCATGCGCACGGCCTCCCGGTTGTTCCGGGCGGCGTGCGCGAGTATGCTTGCCGCTGGAAGTGCAATGAGGCTCTGCGGTCTCCTCCGCGGTGCTTATAAACAGCCGGTCCGCTAGGCGGGAGCTTATTTCGGCCACTTGGTGCGTGCGCAGGGCCTCCAGGTGGAACCAGGAAGCGTGCGCGAGTGTGCCGGCCGCTGGAAGTGCAATCAGGCTCCGCGAACTCCTCCGCGGTGCTTATAAACAGCCGCTCCGAGAGGCGGGAGCTTATTTCGGCCACTTGGCGCATGCGCACGGCCTCCCGGTTTTTCCGGGCGGCGTGCGCGAGTATGCTTGCCGCTGGAAGTGCAATGAGGCTCTGCGGTCTCCTCCGCGGTGCTTATAAACAGCCGGTCCGCTAGGCGGGAGCTTATTTCGGCCACTTGGCGCGTGCGCACGGCCTCCCGGTGGAACCAGGAAGCGTGCGCGAGTGTGCCGGCCGCTGGAAGTGCAATCAGGCTCCGCGAACTCCTCCGCGGTGCTTATAAACAGCCGCTCCGAGAGGCGGGAGCTTATTTCGGCCACTTGGCGCATACGCACGTCCTCCCGGTTGTTCCGGGCGGCGTGCGCGAGTGTGCTTGCCGCTGGAAGTGCAATGAGGCTCCGCGATCTCCTCCGCGGTGCTTATAAACAGCCGATCCGCTAGGCGGGAGCTTATTTCGGCCACCTGGCGCGTGCGCACGGCCTCCCGGTGGAACCGGGAAGCGTGCGCGAGTGTGCTGGCCGCTGGAAGTGCAATGAGGCTCCGCAATCTCCTCCGCGGTGCTTGTAAACAGCCGATCCGCTAGGCGGGAGCTTATTTCGGCCACTTGGCTCGTGCGCACGGCCTCAAGGTGGAATCGGGCGGCGTGTGCGAGTGTGCTGGCCGCTGGAAGTGCATTGAGGCTCTGCGGTCTCCTCCGCGGTGCTTATAAACAGCCGGTCCGCTAGGCGGGAGCTTATTTCGGCCACTTGGTGCGTGCGCACGGCCTCCCGGTGGAACCGGGAAGCGTGCGCGAGTGTGCTGGCCGCTGGAAGTGCAATGAGGCTCCGCTATCTCCTCCGCGGTGCTTATAAACAGCTGATCCGCTAGGCGGGATCTTATTTCGTCCACTTAGCGCATGCGCACGGCCTCCCGGTTGTTCCGGCGGCGTGCGCGAGTATGCTTGCCGCTGGAAGTGCAATGAGGCTCCGCGATCTGCTCAGCGGTGCTTATAAACAGCCGATCCGCTCGGCGGGAGCTTATTTCGGCCACTTGGCGCGTGTGCACGGCCTCCCGGTGGAACCGGGTGGTGTGCGCGAGTGTGCTGGCCGCTGGAAGTGCAATGAGGCTCTGCAGTCTCCTCCTCGGAGCTCATAAACAGCCGATTCGCTAGGCGGGAGCTTATTTCGGCCACGGCGCGTGCGCACGGCCTCCTGGTGGAACCGGGAAGCGTGCGCGAGTGTGCTGGCCGCTGGAAGTGCAATGAGGCTCCGCTATCTCCTCCGCGGTGCTTATAAACAGCTGATCCGCTAGGCGGGATCTTATTTCGTCCACTTAGCGCATGCGCACGGCCTCCCGGTTGTTCCAAGCGGCGTGCGCGAGTGTGCTGGCCGCTGGAAGTGCAATGAGGCTCTGCAGTCTCCTCCGCGGTGCTCATAAACAGCCGATCCGCTAGGCGGGAGCTTATTTCGGCCACTTGGCGCATGTACACGGCCTCCCGGTTGTTCCGGGCGGCGTGCGCGAGAGTGCTTGCCGCTGGAAGTGCAATGAGGCTCCACGATCTCCTCCGCGGTGCTTATAAACAGCCGATCCGCTAGGCGGGAATTTATTTCGCCCACTTGGCGCGTGCGCACGGGCTTCCGGTGGAGTTGGGCGGCGTGTGCGAGTGTGCTTGCCGCTGGAAGTGCAATGAGGCTCCGCGATCTCCTCTGCGGTGCTTATAAACAGCCGCTCCGAGAGGCGGGAGCTTATTTCGGCCACTTGGCGCATGCGCACGTCCTCCCGGTTGTTCCGGGCGGCGTGCGCGAGTGTGCTTGCCGCTGGAAGTGCAATGAGGCTCCGCGATCTCCTCCGCGGTGCTTATAAACAGCCGATCCGCTAGGCGGGAGCTTATTTCGGCCACCTGGCGCGTGCGCACGGCCTCCCGGTGGAACCGGGAAGCGTGCGCGAGTGTGCTGGCCGCTCAAAGTGCAATGAGGCTCCGCAATCTCCTCCGCGGTGCTTGTAAACAGCCGATCCGCTAGGCGGGAGCTTATTTCGGCCACTTGGCTCGTGCGCACGGCCTCAAGGTGGAATCGGGCGGCGTGTGCGAGTGTGCTGGCCGCTGGAAGTGCAATGAGGCTCTGCGGTCTCCTCCGCGGTGCTTATAAACAGCCGGTCCGCTAGGCGGGAGCTTATTTCGGCCACTTGGTGCGTGCGCACGGCCTCCCGGTGGAACCGGGAAGCGTGCGCGAGTGTGCTGGCCGCTGGAAGTGCAATGAGGCTCCGCTATCTCCTCCGCGGTGCTTATAAACAGCTGATCCGCTAGGCGGGATCTTATTTCGTCCACTTAGCGCATGCGCACGGCCTCCCGGTTGTTCCGGCGGCGTGCGCGAGTATGCTTGCCGCTGGAAGTGCAATGAGGCTCCGCGATCTGCTCAGCGGTGCTTATAAACAGCCGATCCGCTCGGCGGGAGCTTATTTCGGCCACTTGGCGCGTGTGCACGGCCTCCCGGTGGAACCGGGTGGTGTGCGCGAGTGTGCTGGCCGCTGGAAGTGCAATGAGGCTCTGCAGTCTCCTCCGCGGAGCTCATAAACAGCCGATTCGCTAGGCGGGAGCTTATTTCGGCCACGGCGCGTGCGCACGGCCTCCTGGTGGAACCGGGAAGCGTGCGCGAGTGTGCTGGCCGCTGGAAGTGCAATGAGGCTCCGCTATCTCCTCCGCGGTGCTTATAAAAAGCTGATCCGCTAGGCGGGATCTTATTTCGTCCACTTAGCGCATGCGCACGGCCTCCCGGTTGTTCCAGGCGGCGTGCGCGAGTGTGCTGGCCGCTGGAAGTGCAATGAGGCTCTGCAGTCTCCTCCGCGGTGCTCATAAACAGCCGATCCGCTAGGCGGGAGCTTATTTCGGCCACTTGGCGCATGTACACGGCCTCCCGGTTGTTCCGGGCGGCGTGCGCGAGTGTGCTTGCCGCTGGAAGTGCAATGAGGCTCCACGATCTCCTCCGCGGTGCTTATAAACAGCCGATCCGCTAGGCGGGAATTTATTTCGCCCACTTGGCGCGTGCGCACGGGCTTCCGGTGGAGTTGGGCGGCGTGTGCGAGTGTGCTTGCCGCTGGAAGTGCAATGAGGCTCCGCGATCTCCTCTGCGGTGCTTATAAACAGCCGCTCCGGTAGGCGGGAGCTTATTTCGGCCACTTGGCGCATGCGCACGTCCTCCCGGTTGTTCCGGGCGGCGTGCGCGAGTGTGCTTGCCGCTGGAAGTGCAATGAGGCTCCGCGATCTCCTCCGCGGTGCTTATAAACAGCCGATCCGCTAGGCGGGAGCTTATTTCGGCCAAGGCGCGTGCGCACGGCCTCCCGGTGGAGCCGGGCGGTGTGCGTGAGTGTGCTGGCCGCTGGAAGTGCAATGAGGCTCTGCGATCTCCTCCGCGGTGCTTATAAACAGCCAATCCGCTAGAAGGGTTCTTATTTCGGCCACTTAGCGCATGCGCACGGCCTCCCGGTTGTTCCGGGCGGCGTGCGCGAGTATGCTTGCCGCTGGAAGTGCAATGAGGCTCTGCGGTCTCCTCCGCGGTGCTTATAAACAGCCGATCCGCTAGGCGGGAGCTTATTTCGGCCACTTGGCTCGTGCGCACGGCCTCAAGGTGGAATCGGGCGGCGTGTGCGAGTGTGCTGGCCGCTGGAAGTGCAATGAGGCTCTGCGGTCTCCTCCGCGGTGCTTATAAACAGCCGGTCCGCTAGACGGGAGCTTATTTCGGCATCTTGGTGCGTGCGCACGGCCTCCCGGTGGAACCGGGAAGCGTGCGCGAGTGTGCTGGCCGCTGGAAGTGCAATGAGGCTCTGCTATCTCCTCCGCGGTGCTTATAAACAGCCGATCCGCTAGGCGGGATCTTATTTCGGCCACTTAGCGCATGCACACGGCCTCCCGGTTGTTCCGGGCGGCGTGCGCGAGTATGCTTGCCGCTGGAAGAGCAATGAGGCTCCGCGATCTCCTCCGCGGTGCTTATAAACAGCCGATCCGCTCGGCGGGAGCTTATTTCGGCCACTTGGCGCGTGTGCACGGCCTCCCGTTGGAACCGGGTGGTGTGCGCGAGTGTGCTGGCCGCTGGAATTGCAATGAGGCTCCGCGATCTCCTCCGTGGTGCTTATAATTGCCGATCCGCTAGGCAGGAATTTATTTCGGCCACTTGGCGCGTGCGCACGGCCTTCCGGTGGAGTTGGGCGGCGTGTGCGAGTGTGCTTGCCGCTGGAAGTGCAATGAGGCTCCGCGATCTCCTCCGCGGTGCTTATAAACAGCGGCTCCGCTAGGCGGGAGCTTATTTCGGCCACTTGGCGCGTGCGCACGGCCTCCCGGTGGAGCCGGGTGGTGTGCGCGAGTGTGCTGGCCGCTGGAAGTGCAATGAGGCTCTGCGATCTCCTCCGCGGTGCTTATAAACAGCCAATCCGCTAGGCGGGATCTTATTTCGGCCACCTGGCGCATGCGCACGGCCTCCCGGTGGAACCGGGAAGCGTGCGCGAGTGTGCTGGCCGCTGGAAGTGCAATGAGGCTCCGCGATCTCCTCCGCGGTGCTTATAAACAGCCGATCCGCTCGGCGGGAGCTTATTTCGGCCACGTGGCGCGTGTGCACGGCCTCCCGGTGGAACCGGGTGGTGTGCGCGAGTGTGCTGGCCGCTGGAAGTGCAATGAGGCTCTGCTATCTCCTCCGCGGTGCTTATAAACAGCCGATCCGCTAGGCGGGATCTTATTTCGGCCACTTAGCGCATGCACACGGCCTCCCGGTTGTTCCGGGCGGCGTGCGCGAGTATGCTTGCCGCTGGAAGTGCAATGAGGCTCTGCGGTCTCCTCCGCGCTGCTTATAAACAGCCGGTCCGCTAGGCGGGAGCTTATTTCGGCCACTTGGCGCGTGCGCACGGCCTCCCGGTGGAACCAGGTAGCGTGCGCGAGTGTGCCGGCCGCTGGAAGTGCAATCAGGCTCCGCGAACTCCTCCGCGGTGTATATAAACAGCCGCTCCGAGAGGCGGGAGCTTATTTCGGCCACTTGGCGCATGCGCACGGCCTCCCGGTTTTTCCGGGCGGCGTGCGCGAGTATGCTTGCCGCTGGAAGTGCAATGAGGCTCTGCGGTCTCCTCCGCGGTGCTTATAAACAGCCGGTCCGCTAGGCGGGAGCTTATTTCGGCCACTTGGCGCGTGCGCACGGCCTCCCGGTGGAACCAGGAAGCGTGCGCGAGTGTGCCGGCCGCTGGAAGTGCAATCAGGCTCCGCGAACTCCTCCGCGGTGCTTATAAACAGCCGCTCCGAGAGGCGGGAGCTTATTTCGGCCACTTGGCGCATGCGCACGTCCTCCCGGTTGTTCCGGGCGGCGTGCGCGAGTGTGCTTGCCGCTGGAAGTGCAATGAGGCTCTGCGGTCTCCTCCGCGGTGCTTATAAACAGCCAATCCGCTAGAAGGGAGCTTATTTCGTCCACCTGGCGCGTGCGCACGGCCTCCCGGTGGAACCGGGAAGCGTGCGCGAGTGTGCTGGCCGCTGGAAGTGCAATGAGGCTCCGCAATCTCCTCCGCGGTGCTTGTAAACAGCCGATCCGCTAGGCGGGAGCTTATTTCGGCCACTTGGCTCGTGCGCACGGCCTCAAGGTGGAATCGGGCGGCGTGTGCGAGTGTGCTGGCCGCTGGAAGTGCAATGAGGCTCTGCGGTCTCCTCCGCGGTGCTTATAAACAGCCGGTCCGCTAGGCGGGAGCTTATTTCGGCCACTTGGTGCGTGCGCACGGCCTCCCGGTGGAACCGGGAAGCGTGCACGAGTGTGCTGGCCGCTGGAAGTGCAATGAGGCTCCGCTATCTCCTCCGCAGTGCTTATAAACAGTCGATCCGCTAGGCGGGATCTTATTTCGGCCACTTAGCGCATGCGCACGGCCTCCCGGTTGTTCCGGGCGGCGTGCGCGAGTATGCTTGCCGCTGGAAGTGCAATGAGGCTCCGCGATCTCCTCTGCGGTGCTTATAAACAGCCGATCTGCTCGGCGGGAGCTTATTTCGGCCACTTGGCGCGTGCGCACGGCCTCCTGGTGGAACCGGGTGGTGTGCGCGAGTGTGCTGGCCGCTGGAAGTGCAATGAGGCTCTGCAGTCTCCTCCGCAGTACTTATAAACAGCCGATCCGCTAGGCGGGAGCTTATTTCGGCCACTTTGCGCGTGCACACCGCCTCCCGGTTGTTCCGGGCGGCGTGCGCGAGTGTGCTGGCCGCTGGAAGTGCAATGAGGCTCCGCGATCTCCTCCGCGGTGCTTATAAACAGCCAATCCGCTAGGCGGGAGCTTATTTCGGCCACTTGGCGCATGCGCACGTCCTCCCGGTTGTTCCGGGCGGCGTGCGCGAGTGTGCTTGCCGCTGGAAGTGCAATGAGGCTCCGCGATTTCCTCCGCGGTGCTTATAAACAGCCGATCCGCTAGGCGGGAGCTTATTTCGGCCACTTGGCTAGTGCGCACGGCCTCAAGGTGGAGCCGGGCGGAGTGCGCGAGTGTGCTGGCCGCTGGAAGTGCAATGAGGCTCCGCGATCTCCTACGCGGTGCTTATAAACAGCCGATCCGCTAGGCGGGAGCTTATTTCGACCACTTCGCGCGTGCGCACGTCCTCCCGGTTGTTCCGGGCGGCGTGCGCGAGTGTGCTTGCCGCTGGAAGTGCAATGAGGCTCCGCGATCTCCTCTGCGGTGCTTATAAACAGCCGATCTGCTCGGCGGGAGCTTATTTCGGCCACTTGGCGCTTGCGCACGGCCTCCTGGTGGAACCGGGTGGTGTGCGCGAGTGTGCTGGCCGCTGGAAGTGCAATGAGGCTCTGCAGTCTCCTCCGCAGTACTTATAAACAGCCGATCCGCTAGGCGGGAGCTTATTTCGGCCACTTTGCGCGTGCACACCGCCTCCCGGTTGTTCCGGGCGGCGTGCGCGAGTGTGCTGGCCGCTGGAAGTGCAATGAGGCTCCGCGATCTCCTCCGCGGTGCTTATAAACAGCCAATCCGCTAGGCGGGAGCTTATTTCGGCCACTTGGCGCATGCGCACGTCCTCCCGGTTGTTCCGGGCGGCGTGCGCGAGTGTGCTTGCCGCTGGAAGTGCAATGAGGCTCCGCGATTTCCTCCGCGGTGCTTATAAACAGCCGATCCGCTAGGCGGGAGCTTATTTCGGCCACTTGGCGCGTGCGCACGGCCTCCCGGTGGAACCAGGAAGCGTGCGCGAGTGTGCCGGCCGCTGGAAGTGCAATCAGGCTCCGCGAACTCCTCCGCGGTGCTTATAAACAGCCGCTCCGAGAGGCGGGACCTTATTTCGGCCACTTGGCGCATGCGCCCCTCCCGGTTGTTCCGGGCGGCGTGCGCGAGTGTGCTTGCCGCTGGAAGTGCAATGAGGCTCCGCGATCTCCTCCGCGGTGCTTATAAACAGCCGATCCGCTAGGCGGGAGCTTATTTCGGCCACGGCGCGTGCGCACGGCCTCCCGGTGGAGCCGGGCGGTGTGCGCGAGTGTGCTGGCCGCTGCAAGTGCAATGAGGCTCTGCGATCTCCTCCGCGGTGCTTATAAACAGCCAATCCGCTAGAAGGGAGCTTATTTCGGCCACTTGGCTCGTGCGCACGGCCTCAAGGTGGAATCGGGCGGCGTGTGCGAGTGTGCTGGCCGCTGGAAGTGCAATGAGGCTCTGCGGTCTCCTCCGCGGTGCTTATAAACAGCCGGTCCGCTAGGCGGGATCTTTTTTCGGCCACTTAGCGCATGCGCACGGCCTCCCGGTTGTTCCGGGCGGCGTGCGCGAGTATGCTTGCCGCTGGAAGTGCAATGAGGCTCTGCGGTCTCCTCCGCGGTGCTTATAAACAGCCGGTCCGCTAGGCGGGAGCTTATTTCGGCCACTTGGCGCGTGCGCACGGCCTCCCGGTGGAACCAGGAAGCGTGCGCGAGTGTGCCGGCCGCTGGAAGTGCAATCAGGCTCCGCGAACTCCTCCGCGGTGCTTATAAACAGCCGCTCCGAGAGGCGGGAGCTTATTTCGGCCACTTGGCGCATGCGCACGTCCTCCCGGTTGTTCCGGGCGGCGTGCGCGAGTGTGCTTGCCGCTGGAAGTGCAATGAGGCTCCGCGATCTCCTCCGCGGTGCTTATAAACAGCCGATCCGCTAGGCGGGAGCTTATTTCGGCCACCTGGCGCGTGCGCACGGCCTCCCGGTGGAACCGGGAAGCGTGCGCGAGTGTGCTGGCCGCTGGAAGTGCAATGAGGCTCCGCAATCTCCTCCGCGGTGCTTGTAAACAGCCGATCCGCTAGGCGGGAGCTTATTTCGGCCACTTGGCTCGTGCGCACGGCCTCAAGGTGGAATCGGGCGGCGTGTGCGAGTGTGCTGGCCGCTGGAAGTGCAATGAGGCTCTGCGGTCTCCTCCGCGGTGCTTATAAACAGCCGGTCCGCTAGGCGGGAGCTTATTTCGGCCACTTGGTGCGTGCGCACGGCCTCCCGGTGGAACCGGGAAGCGTGCGCGAGTGTGCTGGCCGCTGGAAGTGCAATGAGGCTCCGCTATCTCCTCCGCGGTGCTTATAAACAGCTGATCCGCTAGGCGGGATCTTATTTCGTCCACCTAGCGCATGCGCACGGCCTCCCGGTTGTTCCGGCGGCGTGCGCGAGTATGCTTGCCGCTGGAAGTGCAATGAGGCTCCGCGATCTGCTCAGCGGTGCTTATAAACAGCCGATCCGCTCGGCGGGAGCTTATTTCGGCCACTTGGCGCGTGTGCACGGCCTCCCGGTGGAACCGGGTGGTGTGCGCGAGTGTGCTGGCCGCTGGAAGTGCAATGAGGCTCTGCAGTCTCCTCCGCGGAGCTCATAAACAGCCGATTCGCTAGGCGGGAGCTTATTTCGGCCACGGCGCGTGCGCACGGCCTCCTGGTGGAACCGGGAAGCGTGCGCGAGTGTGCTGGCCGCTGGAAGTGCAATGAGGCTCCGCTATCTCCTCCGCGGTGCTTATAAACAGCTGATCCGCTAGGCGGGATCTTATTTCGTCCACTTAGCGCATGCGCACGGCCTCCCGGTTGTTCCAGGCGGCGTGCGCGAGTGTGCTGGCCGCTGGAAGTGCAATGAGGCTCTGCAGTCTCCTCCGCGGTGCTCATAAACAGCCGATCCGCTAGGCGGGAGCTTATTTCGGCCACTTGGCGCATGTACACGGCCTCCCGGTTGTTCCGGGCGGCGTGCGCGAGTGTGCTTGCCGCTGGAAGTGCAATGAGGCTCCACGATCTCCTCCGCGGTGCTTATAAACAGCCGATCCGCTAGGCGGGAATTTATTTCGCCCACTTGGCGCGTGCGCACGGGCTTCCGGTGGAGTTGGGCGGCGTGTGCGAGTGTGCTTGCCGCTGGAAGTGCAATGAGGCTCCGCGATCTCCTCTGCGGTGCTTATAAACAGCCGCTCCGGTAGGCGGGAGCTTATTTCGGCCACTTGGCGCATGCGCACGTCCTCCCGGTTGTTCCGGGCGGCGTGCGCGAGTGTGCTTGCCGCTGGAAGTGCAATGAGGCTCCGCGATCTCCTCCGCGGTGCTTATAAACAGCCGATCCGCTAGGCGGGAGCTTATTTCGGCCACGGCGCGTGCGCACGGCCTCCCGGTGGAGCCGGGCGGTGTGCGTGAGTGTGCTGGCCGCTGGAAGTGCAATGAGGCTCTGCGATCTCCTCCGCGGTGCTTATAAACAGCCAATCCGCTAGAAGGGTTCTTATTTCGGCCACTTAGCGCATGCGCACGGCCTCCCGGTTGTTCCGGGCGGCGTGCGCGAGTATGCTTGCCGCTGGAAGTGCAATGAGGCTCTGCGGTCTCCTCCGCGGTGCTTATAAACAGCCGATCCGCTAGGCGGGAGCTTATTTCGGCCACTTGGCTCGTGCGCACGGCCTCAAGGTGGAATCGGGCGGCGTGTGCGAGTGTGCTGGCCGCTGGAAGTGCAATGAGGCTCTGCGGTCTCCTCCGCGGTGCTTATAAACAGCCGGTCCGCTAGGCGGGAGCTTATTTCGGCATCTTGGTGCGTGCGCACGGCCTCCCGGTGGAACCGGGAAGCGTGCGCGAGTGTGCTGGCCGCTGGAAGTGCAATGAGGCTCTGCTATCTCCTCCGCGGTGCTTATAAACAGCCGATCCGCTAGGCGGGATCTTATTTCGGCCACTTAGCGCATGCACACGGCCTCCCGGTTGTTCCGGGCGGCGTGCGCGAGTATGCTTGCCGCTGGAAGTGCAATGAGGCTCCGCGATCTCCTCCGCGGTGCTTATAAACAGCCGATCCGCTCGGCGGGAGCTTATTTCGGCCACTTGGCGCGTGTGCACGGCCTCCCGTTGGAACCGGGTGGTGTGCGCGAGTGTGCTGGCCGCTGGAATTGCAATGAGGCTCCGCGATCTCCTCCGTGGTGCTTATAATTGCCGATCCGCTAGGCAGGAATTTATTTCGGCCACTTGGCGCGTGCGCACGGCCTTCCGGTGGAGTTGGGCGGCGTGTGCGAGTGTGCTTGCCGCTGGAAGTGCAATGAGGCTCCGCGATCTCCTCCGCGGTGCTTATAAACAGCGGCTCCGCTAGGCGGGAGCTTATTTCGGCCACTTGGCGCGTGTGCACGGCCTCCCGGTGGAACCGGGTGGTGTGCGCGAGTGTGCTGGCCGCTGGAAGTGCAATGAGGCTCTGCAGTCTCCTCCGCGGAGCTCATAAACAGCCGATTCGCTAGGCGGGAGCTTATTTCGGCCACGGCGCGTGCGCACGGCCTCCTGGTGGAACCGGGAAGCGTGCGCGAGTGTGCTGGCCGCTGGAAGTGCAATGAGGCTCCGCTATCTCCTCCGCGGTGCTTATAAACAGCTGATCCGCTAGGCGGGATCTTATTTCGTCCACTTAGCGCATGCGCACGGCCTCCCGGTTGTTCCAGGCGGCGTGCGCGAGTGTGCTGGCCGCTGGAAGTGCAATGAGGCTCTGCAGTCTCCTCCGCGGTGCTCATAAACAGCCGATCCGCTAGGCGGGAGCTTATTTCGGCCACTTGGCGCATGTACACGGCCTCCCGGTTGTTCCGGGCGGCGTGCGCGAGTGTGCTTGCCGCTGGAAGTGCAATGAGGCTCCACGATCTCCTCCGCGGTGCTTATAAACAGCCGATCCGCTAGGCGGGAATTTATTTCGCCCACTTGGCGCGTGCGCACGGGCTTCCGGTGGAGTTGGGCGGCGTGTGCGAGTGTGCTTGCCGCTGGAAGTGCAATGAGGCTCCGCGATCTCCTCTGCGGTGCTTATAAACAGCCGCTCCGGTAGGCGGGAGCTTATTTCGGCCACTTGGCGCATGCGCACGTCCTCCCGGTTGTTCCGGGCGGCGTGCGCGAGTGTGCTTGCCGCTGGAAGTGCAATGAGGCTCCGCGATCTCCTCCGCGGTGCTTATAAACAGCCGATCCGCTAGGCGGGAGCTTATTTCGGCCAAGGCGCGTGCGCACGGCCTCCCGGTGGAGCCGGGCGGTGTGCGTGAGTGTGCTGGCCGCTGGAAGTGCAATGAGGCTCTGCGATCTCCTCCGCGGTGCTTATAAACAGCCAATCCGCTAGAAGGGTTCTTATTTCGGCCACTTAGCGCATGCGCACGGCCTCCCGGTTGTTCCGGGCGGCGTGCGCGAGTATGCTTGCCGCTGGAAGTGCAATGAGGCTCTGCGGTCTCCTCCGCGGTGCTTATAAACAGCCGATCCGCTAGGCGGGAGCTTATTTCGGCCACTTGGCTCGTGCGCACGGCCTCAAGGTGGAATCGGGCGGCGTGTGCGAGTGTGCTGGCCGCTGGAAGTGCAATGAGGCTCTGCGGTCTCCTCCGCGGTGCTTATAAACAGCCGGTCCGCTAGACGGGAGCTTATTTCGGCATCTTGGTGCGTGCGCACGGCCTCCCGGTGGAACCGGGAAGCGTGCGCGAGTGTGCTGGCCGCTGGAAGTGCAATGAGGCTCTGCTATCTCCTCCGCGGTGCTTATAAACAGCCGATCCGCTAGGCGGGATCTTATTTCGGCCACTTAGCGCATGCACACGGCCTCCCGGTTGTTCCGGGCGGCGTGCGCGAGTATGCTTGCCGCTGGAAGAGCAATGAGGCTCCGCGATCTCCTCCGCGGTGCTTATAAACAGCCGATCCGCTCGGCGGGAGCTTATTTCGGCCACTTGGCGCGTGTGCACGGCCTCCCGTTGGAACCGGGTGGTGTGCGCGAGTGTGCTGGCCGCTGGAATTGCAATGAGGCTCCGCGATCTCCTCCGTGGTGCTTATAATTGCCGATCCGCTAGGCAGGAATTTATTTCGGCCACTTGGCGCGTGCGCACGGCCTTCCGGTGGAGTTGGGCGGCGTGTGCGAGTGTGCTTGCCGCTGGAAGTGCAATGAGGCTCCGCGATCTCCTCCGCGGTGCTTATAAACAGCGGCTCCGCTAGGCGGGAGCTTATTTCGGCCACTTGGCGCGTGCGCACGGCCTCCCGGTGGAGCCGGGTGGTGTGCGCGAGTGTGCTGGCCGCTGGAAGTGCAATGAGGCTCTGCGATCTCCTCCGCGGTGCTTATAAACAGCCAATCCGCTAGGCGGGATCTTATTTCGGCCACCTGGCGCATGCGCACGGCCTCCCGGTGGAACCTGTTGTGCTCGATTTGGTTCCCCCGTGAGATTTTGTTCCCCCTGCCGCGGGAGCGCGCACAGCTTGTTTGGAAAGCGAAAAACCGATGCCGTACGGCGTCGTACGGCGTCAGCACTATGTTTTTTCAATAAAAACATGAAGAACTCACGTTTGCGTCAGTCAATTTTAATTTTTATAAGGGATTATTGTCATTTGATGTCTTTAAATTCATCCGCGTTCTGCCATTGAAGCGGGGTGCATTCAAAGACCAGTCGTAAAGACGGAACACTCACTCACTTCACCAAAAAGCAAGGATATAATTACGTGAGCTCTTTGCATAAACCTCGATGCAAAGAAACTCCTCCTTTTGGGTACCGTTACATGCTACAAGGAGTATATATTACAAAGGAGACTTTATTCTTAATTGTAATCATCATTCATCCATCCATTTTATTACTCAGGTATTTTCAAAGCAAATTAATATTGTTGCATTTATTAATTTGCTTTAAAATGACAGCGCAATATAATTAAAAGCTGACACTCTAGCAATGTCAAACGTGTTAGTTTAAGAAAAAGCCAAGATTGTGATCAAATCTTTCATAACGACAATGATTTGAGTGAATTGATTTGAATGAATAATTGAGAAGACATTTCAGTTCTGAAGGCTCCTTTTGTCCCAAGCAAAGTGAAAGGTGGTGGGATAAAAATTGTAACAGGAACGCTATAAAAAATGTCAAGCCGTGAATATTTGTGCCCCCCTCCCATTTTGAGAACGGTGAGTCCTGGACATCGACTGGCTTTTTTTCTGTCTTCCTGGGGGTCTGCTCAGGTAGTGTGGCAAATTTGAACAGGTTCCCTCATTCCTGGCCCAAGTTACAGGGGGGGAACAAATCCTCACGGGGCACCCGTGAGGATTTGTTCCCCCCCCTTATTTTGAGAACGGTGAGTCCTAGACTCCAGCTGTTTTTTTTCTGCCTTCCTGGGGGTCTGCTCAGGTAGTGTGGCAAATTTGAACAGGTTCCCTCATTCCTGGCCCAAGTTACAGGGGGGGAACAAATCCTCACGGGTGCCCCGTGAGGATATGTTCCCCCCCCTTATTTTGAGAACGGTGAGTCCTAGACTCCAGCTGATTTTTTTCTGTCTTCCTGGGGGTCTGCTCAGGTAGTGTGGCAAATCTGAACAGGTTCCCTCATTCCTGGCCCAAGTTACAGGGGGGGAACAAATCCTCACGGGTGCCCCGTGAGGATATGTTCCCCCCCCTTATTTTGAGAACGGTGAGTCCTAGACTCCAGCTGATTTTTTTCTGTCTTCCTGGGGGTCTGCTCAGGTAGTGTGGCAAATCTGAACAGGTTCCCTCATTCCTGGCCCAAGTTACAGGGGGGGAACAAATCCTCACGGGTGCCCCGTGAGGATATGTTCCCCCCCCTTATTTTGAGAACGGTGAGTCCTAGACTCCAGCTGTTTTTGTTCTGTCTTCCTGGGGGTCTGCTCAGGTAGTGTGGCAAATTTGAACAGGTTCCCTCATTCCTAGCCCAAGTTACAGGGGGGGAACATATCCTCAGCTGTTTTTTTTCTGATGATTTGTGCAGTGATACTGTTATTAATGCACTTTATCAACGTCTTTGGCCTTATTTGGGTCAAACAACTTTGACAACTTCAATAATTTCAATAGTTTTCACAGATGATTTATCTGACTTGTGCTTTGTTTGTGGGGAAGCTACACATGACACAGACGACAGATGGGTAATTATGTCAGGTCTTGTTAACTAATGCATGTGATGATTAAGAAATATATTGAATGACACATGCGTTGTAAATTATTGTAAATGTGCTGCATTGTATGATCTTGCTTTTTTCTTTGTTTACCAGATTCAGTGTGACGAGTGTTGCAGGTGGTTCCATCTTTTATGTGTCGGGGAGCCTTCAACCGAAGGCTGTTTTTTGTGTGCAGCATGTAAAGAAAATAAATGCTAAATATTTGAACCTTGCTTGAAGACCATTTTGCTTTTTGTTTTATTAATATTTTTTATTTTTTTATTTCATTATTTAAAAAAATATATATTTTTTTCTTAATAAAGTTTAAAGTCATTATTTTTATGTATGTTATATGATAAAGAAACAAAGTTGTTTGACCCAAATAAGGCCAAAGACGTTGATAAAGTGCATTAATAACAGTATCACTGCACAAATCATCAGAAAAAAAACAGCTGAGGATATGTTCCCCCCCTGTAACTTGGGCTAGGAATGAGGGAACCTGTTCAGATTTGCCACACTACCTGAGCAGACCCCCAGGAAGACAGAAAAAAAACAGCTGGAGTCTAGGACTCACCGTTCTCAAAATAAGGGGGGGGGACATATCCTCACGGGGCACCCGTGAGGATTTGTTCCCCCCCTGTAACTTGGGCCAGGAATGAGGGAACCTGTTCAAATTTGCCACACTACCTGAGCAGACCCCCAGGAAGACAGAAAAAAATCAGCTGGAGTCTAGGACTCACCGTTCTCAAAATAAGGGGGGGGAACATATCCTCACGGGGCACCCGTGAGGATTTGTTCCCCCCCTGTAACTTGGGCCAGGAATGAGGGAACTTATTCAAATTTGCCACACTACCTGAGCAGACCCCCAGGAAGACAGAAAAAAAAACAGCTGGAGTCTAGGACTCACCGTTCTCAAAATAAGGGGGGGGAACATATCCTCACGGGGCACCCGTGAGGATTTGTTCCCCCCCTGTAACTTGGGCCAGGAATGAGGGAACCTGTTCAAATTTGCCACACTACCTGAGCAGACCCCCAGGAAGACAGAAAAAAAACAGCTGGAGTCTAGGACTCACCGTTCTCAAAATAAGGGGGGGGAACATATCCTCACGGGGCACCCGTGAGGATTTGTTCCCCCCCTGTAACTTGGGCCAGGAATGAGGGAACTTGTTCAAATTTGCCACACTACCTGAGCAGACCCCCAGGAAGACAGAAAAAAAACAGCTGGAGTCTAGGACTCACCGTTCTCAAAATAAGGGGGGGGAACATATCCTCACGGGGCACCCGTGAGGATTTGTTCCCCCCCTGTAACTTGGGCCAGGAATGAGGGAACCTGTTCAAATTTGCCACACTACCTGAGCAGACCCCCAGGAAGACAGAAAAAAAACAGCTGGAGTCTAGGACTCACCGTTCTCAAAATAAGGGGGGGGAACATATCCTCACGGGGCACCCGTGAGGATTTGTTCCCCCCCTGTAACTTGGGCCAGGAATGAGGGAACTTGTTCAAATTTGCCACACTACCTGAGCAGACCCCCAGGAAGACAGAAAAAAAACAGCTGGAGTCTAGGACTCACCGTTCTCAAAATAAGGGGGGGGGAACATATCCTCACGGGGCACCCGTGAGGATTTGTTCCCCCCCTGTAACTTGGGCCAGGAATGAGGGAACTTGTTCAAATTTGCCACACTACCTGAGCAGACCCCCAGGAAGACAGAAAAAAAAACAGCTGGAGTCTAGGACTCACCGTTCTCAAAATAAGGGGGGGGAACATATCCTCACGGGGCACCCGTGAGGATTTGTTCCCCCCCTGTAACTTGGGCCAGGAATGAGGGAACCTGTTCAAATTTGCCACACTACCTGAGCAGACCCCCAGGAAGACAGAAAAAAAACAGCTGGAGTCTAGGACTCACCGTTCTCAAAATAAGGGGGGGGAACATATCCTCACGGGGCACCCGTGAGGATTTGTTCCCCCCCTGTAACTTGGGCCAGGAATGAGGGAACCTGTTCAAATTTGCCACACTACCTGAGCAGACCCCCAGGAAGACAGAAAAAAAGCCAGTCGATGTCCAGGACTCACCGTTCTCAAAATGGGAGGGGGGCACAAATATTCATGGCTTGACATTTTTTATAGCGTTCCTGTTACAATTTTTATCCCACCACCTTTCACTTTGCTTGGGACAAAAGGAGCCTTCAGAACTGAAATGTCTTCTCAATTATTCATTCAAATCAATTCACTCAAATCATTGTCGTTATGAAAGATTTGATCACAATCTTGGCTTTTTCTTAAACTAACACGTTTGACATTGCTAGAGTGTCAGCTTTTAATTATATTGCGCGGTCATTTTAAAGCAAATTAATAAATGCAACAATATTAATTTGCTTTGAAAATACCTGAGTAATAAAATGGATGGATGAATGATGATTACAATTAAGAATAAAGTCTCCTTTGTAATATATACTCCTTGTAGCATGTAACGGTACCCAAAAGGAGGAGTTTCTTTGCATCGAGGTTTATGCAAAGAGCTCACGTAATTATATCCTTGCTTTTTGGTGAAGTGAGTGAGTGTTCCGTCTTTACGACTGGTCTTTGAATGCACCCCGCTTCAATGGCAGAACGCGGATGAATTTAAAGACATCAAATGACAATAATCCCTTATAAAAATTAAAATTGACTGACGCAAACGTGAGTTCTTCATGTTTTTATTGAAAACAACATAGTGCTGACGCCGTACGACGCCGTACGGCATCGGTTTTTCGCTTTCCAAACAAGCTGTGCGCGCTCCCGCGGCAGGGGGAACAAAATCTCACGGGGGAACCAAATCGAGCACAACACCGGGAAGCGTGCGCGAGTGTGCTGGCCGCTGGAAGTGCAATGAGGCTCCGCGATCTCCTCCGCGGTGCTTATAAACAGCCGATCCGCTCGGCGGGAGCTTATTTCGGCCACGTGGCGCGTGTGCACGGCCTCCCGGTGGAACCGGGTGGTGTGCGCGAGTGTGCTGGCCGCTGGAAGTGCAATGAGGCTCTGCTATCTCCTCCGCGGTGCTTATAAACAGCCGATCCGCTAGGCGGGATCTTATTTCGGCCACTTAGCGCATGCACACGGCCTCCCGGTTGTTCCGGGCGGCGTGCGCGAGTATGCTTGCCGCTGGAAGTGCAATGAGGCTCTGCGGTCTCCTCCGCGCTGCTTATAAACAGCCGGTCCGCTAGGCGGGAGCTTATTTCGGCCACTTGGCGCGTGCGCACTGCCTCCCGGTGGAACCAGGAAGCGTGCGCGAGTGTGCCGGCCGCTGGAAGTGCAATCAGGCTCCGCGAACTCCTCCGCGGTGTATATAAACAGCCGCTCCGAGAGGCGGGAGCTTATTTCGGCCACTTGGCGCATGCGCACGGCCTCCCGGTTTTTCCGGGCGGCGTGCGCGAGTATGCTTGCCGCTGGAAGTGCAATGAGGCTCTGCGGTCTCCTCCGCGGTGCTTATAAACAGCCGGTCCGCTAGGCGGGAGCTTATTTCGGCCACTTGGCGCGTGCGCACGGCCTCCCGGTGGAACCAGGAAGCGTGCGCGAGTGTGCCGGCCGCTGGAAGTGCAATCAGGCTCCGCGAACTCCTCCGCGGTGCTTATAAACAGCCGCTCCGAGAGGCGGGAGCTTATTTCGGCCACTTGGCGCATGCGCACGTCCTCCCGGTTGTTCCGGGCGGCGTGCGCGAGTGTGCTTGCCGCTGGAAGTGCAATGAGGCTCTGCGGTCTCCTCCGCGGTGCTTATAAACAGCCAATCCGCTAGAAGGGAGCTTATTTCGTCCACCTGGCGCGTGCGCACGGCCTCCCGGTGGAACCGGGAAGCGTGCGCGAGTGTGCTGGCCGCTGGAAGTGCAATGAGGCTCCGCAATCTCCTCCGCGGTGCTTGTAAACAGCCGATCCGCTAGGCGGGAGCTTATTTCGGCCACTTGGCTCGTGCGCACGGCCTCAAGGTGGAATCGGGCGGCGTGTGCGAGTGTGCTGGCCGCTGGAAGTGCAATGAGGCTCTGCGGTCTCCTCCGCGGTGCTTATAAACAGCCGGTCCGCTAGGCGGGAGCTTATTTCGGCCACTTGGTGCGTGCGCACGGCCTCCCGGTGGAACCGGGAAGCGTGCACGAGTGTGCTGGCCGCTGGAAGTGCAATGAGGCTCCGCTATCTCCTCCGCAGTGCTTATAAACAGTCGATCCGCTAGGCGGGATCTTATTTCGGCCACTTAGCGCATGCGCACGGCCTCCCGGTTGTTCCGGGCGGCGTGCGCGAGTATGCTTGCCGCTGGAAGTGCAATGAGGCTCCGCGATCTCCTCTGCGGTGCTTATAAACAGCCGATCTGCTCGGCGGGAGCTTATTTCGGCCACTTGGCGCGTGCGCACGGCCTCCTGGTGGAACCGGGTGGTGTGCGCGAGTGTGCTGGCCGCTGGAAGTGCAATGAGGCTCTGCAGTCTCCTCCGCAGTACTTATAAACAGCCGATCCGCTAGGCGGGAGCTTATTTCGGCCACTTTGCGCGTGCACACCGCCTCCCGGTTGTTCCGGGCGGCGTGCGCGAGTGTGCTGGCCGCTGGAAGTGCAATGAGGCTCCGCGATCTCCTCCGCGGTGCTTATAAACAGCCAATCCGCTAGGCGGGAGCTTATTTCGGCCACTTGGCGCATGCGCACGTCCTCCCGGTTGTTCCGGGCGGCGTGCGCGAGTGTGCTTGCCGCTGGAAGTGCAATGAGGCTCCGCGATTTCCTCCGCGGTGCTTATAAACAGCCGATCCGCTAGGCGGGAGCTTATTTCGGCCACTTGGCTAGTGCGCACGGCCTCAAGGTGGAGCCGGGCGGAGTGCGCGAGTGTGCTGGCCGCTGGAAGTGCAATGAGGCTCCGCGATCTCCTACGCGGTGCTTATAAACAGCCGATCCGCTAGGCGGGAGCTTATTTCGACCACTTCGCGCGTGCGCACGTCCTCCCGGTTGTTCCGGGCGGCGTGCGCGAGTGTGCTTGCCGCTGGAAGTGCAATGAGGCTCCGCGATCTCCTCTGCGGTGCTTATAAACAGCCGATCTGCTCGGCGGGAGCTTATTTCGGCCACTTGGCGCTTGCGCACGGCCTCCTGGTGGAACCGGGTGGTGTGCGCGAGTGTGCTGGCCGCTGGAAGTGCAATGAGGCTCTGCAGTCTCCTCCGCAGTACTTATAAACAGCCGATCCGCTAGGCGGGAGCTTATTTCGGCCACTTTGCGCGTGCACACCGCCTCCCGGTTGTTCCGGGCGGCGTGCGCGAGTGTGCTGGCCGCTGGAAGTGCAATGAGGCTCCGCGATCTCCTCCGCGGTGCTTATAAACAGCCAATCCGCTAGGCGGGAGCTTATTTCGGCCACTTGGCGCATGCGCACGTCCTCCCGGTTGTTCCGGGCGGCGTGCGCGAGTGTGCTTGCCGCTGGAAGTGCAATGAGGCTCCGCGATTTCCTCCACGGTGCTTATAAACAGCCGATCCGCTAGGCGGGAGCTTATTTCGGCCACTTGGCGCGTGCGCACGGCCTCCCGGTGGAACCAGGAAGCGTGCGCGAGTGTGCCGGCCGCTGGAAGTGCAATCAGGCTCCGCGAACTCCTCCGCGGTGCTTATAAACAGCCGCTCCGAGAGGCGGGACCTTATTTCGGCCACTTGGCGCATGCGCCCCTCCCGGTTGTTCCGGGCGGCGTGCGCGAGTGTGCTTGCCGCTGGAAGTGCAATGAGGCTCCGCGATCTCCTCCGCGGTGCTTATAAACAGCCGATCCGCTAGGCGGGAGCTTATTTCGGCCACGGCGCGTGCGCACGGCCTCCCGGTGGAGCCGGGCGGTGTGCGCGAGTGTGCTGGCCGCTGGAAGTGCAATGAGGCTCTGCGATCTCCTCCGCGGTGCTTATAAACAGCCAATCCGCTAGAAGGGAGCTTATTTCGGCCACTTGGCTCGTGCGCACGGCCTCAAGGTGGAATCGGGCGGCGTGTGCGAGTGTGCTGGCCGCTGGAAGTGCAATGAGGCTCTGCGGTCTCCTCCGCGGTGCTTATAAACAGCCGGTCCGCTAGGCGGGATCTTTTTTCGGCCACTTAGCGCATGCGCACGGCCTCCCGGTTGTTCCGGGCGGCGTGCGCGAGTATGCTTGCCGCTGGAAGTGCAATGAGGCTCTGCGGTCTCCTCCGCGGTGCTTATAAACAGCCGGTCCGCTAGGCGGGAGCTTATTTCGGCCACTTGGCGCGTGCGCACGGCCTCCCGGTGGAACCAGGAAGCGTGCGCGAGTGTGCCGGCCGCTGGAAGTGCAATCAGGCTCCGCGAACTCCTCCGCGGTGCTTATAAACAGCCGCTCCGAGAGGCGGGAGCTTATTTCGGCCACTTGGCGCATGCGCACGTCCTCCCGGTTGTTCCGGGCGGCGTGCGCGAGTGTGCTTGCCGCTGGAAGTGCAATGAGGCTCCGCGATCTCCTCCGCGGTGCTTATAAACAGCCGATCCGCTAGGCGGGAGCTTATTTCGGCCACCTGGCGCGTGCGCACGGCCTCCCGGTGGAACCGGGAAGCGTGCGCGAGTGTGCTGGCCGCTGGAAGTGCAATGAGGCTCCGCAATCTCCTCCGCGGTGCTTGTAAACAGCCGATCCGCTAGGCGGGAGCTTATTTCGGCCACTTGGCTCGTGCGCACGGCCTCAAGGTGGAATCGGGCGGCGTGTGCGAGTGTGCTGGCCGCTGGAAGTGCAATGAGGCTCTGCGGTCTCCTCCGCGGTGCTTATAAACAGCCGGTCCGCTAGGCGGGAGCTTATTTCGGCCACTTGGTGCGTGCGCACGGCCTCCCGGTGGAACCGGGAAGCGTGCGCGAGTGTGCTGGCCGCTGGAAGTGCAATGAGGCTCCGCTATCTCCTCCGCGGTGCTTATAAACAGCTGATCCGCTAGGCGGGATCTTATTTCGTCCACCTAGCGCATGCGCACGGCCTCCCGGTTGTTCCGGCGGCGTGCGCGAGTATGCTTGCCGCTGGAAGTGCAATGAGGCTCCGCGATCTGCTCAGCGGTGCTTATAAACAGCCGATCCGCTCGGCGGGAGCTTATTTCGGCCACTTGGCGCGTGTGCACGGCCTCCCGGTGGAACCAGGTGGTGTGCGCGAGTGTGCTGGCCGCTGGAAGTGCAATGAGGCTCTGCAGTCTCCTCCGCGGAGCTCATAAACAGCCGATTCGCTAGGCGGGAGCTTATTTCGGCCACGGCGCGTGCGCACGGCCTCCTGGTGGAACCGGGAAGCGTGCGCGAGTGTGCTGGCCGCTGGAAGTGCAATGAGGCTCCGCTATCTCCTCCGCGGTGCTTATAAACAGCTGATCCGCTAGGCGGGATCTTATTTCGTCCACTTAGCGCATGCGCACGGCCTCCCGGTTGTTCCAGGCGGCGTGCGCGAGTGTGCTGGCCGCTGGAAGTGCAATGAGGCTCTGCAGTCTCCTCCGCGGTGCTCATAAACAGCCGATCCGCTAGGCGGGAGCTTATTTCGGCCACTTGGCGCATGTACACGGCCTCCCGGTTGTTCCGGGCGGCGTGCGCGAGTGTGCTTGCCGCTGGAAGTGCAATGAGGCTCCACGATCTCCTCCGCGGTGCTTATAAACAGCCGATCCGCTAGGCGGGAATTTATTTCGCCCACTTGGCGCGTGCGCACGGGCTTCCGGTGGAGTTGGGCGGCGTGTGCGAGTGTGCTTGCCGCTGGAAGTGCAATGAGGCTCCGCGATCTCCTCTGCGGTGCTTATAAACAGCCGCTCCGGTAGGCGGGAGCTTATTTCGGCCACTTGGCGCATGCGCACGTCCTCCCGGTTGTTCCGGGCGGCGTGCGCGAGTGTGCTTGCCGCTGGAAGTGCAATGAGGCTCCGCGATCTCCTCCGCGGTGCTTATAAACAGCCGATCCGCTAGGCGGGAGCTTATTTCGGCCACGGCGCGTGCGCACGGCCTCCCGGTGGAGCCGGGCGGTGTGCGTGAGTGTGCTGGCCGCTGGAAGTGCAATGAGGCTCTGCGATCTCCTCCGCGGTGCTTATAAACAGCCAATCCGCTAGAAGGGTTCTTATTTCGGCCACTTAGCGCATGCGCACGGCCTCCCGGTTGTTCCGGCCGGCGTGCGCGAGTATGCTTGCCGCTGGAAGTGCAATGAGGCTCTGCGGTCTCCTCCGCGGTGCTTATAAACAGCCGATCCGCTAGGCGGGAGCTTATTTCGGCCACTTGGCTCGTGCGCACGGCCTCAAGGTGGAATCGGGCGGCGTGTGCGAGTGTGCTGGCCGCTGGAAGTGCAATGAGGCTCTGCGGTCTCCTCCGCGGTGCTTATAAACAGCCGGTCCGCTAGGCGGGAGCTTATTTCGGCATCTTGGTGCGTGCGCACGGCCTCCCGGTGGAACCGGGAAGCGTGCGCGAGTGTGCTGGCCGCTGGAAGTGCAATGAGGCTCTGCTATCTCCTCCGCGGTGCTTATAAACAGCCGATCCGCTAGGCGGGATCTTATTTCGGCCACTTAGCGCATGCACACGACCTCCCGGTTGTTCCGGGCGGCGTGCGCGAGTATGCTTGCCGCTGGAAGTGCAATGAGGCTCCGCGATCTCCTCCGCGGTGCTTATAAACAGCCGATCCGCTCGGCGGGAGCTTATTTCGGCCACTTGGCGCGTGTGCACGGCCTCCCGTTGGAACCGGGTGGTGTGCGCGAGTGTGCTGGCCGCTGGAATTGCAATGAGGCTCCGCGATCTCCTCCGTGGTGCTTATAATTGCCGATCCGCTAGGCAGGAATTTATTTCGGCCACTTGGCGCGTGCGCACGGCCTCCTGGTGGAACCGGGAAGCGTGCGCGAGTGTGCTGGCCGCTGGAAGTGCAATGAGGCTCCGCGATCTCCTCCGCGGTGCTTATAAACAGCTGATCCGCTAGGCGGGATCTTATTTCGTCCACTTAGCGCATGCGCACGGCCTCCCGGTTGTTCCAGGCGGCGTGCGCGAGTGTGCTGGCCGCTGGAAGTGCAATGAGGCTCTGCAGTCTCCTCCGCGGTGCTCATAAACAGCCGATCCGCTAGGCGGGAGCTTATTTCGGCCACTTGGCGCATGTACACGGCCTCCCGGTTGTTCCGGGCGGCGTGCGCGAGTGTGCTTGCCGCTGGAAGTGCAATGAGGCTCCACGATCTCCTCCGCGGTGCTTATAAACAGCCGATCCGCTAGGCGGGAATTTATTTCGCCCACTTGGCGCGTGCGCACGGGCTTCCGGTGGAGTTGGGCGGCGTGTGCGAGTGTGCTTGCCGCTGGAAGTGCAATGAGGCTCCGCGATCTCCTCTGCGGTGCTTATAAACAGCCGCTCCGGTAGGCGGGAGCTTATTTCGGCCACTTGGCGCATGCGCACGTCCTCCCGGTTGTTCCGGGCGGCGTGCGCGAGTGTGCTTGCCGCTGGAAGTGCAATGAGGCTCCGCGATCTCCTCCGCGGTGCTTATAAACAGCCGATCCGCTAGGCGGGAGCTTATTTCGGCCAAGGCGCGTGCGCACGGCCTCCCGGTGGAGCCGGGCGGTGTGCGTGAGTGTGCTGGCCGCTGGAAGTGCAATGAGGCTCTGCGATCTCCTCCGCGGTGCTTATAAACAGCCAATCCGCTAGAAGGGTTCTTATTTCGGCCACTTAGCGCATGCGCACGGCCTCCCGGTTGTTCCGGGCGGCGTGCGCGAGTATGCTTGCCGCTGGAAGTGCAATGAGGCTCTGCGGTCTCCTCCGCGGTGCTTATAAACAGCCGATCCGCTAGGCGGGAGCTTATTTCGGCCACTTGGCTCGTGCGCACGGCCTCAAGGTGGAATCGGGCGGCGTGTGCGAGTGTGCTGGCCGCTGGAAGTGCAATGAGGCTCTGCGGTCTCCTCCGCGGTGCTTATAAACAGCCGGTCCGCTAGACGGGAGCTTATTTCGGCATCTTGGTGCGTGCGCACGGCCTCCCGGTGGAACCGGGAAGCGTGCGCGAGTGTGCTGGCCGCTGGAAGTGCAATGAGGCTCTGCTATCTCCTCCGCGGTGCTTATAAACAGCCGATCCGCTAGGCGGGATCTTATTTCGGCCACTTAGCGCATGCACACGGCCTCCCGGTTGTTCCGGGCGGCGTGCGCGAGTATGCTTGCCGCTGGAAGAGCAATGAGGCTCCGCGATCTCCTCCGCGGTGCTTATAAACAGCCGATCCGCTCGGCGGGAGCTTATTTCGGCCACTTGGCGCGTGTGCACGGCCTCCCGTTGGAACCGGGTGGTGTGCGCGAGTGTGCTGGCCGCTGGAATTGCAATGAGGCTCCGCGATCTCCTCCGTGGTGCTTATAATTGCCGATCCGCTAGGCAGGAATTTATTTCGGCCACTTGGCGCGTGCGCACGGCCTTCCGGTGGAGTTGGGCGGCGTGTGCGAGTGTGCTTGCCGCTGGAAGTGCAATGAGGCTCCGCGATCTCCTCCGCGGTGCTTATAAACAGCGGCTCCGCTAGGCGGGAGCTTATTTCGGCCACTTGGCGCGTGCGCACGGCCTCCCGGTGGAGCCGGGTGGTGTGCGCGAGTGTGCTGGCCGCTGGAAGCACAATGAGGCTCTGCGATCTCCTCCGCGGTGCTTATAAACAGCCAATCCGCTAGGCGGGATCTTATTTCGGCCACCTGGCGCATGCGCACGGCCTCCCGGTGGAACCGGGAAGCGTGCGCGAGTGTGCTGGCCGCTGGAAGTGCAATGAGGCTCCGCGATCTCCTCCGCGGTGCTTATAAACAGCCGATCCGCTCGGCGGGAGCTTATTTCGGCCACGTGGCGCGTGTGCACGGCCTCCCGGTGGAACCGGGTGGTGTGCGCGAGTGTGCTGGCCGCTGGAAGTGCAATGAGGCTCTGCTATCTCCTCCGCGGTGCTTATAAACAGCCGATCCGCTAGGCGGGATCTTATTTCGGCCACTTAGCGCATGCACACGGCCTCCCGGTTGTTCCGGGCGGCGTGCGCGAGTATGCTTGCCGCTGGAAGTGCAATGAGGCTCTGCGGTCTCCTCCGCGCTGCTTATAAACAGCCGGTCCGCTAGGCGGGAGCTTATTTCGGCCACTTGGCGCGTGCGCACGGCCTCCCGGTGGAACCAGGAAGCGTGCGCGAGTGTGCCGGCCGCTGGAAGTGCAATCAGGCTCCGCGAACTCCTCCGCGGTGTATATAAACAGCCGCTCCGAGAGGCGGGAGCTTATTTCGGCCACTTGGCGCATGCGCACGGCCTCCCGGTTTTTCCGGGCGGCGTGCGCGAGTATGCTTGCCGCTGGAAGTGCAATGAGGCTCTGCGGTCTCCTCCGCGGTGCTTATAAACAGCCGGTCCGCTAGGCGGGAGCTTATTTCGGCCACTTGGCGCGTGCGCACGGCCTCCCGGTGGAACCAGGAAGCGTGCGCGAGTGTGCCGGCCGCTGGAAGTGCAATCAGGCTCCGCGAACTCCTCCGCGGTGCTTATAAACAGCCGCTCCGAGAGGCGGGAGCTTATTTCGGCCACTTGGCGCATGCGCACGTCCTCCCGGTTGTTCCGGGCGGCGTGCGCGAGTGTGCTTGCCGCTGGAAGTGCAATGAGGCTCTGCGGTCTCCTCCGCGGTGCTTATAAACAGCCAATCCGCTAGAAGGGAGCTTATTTCGTCCACCTGGCGCGTGCGCACGGCCTCCCGGTGGAACCGGGAAGCGTGCGCGAGTGTGCTGGCCGCTGGAAGTGCAATGAGGCTCCGCAATCTCCTCCGCGGTGCTTGTAAACAGCCGATCCGCTAGGCGGGAGCTTATTTCGGCCACTTGGCTCGTGCGCACGGCCTCAAGGTGGAATCGGGCGGCGTGTGCGAGTGTGCTGGCCGCTGGAAGTGCAATGAGGCTCTGCGGTCTCCTCCGCGGTGCTTATAAACAGCCGGTCCGCTAGGCGGGAGCTTATTTCGGCCACTTGGTGCGTGCGCACGGCCTCCCGGTGGAACCGGGAAGCGTGCACGAGTGTGCTGGCCGCTGGAAGTGCAATGAGGCTCCGCTATCTCCTCCGCAGTGCTTATAAACAGTCGATCCGCTAGGCGGGATCTTATTTCGGCCACTTAGCGCATGCGCACGGCCTCCCGGTTGTTCCGGGCGGCGTGCGCGAGTATGCTTGCCGCTGGAAGTGCAATGAGGCTCCGCGATCTCCTCTGCGGTGCTTATAAACAGCCGATCTGCTCGGCGGGAGCTTATTTCGGCCACTTGGCGCGTGCGCACGGCCTCCTGGTGGAACCGGGTGGTGTGCGCGAGTGTGCTGGCCGCTGGAAGTGCAATGAGGCTCTGCAGTCTCCTCCGCAGTACTTATAAACAGCCGATCCGCTAGGCGGGAGCTTATTTCGGCCACTTTGCGCGTGCACACCGCCTCCCGGTTGTTCCGGGCGGCGTGCGCGAGTGTGCTGGCCGCTGGAAGTGCAATGAGGCTCCGCGATCTCCTCCGCGGTGCTTATAAACAGCCAATCCGCTAGGCGGGAGCTTATTTCGGCCACTTGGCGCATGCGCACGTCCTCCCGGTTGTTCCGGGCGGCGTGCGCGAGTGTGCTTGCCGCTGGAAGTGCAATGAGGCTCCGCGATTTCCTCCGCGGTGCTTATAAACAGCCGATCCGCTAGGCGGGAGCTTATTTCGGCCACTTGGCTAGTGCGCACGGCCTCCCGGTGGAACCAGGAAGCGTGCGCGAGTGTGCCGGCCGCTGGAAGTGCAATCAGGCTCCGCGAACTCCTCCGCGGTGCTTATAAACAGCCGCTCCGAGAGGCGGGACCTTATTTCGGCCACTTGGCGCATGCGCCCCTCCCGGTTGTTCCGGGCGGCGTGCGCGAGTGTGCTTGCCGCTGGAAGTGCAATGAGGCTCCGCGATCTCCTCCGCGGTGCTTATAAACAGCCGATCCGCTAGGCGGGAGCTTATTTCGGCCACGGCGCGTGCGCACGGCCTCCCGGTGGAGCCGGGCGGTGTGCGCGAGTGTGCTGGCCGCTGGAAGTGCAATGAGGCTCTGCGATCTCCTCCGCGGTGCTTATAAACAGCCAATCCGCTAGAAGGGAGCTTATTTCGGCCACTTGGCTCGTGCGCACGGCCTCAAGGTGGAATCGGGCGGCGTGTGCGAGTGTGCTGGCCGCTGGAAGTGCAATGAGGCTCTGCGGTCTCCTCCGCGGTGCTTATAAACAGCCGGTCCGCTAGGCGGGATCTTTTTTCGGCCACTTAGCGCATGCGCACGGCCTCCCGGTTGTTCCGGGCGGCGTTCGCGAGTATGCTTGCCGCTGGAAGTGCAATGAGGCTCTGCGGTCTCCTCCGCGGTGCTTATAAACAGCCGGTCCGCTAGGCGGGAGCTTATTTCGGCCACTTGGCGCGTGCGCACGGCCTCCCGGTGGAACCAGGAAGCGTGCACGAGTGTGCCGGCCGCTGGAAGTGCAATCAGGCTCCGCGAACTCCTCCGCGGTGCTTATAAACAGCCGCTCCGAGAGGCGGGAGCTTATTTCGGCCACTTGGCGCATGCGCACGTCCTCCCGGTTGTTCCGGGCGGCGTGCGCGAGTGTGCTTGCCGCTGGAAGTGCAATGAGGCTCCGCGATCTCTTCCGCGGTGCTTATAAACAGCCGATCCGCTAGGCGGGAGCTTATTTCGGCCACCTGGCGCGTGCGCACGGCCTCCCGGTGGAACCGGGAAGCGTGCGCGAGTGTGCTGGCCGCTGGAAGTGCAATGAGGCTCCGCTATCTCCTCCGCGGTGCTTATAAACAGCTGATCCGCTAGGCGGGATCTTATTTCGTCCACCTAGCGCATGCGCACGGCCTCCCGGTTGTTCCGGCGGCGTGCGCGAGTATGCTTGCCGCTGGAAGTGCAATGAGGCTCCGCGATCTGCTCAGCGGTGCTTATAAACAGCCGATCCGCTCGGCGGGAGCTTATTTCGGCCACTTGGCGCGTGTGCACGGCCTCCCGGTGGAACCGGGTGGTGTGCGCGAGTGTGCTGGCCGCTGGAAGTGCAATGAGGCTCTGCAGTCTCCTCCGCGGAGCTCATAAACAGCCGATTCGCTAGGCGGGAGCTTATTTCGGCCACGGCGCGTGCGCACGGCCTCCTGGTGGAACCGGGAAGCGTGCGCGAGTGTGCTGGCCGCTGGAAGTGCAATGAGGCTCCGCTATCTCCTCCGCGGTGCTTATAAACAGCTGATCCGCTAGGCGGGATCTTATTTCGTCCACTTAGCGCATGCGCACGGCCTCCCGGTTGTTCCAGGCGGCGTGCGCGAGTGTGCTGGCCGCTGGAAGTGCAATGAGGCTCTGCAGTCTCCTCCGCGGTGCTCATAAACAGCCGATCCGCTAGGCGGGAGCTTATTTCGGCCACTTGGCGCATGTACACGGCCTCCCGGTTGTTCCGGGCGGCGTGCGCGAGTGTGCTTGCCGCTGGAAGTGCAATGAGGCTCCACGATCTCCTCCGCGGTGCTTATAAACAGCCGATCCGCTAGGCGGGAATTTATTTCGCCCACTTGGCGCGTGCGCACGGGCTTCCGGTGGAGTTGGGCGGCGTGTGCGAGTGTGCTTGCCGCTGGAAGTGCAATGAGGCTCCGCGATCTCCTCTGCGGTGCTTATAAACAGCCGCTCCGGTAGGCGGGAGCTTATTTCGGCCACTTGGCGCATGCGCACGTCCTCCCGGTTGTTCCGGGCGGCGTGCGCGAGTGTGCTTGCCGCTGGAAGTGCAATGAGGCTCCGCGATCTCCTCCGCGGTGCTTATAAACAGCCGATCCGCTAGGCGGGAGCTTATTTCGGCCACGGCGCGTGCGCACGGCCTCCCGGTGGAGCCGGGCGGTGTGCGTGAGTGTGCTGGCCGCTGGAAGTGCAATGAGGCTCTGCGATCTCCTCCGCGGTGCTTATAAACAGCCAATCCGCTAGAAGGGTTCTTATTTCGGCCACTTAGCGCATGCGCACGGCCTCCCGGTTGTTCCGGGCGGCGTTCGCGAGTATGCTTGCCGCTGGAAGTGCAATGAGGCTCTGCGGTCTCCTCCGCGGTGCTTATAAACAGCCGGTCCGCTAGGCGGGAGCTTATTTCGGCCACTTGGCGCGTGCGCACGGCCTCCCGGTGGAACCAGGAAGCGTGCGCGAGTGTGCCGGCCGCTGGAAGTGCAATCAGGCTCCGCGAACTCCTCCGCGGTGCTTATAAACAGCCGCTCCGAGAGGCGGGAGCTTATTTCGGCCACTTGGCGCATGCGCACGTCCTCCCGGTTGTTCCGGGCGGCGTGCGCGAGTGTGCTTGCCGCTGGAAGTGCAATGAGGCTCCGCGATCTCTTCCGCGGTGCTTATAAACAGCCGATCCGCTAGGCGGGAGCTTATTTCGGCCACCTGGCGCGTGCGCACGGCCTCCCGGTGGAACCGGGAAGCGTGCGCGAGTGTGCTGGCCGCTGGAAGTGCAATGAGGCTCCGCTATCTCCTCCGCGGTGCTTATAAACAGCTGATCCGCTAGGCGGGATCTTATTTCGTCCACCTAGCGCATGCGCACGGCCTCCCGGTTGTTCCGGCGGCGTGCGCGAGTATGCTTGCCGCTGGAAGTGCAATGAGGCTCCGCGATCTGCTCAGCGGTGCTTATAAACAGCCGATCCGCTCGGCGGGAGCTTATTTCGGCCACTTGGCGCGTGTGCACGGCCTCCCGGTGGAACCGGGTGGTGTGCGCGAGTGTGCTGGCCGCTGGAAGTGCAATGAGGCTCTGCAGTCTCCTCCGCGGAGCTCATAAACAGCCGATTCGCTAGGCGGGAGCTTATTTCGGCCACGGCGCGTGCGCACGGCCTCCTGGTGGAACCGGGAAGCGTGCGCGAGTGTGCTGGCCGCTGGAAGTGCAATGAGGCTCCGCTATCTCCTCCGCGGTGCTTATAAACAGCTGATCCGCTAGGCGGGATCTTATTTCGTCCACTTAGCGCATGCGCACGGCCTCCCGGTTGTTCCAGGCGGCGTGCGCGAGTGTGCTGGCCGCTGGAAGTGCAATGAGGCTCTGCAGTCTCCTCCGCGGTGCTCATAAACAGCCGATCCGCTAGGCGGGAGCTTATTTCGGCCACTTGGCGCATGTACACGGCCTCCCGGTTGTTCCGGGCGGCGTGCGCGAGTGTGCTTGCCGCTGGAAGTGCAATGAGGCTCCACGATCTCCTCCGCGGTGCTTATAAACAGCCGATCCGCTAGGCGGGAATTTATTTCGCCCACTTGGCGCGTGCGCACGGGCTTCCGGTGGAGTTGGGCGGCGTGTGCGAGTGTGCTTGCCGCTGGAAGTGCAATGAGGCTCCGCGATCTCCTCTGCGGTGCTTATAAACAGCCGCTCCGGTAGGCGGGAGCTTATTTCGGCCACTTGGCGCATGCGCACGTCCTCCCGGTTGTTCCGGGCGGCGTGCGCGAGTGTGCTTGCCGCTGGAAGTGCAATGAGGCTCCGCGATCTCCTCCGCGGTGCTTATAAACAGCCGATCCGCTAGGCGGGAGCTTATTTCGGCCACGGCGCGTGCGCACGGCCTCCCGGTGGAGCCGGGCGGTGTGCGTGAGTGTGCTGGCCGCTGGAAGTGCAATGAGGCTCTGCGATCTCCTCCGCGGTGCTTATAAACAGCCAATCCGCTAGAAGGGTTCTTATTTCGGCCACTTAGCGCATGCGCACGGCCTCCCGGTTGTTCCGGCCGGCGTGCGCGAGTATGCTTGCCGCTGGAAGTGCAATGAGGCTCTGCGGTCTCCTCCGCGGTGCTTATAAACAGCCGATCCGCTAGGCGGGAGCTTATTTCGGCCACTTGGCTCGTGCGCACGGCCTCAAGGTGGAATCGGGCGGCGTGTGCGAGTGTGCTGGCCGCTGGAAGTGCAATGAGGCTCTGCGGTCTCCTCCGCGGTGCTTATAAACAGCCGGTCCGCTAGGCGGGAGCTTATTTCGGCATCTTGGTGCGTGCGCACGGCCTCCCGGTGGAACCGGGAAGCGTGCGCGAGTGTGCTGGCCGCTGGAAGTGCAATGAGGCTCTGCTATCTCCTCCGCGGTGCTTATAAACAGCCGATCCGCTAGGCGGGATCTTATTTCGGCCACTTAGCGCATGCACACGACCTCCCGGTTGTTCCGGGCGGCGTGCGCGAGTATGCTTGCCGCTGGAAGTGCAATGAGGCTCCGCGATCTCCTCCGCGGTGCTTATAAACAGCCGATCCGCTCGGCGGGAGCTTATTTCGGCCACTTGGCGCGTGTGCACGGCCTCCCGTTGGAACCGGGTGGTGTGCGCGAGTGTGCTGGCCGCTGGAATTGCAATGAGGCTCCGCGATCTCCTCCGTGGTGCTTATAATTGCCGATCCGCTAGGCAGGAATTTATTTCGGCCACTTGGCGCGTGCGCACGGCCTCCTGGTGGAACCAGGAAGCGTGCGCGAGTGTGCTGGCCGCTGGAAGTGCAATGAGGCTCCGCGATCTCCTCCGCGGTGCTTATAAACAGCTGATCCGCTAGGCGGGATCTTATTTCGTCCACTTAGCGCATGCGCACGGCCTCCCGGTTGTTCCAGGCGGCGTGCGCGAGTGTGCTGGCCGCTGGAAGTGCAATGAGGCTCTGCAGTCTCCTCCGCGGTGCTCATAAACAGCCGATCCGCTAGGCGGGAGCTTATTTCGGCCACTTGGCGCATGTACACGGCCTCCCGGTTGTTCCGGGCGGCGTGCGCGAGTGTGCTTGCCGCTGGAAGTGCAATGAGGCTCCACGATCTCCTCCGCGGTGCTTATAAACAGCCGATCCGCTAGGCGGGAATTTATTTCGCCCACTTGGCGCGTGCGCACGGGCTTCCGGTGGAGTTGGGCGGCGTGTGCGAGTGTGCTTGCCGCTGGAAGTGCAATGAGGCTCCGCGATCTCCTCTGCGGTGCTTATAAACAGCCGCTCCGGTAGGCGGGAGCTTATTTCGGCCACTTGGCGCATGCGCACGTCCTCCCGGTTGTTCCGGGCGGCGTGCGCGAGTGTGCTTGCCGCTGGAAGTGCAATGAGGCTCCGCGATCTCCTCCGCGGTGCTTATAAACAGCCGATCCGCTAGGCGGGAGCTTATTTCGGCCAAGGCGCGTGCGCACGGCCTCCCGGTGGAGCCGGGCGGTGTGCGTGAGTGTGCTGGCCGCTGGAAGTGCAATGAGGCTCTGCGATCTCCTCCGCGGTGCTTATAAACAGCCAATCCGCTAGAAGGGTTCTTATTTCGGCCACTTAGCGCATGCGCACGGCCTCCCGGTTGTTCCGGGCGGCGTGCGCGAGTATGCTTGCCGCTGGAAGTGCAATGAGGCTCTGCGGTCTCCTCCGCGGTGCTTATAAACAGCCGATCCGCTAGGCGGGAGCTTATTTCGGCCACTTGGCTCGTGCGCACGGCCTCAAGGTGGAATCGGGCGGCGTGTGCGAGTGTGCTGGCCGCTGGAAGTGCAATGAGGCTCTGCGGTCTCCTCCGCGGTGCTTATAAACAGCCGGTCCGCTAGACGGGAGCTTATTTCGGCATCTTGGTGCGTGCGCACGGCCTCCCGGTGGAACCGGGAAGCGTGCGCGAGTGTGCTGGCCGCTGGAAGTGCAATGAGGCTCTGCTATCTCCTCCGCGGTGCTTATAAACAGCCGATCCGCTAGGCGGGATCTTATTTCGGCCACTTAGCGCATGCACACGGCCTCCCGGTTGTTCCGGGCGGCGTGCGCGAGTATGCTTGCCGCTGGAAGAGCAATGAGGCTCCGCGATCTCCTCCGCGGTGCTTATAAACAGCCGATCCGCTCGGCGGGAGCTTATTTCGGCCACTTGGCGCGTGTGCACGGCCTCCCGTTGGAACCGGGTGGTGTGCGCGAGTGTGCTGGCCGCTGGAATTGCAATGAGGCTCCGCGATCTCCTCCGTGGTGCTTATAATTGCCGATCCGCTAGGCAGGAATTTATTTCGGCCACTTGGCGCGTGCGCACGGCCTTCCGGTGGAGTTGGGCGGCGTGTGCGAGTGTGCTTGCCGCTGGAAGTGCAATGAGGCTCCGCGATCTCCTCCGCGGTGCTTATAAACAGCGGCTCCGCTAGGCGGGAGCTTATTTCGGCCACTTGGCGCGTGCGCACGGCCTCCCGGTGGAGCCGGGTGGTGTGCGCGAGTGTGCTGGCCGCTGGAAGCACAATGAGGCTCTGCGATCTCCTCCGCGGTGCTTATAAACAGCCAATCCGCTAGGCGGGATCTTATTTCGGCCACCTGGCGCATGCGCACGGCCTCCCGGTGGAACCGGGAAGCGTGCGCGAGTGTGCTGGCCGCTGGAAGTGCAATGAGGCTCCGCGATCTCCTCCGCGGTGCTTATAAACAGCCGATCCGCTCGGCGGGAGCTTATTTCGGCCACGTGGCGCGTGTGCACGGCCTCCCGGTGGAACCGGGTGGTGTGCGCGAGTGTGCTGGCCGCTGGAAGTGCAATGAGGCTCTGCTATCTCCTCCGCGGTGCTTATAAACAGCCGATCCGCTAGGCGGGATCTTATTTCGGCCACTTAGCGCATGCACACGGCCTCCCGGTTGTTCCGGGCGGCGTGCGCGAGTATGCTTGCCGCTGGAAGTGCAATGAGGCTCTGCGGTCTCCTCCGCGCTGCTTATAAACAGCCGGTCCGCTAGGCGGGAGCTTATTTCGGCCACTTGGCGCGTGCGCACGGCCTCCCGGTGGAACCAGGAAGCGTGCGCGAGTGTGCCGGCCGCTGGAAGTGCAATCAGGCTCCGCGAACTCCTCCGCGGTGTATATAAACAGCCGCTCCGAGAGGCGGGAGCTTATTTCGGCCACTTGGCGCATGCGCACGGCCTCCCGGTTTTTCCGGGCGGCGTGCGCGAGTATGCTTGCCGCTGGAAGTGCAATGAGGCTCTGCGGTCTCCTCCGCGGTGCTTATAAACAGCCGGTCCGCTAGGCGGGAGCTTATTTCGGCCACTTGGCGCGTGCGCACGGCCTCCCGGTGGAACCAGGAAGCGTGCGCGAGTGTGCCGGCCGCTGGAAGTGCAATCAGGCTCCGCGAACTCCTCCGCGGTGCTTATAAACAGCCGCTCCGAGAGGCGGGAGCTTATTTCGGCCACTTGGCGCATGCGCACGTCCTCCCGGTTGTTCCGGGCGGCGTGCGCGAGTGTGCTTGCCGCTGGAAGTGCAATGAGGCTCTGCGGTCTCCTCCGCGGTGCTTATAAACAGCCAATCCGCTAGAAGGGAGCTTATTTCGTCCACCTGGCGCGTGCGCACGGCCTCCCGGTGGAACCGGGAAGCGTGCGCGAGTGTGCTGGCCGCTGGAAGTGCAATGAGGCTCCGCAATCTCCTCCGCGGTGCTTGTAAACAGCCGATCCGCTAGGCGGGAGCTTATTTCGGCCACTTGGCTCGTGCGCACGGCCTCAAGGTGGAATCGGGCGGCGTGTGCGAGTGTGCTGGCCGCTGGAAGTGCAATGAGGCTCTGCGGTCTCCTCCGCGGTGCTTATAAACAGCCGGTCCGCTAGGCGGGAGCTTATTTCGGCCACTTGGTGCGTGCGCACGGCCTCCCGGTGGAACCGGGAAGCGTGCACGAGTGTGCTGGCCGCTGGAAGTGCAATGAGGCTCCGCTATCTCCTCCGCAGTGCTTATAAACAGTCGATCCGCTAGGCGGGATCTTATTTCGGCCACTTAGCGCATGCGCACGGCCTCCCGGTTGTTCCGGGCGGCGTGCGCGAGTATGCTTGCCGCTGGAAGTGCAATGAGGCTCCGCGATCTCCTCTGCGGTGCTTATAAACAGCCGATCTGCTCGGCGGGAGCTTATTTCGGCCACTTGGCGCGTGCGCACGGCCTCCTGGTGGAACCGGGTGGTGTGCGCGAGTGTGCTGGCCGCTGGAAGTGCAATGAGGCTCTGCAGTCTCCTCCGCAGTACTTATAAACAGCCGATCCGCTAGGCGGGAGCTTATTTCGGCCACTTTGCGCGTGCACACCGCCTCCCGGTTGTTCCGGGCGGCGTGCGCGAGTGTGCTGGCCGCTGGAAGTGCAATGAGGCTCCGCGATCTCCTCCGCGGTGCTTATAAACAGCCAATCCGCTAGGCGGGAGCTTATTTCGGCCACTTGGCGCATGCGCACGTCCTCCCGGTTGTTCCGGGCGGCGTGCGCGAGTGTGCTTGCCGCTGGAAGTGCAATGAGGCTCCGCGATTTCCTCCGCGGTGCTTATAAACAGCCGATCCGCTAGGCGGGAGCTTATTTCGGCCACTTGGCTAGTGCGCACGGCCTCCCGGTGGAACCAGGAAGCGTGCGCGAGTGTGCCGGCCGCTGGAAGTGCAATCAGGCTCCGCGAACTCCTCCGCGGTGCTTATAAACAGCCGCTCCGAGAGGCGGGACCTTATTTCGGCCACTTGGCGCATGCGCCCCTCCCGGTTGTTCCGGGCGGCGTGCGCGAGTGTGCTTGCCGCTGGAAGTGCAATGAGGCTCCGCGATCTCCTCCGCGGTGCTTATAAACAGCCGATCCGCTAGGCGGGAGCTTATTTCGGCCACGGCGCGTGCGCACGGCCTCCCGGTGGAGCCGGGCGGTGTGCGCGAGTGTGCTGGCCGCTGGAAGTGCAATGAGGCTCTGCGATCTCCTCCGCGGTGCTTATAAACAGCCAATCCGCTAGAAGGGAGCTTATTTCGGCCACTTGGCTCGTGCGCACGGCCTCAAGGTGGAATCGGGCGGCGTGTGCGAGTGTGCTGGCCGCTGGAAGTGCAATGAGGCTCTGCGGTCTCCTCCGCGGTGCTTATAAACAGCCGGTCCGCTAGGCGGGATCTTTTTTCGGCCACTTAGCGCATGCGCACGGCCTCCCGGTTGTTCCGGGCGGCGTTCGCGAGTATGCTTGCCGCTGGAAGTGCAATGAGGCTCTGCGGTCTCCTCCGCGGTGCTTATAAACAGCCGGTCCGCTAGGCGGGAGCTTATTTCGGCCACTTGGCGCGTGCGCACGGCCTCCCGGTGGAACCAGGAAGCGTGCACGAGTGTGCCGGCCGCTGGAAGTGCAATCAGGCTCCGCGAACTCCTCCGCGGTGCTTATAAACAGCCGCTCCGAGAGGCGGGAGCTTATTTCGGCCACTTGGCGCATGCGCACGTCCTCCCGGTTGTTCCGGGCGGCGTGCGCGAGTGTGCTTGCCGCTGGAAGTGCAATGAGGCTCCGCGATCTCTTCCGCGGTGCTTATAAACAGCCGATCCGCTAGGCGGGAGCTTATTTCGGCCACCTGGCGCGTGCGCACGGCCTCCCGGTGGAACCGGGAAGCGTGCGCGAGTGTGCTGGCCGCTGGAAGTGCAATGAGGCTCCGCTATCTCCTCCGCGGTGCTTATAAACAGCTGATCCGCTAGGCGGGATCTTATTTCGTCCACCTAGCGCATGCGCACGGCCTCCCGGTTGTTCCGGCGGCGTGCGCGAGTATGCTTGCCGCTGGAAGTGCAATGAGGCTCCGCGATCTGCTCAGCGGTGCTTATAAACAGCCGATCCGCTCGGCGGGAGCTTATTTCGGCCACTTGGCGCGTGTGCACGGCCTCCCGGTGGAACCGGGTGGTGTGCGCGAGTGTGCTGGCCGCTGGAAGTGCAATGAGGCTCTGCAGTCTCCTCCGCGGAGCTCATAAACAGCCGATTCGCTAGGCGGGAGCTTATTTCGGCCACGGCGCGTGCGCACGGCCTCCTGGTGGAACCGGGAAGCGTGCGCGAGTGTGCTGGCCGCTGGAAGTGCAATGAGGCTCCGCTATCTCCTCCGCGGTGCTTATAAACAGCTGATCCGCTAGGCGGGATCTTATTTCGTCCACTTAGCGCATGCGCACGGCCTCCCGGTTGTTCCAGGCGGCGTGCGCGAGTGTGCTGGCCGCTGGAAGTGCAATGAGGCTCTGCAGTCTCCTCCGCGGTGCTCATAAACAGCCGATCCGCTAGGCGGGAGCTTATTTCGGCCACTTGGCGCATGTACACGGCCTCCCGGTTGTTCCGGGCGGCGTGCGCGAGTGTGCTTGCCGCTGGAAGTGCAATGAGGCTCCACGATCTCCTCCGCGGTGCTTATAAACAGCCGATCCGCTAGGCGGGAATTTATTTCGCCCACTTGGCGCGTGCGCACGGGCTTCCGGTGGAGTTGGGCGGCGTGTGCGAGTGTGCTTGCCGCTGGAAGTGCAATGAGGCTCCGCGATCTCCTCTGCGGTGCTTATAAACAGCCGCTCCGGTAGGCGGGAGCTTATTTCGGCCACTTGGCGCATGCGCACGTCCTCCCGGTTGTTCCGGGCGGCGTGCGCGAGTGTGCTTGCCGCTGGAAGTGCAATGAGGCTCCGCGATCTCCTCCGCGGTGCTTATAAACAGCCGATCCGCTAGGCGGGAGCTTATTTCGGCCACGGCGCGTGCGCACGGCCTCCCGGTGGAGCCGGGCGGTGTGCGTGAGTGTGCTGGCCGCTGGAAGTGCAATGAGGCTCTGCGATCTCCTCCGCGGTGCTTATAAACAGCCAATCCGCTAGAAGGGTTCTTATTTCGGCCACTTAGCGCATGCGCACGGCCTCCCGGTTGTTCCGGGCGGCGTTCGCGAGTATGCTTGCCGCTGGAAGTGCAATGAGGCTCTGCGGTCTCCTCCGCGGTGCTTATAAACAGCCGGTCCGCTAGGCGGGAGCTTATTTCGGCCACTTGGCGCGTGCGCACGGCCTCCCGGTGGAACCAGGAAGCGTGCGCGAGTGTGCCGGCCGCTGGAAGTGCAATCAGGCTCCGCGAACTCCTCCGCGGTGCTTATAAACAGCCGCTCCGAGAGGCGGGAGCTTATTTCGGCCACTTGGCGCATGCGCACGTCCTCCCGGTTGTTCCGGGCGGCGTGCGCGAGTGTGCTTGCCGCTGGAAGTGCAATGAGGCTCCGCGATCTCTTCCGCGGTGCTTATAAACAGCCGATCCGCTAGGCGGGAGCTTATTTCGGCCACCTGGCGCGTGCGCACGGCCTCCCGGTGGAACCGGGAAGCGTGCGCGAGTGTGCTGGCCGCTGGAAGTGCAATGAGGCTCCGCTATCTCCTCCGCGGTGCTTATAAACAGCTGATCCGCTAGGCGGGATCTTATTTCGTCCACCTAGCGCATGCGCACGGCCTCCCGGTTGTTCCGGCGGCGTGCGCGAGTATGCTTGCCGCTGGAAGTGCAATGAGGCTCCGCGATCTGCTCAGCGGTGCTTATAAACAGCCGATCCGCTCGGCGGGAGCTTATTTCGGCCACTTGGCGCGTGTGCACGGCCTCCCGGTGGAACCGGGTGGTGTGCGCGAGTGTGCTGGCCGCTGGAAGTGCAATGAGGCTCTGCAGTCTCCTCCGCGGAGCTCATAAACAGCCGATTCGCTAGGCGGGAGCTTATTTCGGCCACGGCGCGTGCGCACGGCCTCCTGGTGGAACCGGGAAGCGTGCGCGAGTGTGCTGGCCGCTGGAAGTGCAATGAGGCTCCGCTATCTCCTCCGCGGTGCTTATAAACAGCTGATCCGCTAGGCGGGATCTTATTTCGTCCACTTAGCGCATGCGCACGGCCTCCCGGTTGTTCCAGGCGGCGTGCGCGAGTGTGCTGGCCGCTGGAAGTGCAATGAGGCTCTGCAGTCTCCTCCGCGGTGCTCATAAACAGCCGATCCGCTAGGCGGGAGCTTATTTCGGCCACTTGGCGCATGTACACGGCCTCCCGGTTGTTCCGGGCGGCGTGCGCGAGTGTGCTTGCCGCTGGAAGTGCAATGAGGCTCCACGATCTCCTCCGCGGTGCTTATAAACAGCCGATCCGCTAGGCGGGAATTTATTTCGCCCACTTGGCGCGTGCGCACGGGCTTCCGGTGGAGTTGGGCGGCGTGTGCGAGTGTGCTTGCCGCTGGAAGTGCAATGAGGCTCCGCGATCTCCTCTGCGGTGCTTATAAACAGCCGCTCCGGTAGGCGGGAGCTTATTTCGGCCACTTGGCGCATGCGCACGTCCTCCCGGTTGTTCCGGGCGGCGTGCGCGAGTGTGCTTGCCGCTGGAAGTGCAATGAGGCTCCGCGATCTCCTCCGCGGTGCTTATAAACAGCCGATCCGCTAGGCGGGAGCTTATTTCGGCCACGGCGCGTGCGCACGGCCTCCCGGTGGAGCCGGGCGGTGTGCGTGAGTGTGCTGGCCGCTGGAAGTGCAATGAGGCTCTGCGATCTCCTCCGCGGTGCTTATAAACAGCCAATCCGCTAGAAGGGTTCTTATTTCGGCCACTTAGCGCATGCGCACGGCCTCCCGGTTGTTCCGGGCGGCGTGCGCGAGTATGCTTGCCGCTGGAAGTGCAATGAGGCTCTGCGGTCTCCTCCGCGGTGCTTATAAACAGCCGATCCGCTAGGCGGGAGCTTATTTCGGCCACTTGGCTCGTGCGCACGGCCTCAAGGTGGAATCGGGCGGCGTGTGCGAGTGTGCTGGCCGCTGGAAGTGCAATGAGGCTCTGCGGTCTCCTCCGCGGTGCTTATAAACAGCCGGTCCGCTAGGCGGGAGCTTATTTCGGCATCTTGGTGCGTGCGCACGGCCTCCCGGTGGAACCGGGAAGCGTGCGCGAGTGTGCTGGCCGCTGGAAGTGCAATGAGGCTCTGCTATCTCCTCCGCGGTGCTTATAAACAGCCGATCCGCTAGGCGGGATCTTATTTCGGCCACTTAGCGCATGCACACGGCCTCCCGGTTGTTCCGGGCGGCGTGCGCGAGTATGCTTGCCGCTGGAAGTGCAATGAGGCTCCGCGATCTCCTCCGCGGTGCTTATAAACAGCCGATCCGCTCGGCGGGAGCTTATTTCGGCCACTTGGCGCGTGTGCACGGCCTCCCGTTGGAACCGGGTGGTGTGCGCGAGTGTGCTGGCCGCTGGAATTGCAATGAGGCTCCGCGATCTCCTCCGTGGTGCTTATAATTGCCGATCCGCTAGGCAGGAATTTATTTCGGCCACTTGGCGCGTGCGCACGGCCTTCCGGTGGAGTTGGGCGGCGTGTGCGAGTGTGCTTGCCGCTGGAAGTGCAATGAGGCTCCGCGATCTCCTCCGCGGTGCTTATAAACAGCGGCTCCGCTAGGCGGGAGCTTATTTCGGCCACTTGGCGCGTGCGCACGGCCTCCGTGAACCAAGAAAGTGGCGCTGGGAATGACAATCTCCTAAGGTAAGAGTTTTCCGGTTGATAAATGTCAGTTAAACGGATGACACAAACACAGTCCCTTTGATAAAATAATATTAATTACGTGGATATAATGGTTTAAAGGGTTTTACATCACAACTGGACTACAGGCAGACCTCCAATTATGCTGATAAACTTGGCCAGAAACTTAAATGAAATAATATAACATCGAGTTAAATACAAACCTACGTAATGATGGTTTAAATTCAATGAATCAATAAATTAAAAGAGGCAAAGACTGACCTATTGATCTTTTCTGTCTGCGTTAAAGCTGGACAGTTGACTTGACAAATAACTAATTTTAATTGACTAGGTAGACACACACCGGGGCTCGATCAACCCCGGCGGGGCCTCCCTTGGGCGAGGGTGTCTGGTGATAATGGTCGAAACACTCTGTGACCCCAAGGTCCACTACTGATGACGTGTCTACAAAATTATGACGTTCAAATTACCCACAACAAGGACGACTTAATGGGACTCTTTGTAAACAAAACGGTTGGTTTTAAAACAATATATAATAAAAAAAATATATTAGTTCAAACACAACTAAGAGTTAATAGACACAATTTAAGACAAGGGTAGTCTCATAGGTCAGTACTTTTCTGTCGCTTTTCACTGTATTTCCATCTTGCTGGCCGAAGACCTGGGTGGCGCCTCAGCTACTCGGGGGAGGTTCTGGCAGGAGTGCATTCTCACTTCGCCGTCCTTCGTACCCAATCCAGATTTTATGTGACCTTTGCTTTTCACTGTATTTCCATCTTGCTGGCCGAAGACCTGGGTGGCGCCTCAGCTACTCGGGGGAGGTTCTGGCAGGAGTGCAGTCTCACTTCGCCGTCCTTCGTACCCAATCCAGATTTTATGTGACCTGGTACGGCGAGGTTTACTGGTGAGACATGCGTAGGCCCGTGCCTTCCGTTGCCTTCTATCTAACCGACAGGGTCGGCGGACCCTTTGGGGAAGGTTTAGCGAGTAAAACTCAAAATACCTAACCAGCCAGTGCCCTTCGGACATCCCAGTATTACCTTAAGCCAAATTATCGGGTCACATACTTTGCGGGTTTTGGTTGAGATGCTTGCATTTCCCATTGCCTTTCCGTGGTATCTGCGGGTTTTGGTTGAGATGCTCGCATTTCCCATTGCCTGGTTAGGACCCACTTTTTTTCTCTCTCTCTGTCTTTTTCTCTCTCTCTCTCTCTCTCTCTCTCTCTCTCTCTCTCTCTCTCTCTCTCATTCTCTCGTTCTCTCATTCTCTCTTTTTTTCTCTCTCCCTCTCTCTCTCTCTCTCTCTCTCTTGCTCTCTTGCTCTCTCTCTCTCTCTTTCTCTCTTTCTCTCTAACCCTAACCCTCCCCTCTCTCTCTCTCTATATCTCTTGCTCTCTCGCTCTCTCGTTCTCTCTCTCTCTCTCTTTTTTTCTCTCTCTCTCTCTTTCTCTCTCTCTCTCGCTCTCTCTCTCTCTCTCTCTTTCTCTCTAACCCTAACCCTGACCCTAATCCTAACCTTAACCTCTCTCTCTCTCTCTCTCTCTCTCTCTCTCTCTCTCTCTCTCTCTCTCTCTCTCTCTCTCTCTCTCTCTCTCTCTCTCTCTCTCTCTTTCTCTCTAACCCTAACCCTGACCCTAATCCTAACCTTAACCTCTCTCTCTCTCTCTCTCTCTCTCTCTTTCGCTCTCTCTCTCTCTCTCTCTCTCTCTCTCTCTTGCTCTCTCGCTCTCTCGTTTTCTCTTTCTCTCTCTCCCTCTCTCCCTCTCTCGCTCTCTCGCTCTCTCTTTCTCTCTCTCTCTCTCTCTCTCTCTCTCTCTCTCTCTCTCTCTCTCTCTCTCTCTCTCTCTCTCTCTCTCTCTCTCGCTCTCTCTCTCTCTCTTCTTTTTTTTAATGTTGACCAAAATAAAAAAGAAAAGTCTAAACTTTAATCAGACTATTCTTAACTCGAACAAAATTCTAAGGGAGTTTTCTTTCCAGACTAAAAGAGAAGATAGAGGCCGGGAGAGTACACAGGAGGGCGCCATAGACACATAAAATGGCTGTCTGGCAAACAGGGCTTAGTTGGATAGAATCACTAATTGGTTATTATTATCTTTTAAATGTAGAAATAAATAAGTGGGGAAAACGCTAATAGATAGTATTAAATTGTTTTTTAACATTTTGTTTGATTTTGATGTTGGGGTGGATATTGTAATAAATACGCTTGGGGAGAGTTGGTTGCCATGACAATGTAAGCGTCATCACGGATACTTCCGGCTTGGCTAACGTTTACTAGCCACTTGACGCGCACGGCTATTTCGTTTTAATTGCACGGTTTTATTATTGTGGTGGGCGAGTGGATTTACGGACAATAGTGACCGGGTAGTGCGAGTTAACAATAGCAATCGAAATGTATTCTGTTATTATCACTGGGATGGGTAATTTTAATAATATTTTCGATTAACGGGGTCCACTACGACATTTTGCAGGGGTTATAGGTACTTCCGGGTTGCTAGTGCGAGGGTACTTCCGGGTTGCTAATGCTCACGACGTTGGCGCCGGTACGCCAAAAAAGAAAAGAGAAGAAGAAGGAGGAAGAGCGATTTCGTCCTAAATATGCGATCTTATTAATGTTAGCAATTGAATTTACGGATAAATGGGACCGGTTAATACATTTGAATAATACCAATGACCTTAATGGAAGTTTATTCGCTTTTTAACACTGTGGTATGAGTTTTCCGGCTTGCTAATGCTATATAGCCGCGATTTGCGTTAATCGATTTATTTTCAAATAGGTTGTTGCGAATTAAATTTGCGGTTGCAGGGGAACAGTTAACACAATTAAACGGCACAAATGTGTTTTATCTAACTTTATTTAGTGCTTATTACATTGTTAGATAGGTTTAGGGACGGGATTGGTTGACGAGCCGCCGTGACACTTCGCAAAGGCTCATGGGAATTTGACAGTGACACCGTGAACCAAGAAAGTGGCGCTGGGAATGACAATCTCCTAAGGTAAGAGTTTTCCGGTTGATAAATGTCAGTTAAACGGATGACACAAACACAGTCCCTTTGATAAAATAATATTAATTACGTGGATATAATGGTTTAAAGGGTTTTACATCACAACTGGACTACAGGCAGACCTCCAATTATGCTGATAAACTTGGCCAGAAACTTAAATGAAATAATATAACATCGAGTTAAATACAAACCTACGTAATGATGGTTTAAATTCAATGAATCAATAAATTAAAAGAGGCAAAGACTGACCTATTGATCTTTTCTGTCTGCGTTAAAGCTGGACAGTTGACTTGACAAATAACTAATTTTAATTGACTAGGTAGACACACACCGGGGCTCGATCAACCCCGGCGGGGCCTCCCTTGGGCGAGGGTGTCTGGTGATAATGGCCGAAACACTCTGTGACCCCAAGGTCCACTACTGATGACGTGTCTACAAAATTATGACGTTCAAATTACCCACAACAAGGACGACTTAATGGGACTCTTTGTAAACAAAACGGTTGGTTTTAAAACAATATATAATAAAAAAAATATATTAGTTCAAACACAACTAAGAGTTAATAGACACAATTTAAGACAAGGGTAGTCTCATAGGTCAGTACTTTTCTGTCGCTTTTCACTGTATTTCCATCTTGCTGGCCGAAGACCTGGGTGGCGCCTCAGCTACTCGGGGGAGGTTCTGGCAGGAGTGCAGTCTCACTTCGCCGTCCTTCGTACCCAATCCAGATTTTATGTGACCTTCGCTTTTCACTGTATTTCCATCTTGCTGGCCGAAGACCTGGGTGGCGCCTCAGCTACTCGGGGGAGGTTCTGGCAGGAGTGCAGTCTCACTTCGCCGTCCTTCGTACCCAATCCAGATTTTATGTGACCTGGTACGGCGAGGTTTACTGGTGAGACATGCGTAGGCCCGTGCCTTCCGTTGCCTTCTATCTAACCGACAGGGTCGGCGGACCCTTTGGGGAAGGTTTAGCGAGTAAAACTCAAAATACCTAACCCTAACCCTAACCCTAACCCTAACCCTTACTTGTTCCCACTCCTTTTCAAAACAGTAGTTTAAAACGAGGGCCCTTCACTCAATCTTTAACCTCAACCCCGCACGTTGTGTTGTATCTGTGAATGTTGGTTGTGGCCAAATGATAGTTTTCTTTCATTCGTTTAGGTTCCAAGAAAACTTGATGTAACTCTACTTTTAACTGCCGTTTCAGATAAGCGGGTATTACGTCGCAGTCATGTGCCGCGGATATGACGTAATTGCCCGAACCTCCGATTCAAATCTGTTGGCGCGATGGCCGTGAGCCACTGAGCAGCGACGATTATCAACAGAAATATCTTTATTTTTTGCTTGCAACTGGACCGTCTAGAGCGTACACGGTAAGTAACACTCATTGTGTTTAAGGAGATTTACGTTTGTAATAGCAGAAGTGTAGCCGCGTTGCGTTGTACGTGTGAAAATTGGTCGAGGCGAAATGTTAATGTTTAATTTCATTCCTTTAGGTTCCACGGTGTTTGTTGGCTGCAAGTTTTCCACTGCAAGAAGAGGCTCGTATCATTGACCAGGAGCGAGCTACAATGGTGAGTAGCCATAACATTTATGTTAAACACTTCCTATTTCATGTCTAACAGTACTTGATTTAACAAATAACCATAAATAAATACAGTGTGGGCACTGAAGTTAACATATGTGATTATACTGCCTAATCTGTCACGGAGTAGATTGTTGCAAAGTAATATAAGATCCAAAGTTGTAATTCAGAATAGTTTTCAAAAGAAGGCCATTAGAATTATATACAAGTCTGATTACCCTTAACATAACAACAAGCTATTAATTAAATCACAAATTCTTCAATTCAAAGATTTGGTAGATTATCAGACAAATAATGTCTAACAGTAATTGATTTAACACATCACGATAAGTAGATTGAGTGTGGGCACTCTCAAGTTAACAGATATGATTATACTGCCTAATCTGTTACAGAGTATGTTGTTGCCAAGTAATGTAGAATAGATCCAAAGTAGTAATCCAGAATAGTTTTGAAGAGGCCATTAGAATAATAAACAAATCTGATTACCTTGAACATAATAACAAGCTAAGTGTTTAATATGTCCTATGAAGTCAAAATTGGGCACCATCATGTGGTGAAATTTGGAATTGCATCACATCCAATTTTGCCTGGGAACAAACAGATTAAATAAATCTTAGTTTTGAATAAGCCACTCCTTCTCAAACAAGTAAACTCTGCCCATTTCGCGCAGTAGATGTTCTGTTAATATCTAGTATTTATACAAAGTCATAATTTAAATTGCTTTCAACCTTCATTCATCGGTTCAACCAACATTACTCGCTCTTATTACCAACTTGTATTGATTTAACTAAGTGTTTAATACTTCCTATCAGGTCTCAAGGCAAGATTTGGCAAAATACAATTTCAGCAAATCCAATTTTGCCAGGGAACAAAAATAGATTAAATAAACTAAATAAGTCTTCTTCCCATTAAATAAATCAGAAAAGTCTGTCTTGTAACCAGTCCTCTTCAAACAAGTAAAGTCTGCCCATTTTGTGCCGTAGATTTTGTGTCTATGCCTAGTATTTAAACAAAATCATAATTTAAACGACTTCTTTCCTTCATTCACTTTGGAAATTTGGAATTGCAGCAAATCGAATTTTGCCAGGGAACAAAAATAGATCAATTAAACTAAATAAGTCTTCTTCCCATTAAATAAATTAAAAAAGTCTGTCTTGTAACCAGTCCTTTTCAAACAAGTAAAGTCTGCCCATTTTGTGCCGTCGATTTTGTGTTAATGCCTAGTATTTATACAAAATCATAATTTAAAGGACTTCATTCCTTCATTCACTTTGGAAATTTGGAATTGCAGCACATCAAATTTTGCCTGGGAAGAAAAGTAGATTAAATAAATTTAATAAGTCTTACTACTTCCCATTAAATAAATTAAATACGTCTTACTTGTTCCCACTCCTTTTCAAAAAAGTAGTTTAAAACGAGGTCCCTTCACTCAACCTTTAACCCTATTTATTCACCTTCTCGGCTAAGTGTTAAAGGCTAAGTGTTAAAGGCTAAGTGTTAAAGGCTAAGTGTTAAAGGCTAAGTGTTAGAGGCTAAGTGCCAGAGGCTAGGCGCCAGAGGCGAGTTTTTGTGGGCTGAAGTTTTAGTGGGGTTAGTGTGAATACAATCCAAAAGAATACAACAGAATACAATACAATAGAATATAATACATAGATTAAATTATATAGCTCTTACTACTTCCCATTAAATAAATTAAATACGTCTTACTTGTTCCCAATCCTTTTCAAAAAAGTAGTTTAAAACGAGGGCCCTTCACTCAACCTTTAACCTCAACCCCGCACGTCACATTGTGTTGTATCTGTGAATGTTGGTTGTGGCCAAATGATAGTTTTCTTTCATTCGTTTAGGTTCCACGGTGTTTGTTGGCTATGTTTTCCACTGTCAGAAGGATGAAAATACAAAGTACAACGCTTGGACGTGGGCGAAGGCGTCACCGGTGAGTCCTTCCTTCCTATTTATTTACCTTCTAGATGCTAGAGGCTAAGTGTTAGAGGCTAAGTGTTAGAGGCTAAGTGTTAAACACAATACGAACAACACAACGATACTGCACTGAACAACACGATACCGCACTGAGAAACACGATACCGCACTGAACAACACGATACCGCACTGAACAACACCATGCCGCACTGAACACCATGCCACACTGAACAACACCATCCCGCACTGAACAACACCATGCCGCACTAAACAACACCATGCCGCACTGAACAACACCATGCCTCACTGAACGACACCATGCCGCACTGAAAGACACCATGCCGCACTGAACGACACCATGCCGCACTGAAAGACACCATCCCGCACTGAACACCATGCCGCACTGAACAACACCATCCTGCACTGAACAACACCATCCCGCACTGAACAACACCATGCCGCACTGAACAACATTATGCCGCACTGAACATTATGCCGCACTGAACAACACCATGCCGCACTGAACAACACCATGCCGCACTGAACAACATTATGCCGCACTGAACAACACCATGCCGCACTGAACAACACCATGCCGCACTGAACAACACCATGCCGCACTGAACAACACCATGCCGCACTGAACAACATTATGCCGCACTGAACAACACCATGCCATGCCGCACTGAACAGCACCATCCTGCACTGAACAACACCATTCCGCATTGAACACCATGCCGCACTGAACAACACCATCCCGCACTGAACAACACCATCCCACACTGAACAACACCATGCCGCACTGAACAACATTATGCCGCACTGAACAACATTATGCCGCACTGAACAACACCATGCCGCACTGAACAACACCATGCCGCACTGAACAACACCATGCCGCACTGAACAACACCATGCCGCACTGAACATTATAACGCACTGAACAACACCATCCCGCACTGAACAACACCATGCCGCACTAAACAACATTATGCCGAAATGAACAACACCATGCCGCACTGAACAACACCATGCCGCACTGAACAACACCATGCCGCATTGAACAACACCATGCCGCACTGAACAACACCATCCTGCACTGAACAACACCATGCCGCATTGAACAACACCATGCCGCACTGAACAACACCATCCTGCACTGAACAACACCATCCCGCACTGAACAACACCATCCCGCATTGAACAACACCATCCTGCACTGAACAACACCATGCCGCACTGAACAACACCATGCCGCACTGAACAACACCATTCCGCACTGAACAACACCATGCCGCACTGAACAACACCATCCCGCACTGAACAACACCATCCCGCACTGAACAACACCATGCCGCATTGAACAACACCATCCTGCACTGAACAACACCATCCTGCACTGAACAACACCATGCCGCACTGAACAACACCATGCCGCACTGAACAACACCATGCCGCACTGAACAACACCATGCCGCACTGAACAACATTATGCCGCACTGAACAACATTATGTCGCACTGAACAACACCATGCCGCACTGAACAACACCATGCCGCACTGAACAACACCATGCCGCACTGAAAAACACCATACCGCACTGAACAACACCATGCCGCACTGAACAACACCATGCCGCACTGAACAACACCATGCCGCACTGAACAACACCATGCTGCACTGAACAACACCATGCTGCACTGAACAACACGATCCTGCATTGAACAACACCATGCCGCACTGAACAACACCATCCTGCACTGAACAACACCATCCTGCACTGAACAACACCACCCCGCACTGAACAACACGATCCCGCATTGAACAACACGATCCCGCACTGAACAACACCATGCCGCACTGAACAACACCATTCCGCACTGAACAACACCATGCCGCACTGAACAACACCATGCCGCACTGAACAACACCATGCCGCACTGAACAACACCATGCCGCACTGAACAACATTATGCCGCACTGAACAACACCATGCCGCACTGAACAACACCATCCCGCACTGAACAACACCATGCCGCATTGAACAACACCATGCCGCACTGAACAACACAGTCCTGCACTGAACAACACCATCCCGCACTGAACAACACCATGCCGCACTGAACAACACCATGCCGCACTGAACAACACCATGCCGCACTGAACAACACCATGCCGCACTGAACAACACCATGCCGCACTGAACAACATTATGCCGCACTGAACAACATTATGCCGCACTGAACAACACCATGCCGCACTGAACAACACCATCCCGCATTGAACAACACCATGCCGCACTGAACAACACCATCCTGCACTGAACAACACCATCCCGCACTAAACAACACCATGCCGCACTGAACAACATTATGCCGCACTGAACAACACCATGCCGCACTGAACAACACCATGCCGCACTGAACAACACCATGCCGCACTGAACAACACCATGCCGCACTGAACAACACCATGCCGCACTGAACAACACCATGCCGCACTGAACAACACGATCCCGCACTGAACAACACCATCCTGCACTGAACAACACCATGCCGCACTGAACAACACCATGCCGCACTGAACAACACCATGCCGCACTGAACAACACCATTCCGCACTGAACAACACCATGCCGCACTGAACAACACCATCCTGCACTGAACAACACCATCCCGCACTGAACAACACCATGCCGCATTGAACAACACCATGCCGCACTGAACAACACCATCCTGCACTGAACAACACCATGCCGCACTGAACAACACCATGCCGCACTGAACAACACCATGCCGCACTGAACAACATTATGCCGCACTGAACAACATTATGCCGCACTGAACAACATTGTCGCACTGAACAACACCATGCCGCACTGAACAACACCATGCTGCACTGAACAACATTATGCCGCACTGAACAACACGATCCCGCATTGAACAACACCATCCCGCAGTGAACAACACCATGCCGCATTGAACAACACCATGCCGCACTGAACAACACCATGCTGCACTGAACAACATTATGCTGCACTGAACAACACGATCCCGCATTGAACAACACCATGCCGCACTGAACAACACCATCCTGCACTGAACAACACCTTTCCACACTGAACAACACCATGCCGCACTGAACAACATTATGCCGCACTGAACAACACCATGCCGCACTGAACAACACCATGCCGCACTGAACAACACCATGCCGCAATGAACAACACCATCCCGCACTGAACAACACCATGCCGCATTGAACAACACCATGCCGCACTGAACAACACCATCCCGCACTGAACAACACCACCCCGCACTGAACAACACGATCCCGCATTGAACAACACCATCCCGGACTGAACAACACCATGCCGCACTGAACAACACCATTCCGCACTGAACAACACCATGCCGCACTGAACAACACCATGCCGCACTGAACAACACCATGCCGCACTGAACAACACCATGCCGCACTGAACAACATTATGCCGCACTGAACAACACCATGCCGCACTGAACAACACCATCCCGCACTGAACAACACCATGCCGCATTGAACAACACCATGCCGCACTGAACAACACCATCCTGCACTGAACAACACCATCCCGCACTGAACAACACCATGCCGCACTGAACAACATTATGGCGCACTGAACAACATTATGCCGCACTGAACAACACCATGCCGCACTGAACAACACCATGCCGCACTGAACAACACCATGCCGCACTGAACAACATTATGCCGCACTGAACAACATTATGCCGCACTGAACAACACCATGCCGCACTGAACAACACCATGCCGCACTGAACAACACCATGCCGCACTGAACAACACGACGTCGCACTGAACAACACGACGCCGCACAGAACAACACGACGCCGCACAGAATAACACAATGCCGCACAGAACAACACAATACCGCACAAACCGTTTTAGATAATATTAGGTCGCAGTCATGTGACGCGGACATGACGTCAATAGGCGGAACTCACGGCAAAATTATAATCCGTGGGCGTGGCTTGCAACAGGAAGTAGGAAAGCGGCAATTCTGGCAAACAAGACACAGCGGTTAGTAACACGATGACTAACAAGGCAAATATTTTTGTTTTCAGCTTGCAACTTGACCGTCTAGAGCGTACAAGGTAATTACAACTGTTTTTTTTTAGCCCTGAAAAGCGAGGGAGTGTGGCGTTTGGGAGGAATGTCGAACTCGGCGTCTGCTTCCAGCCACAGACGCCAAATTTCGACGATTATTTCGACTGGTCAACGGTTGTAAATTATTGCGTTGACTAAAAACTTTATTTAACTCTACTCTTAACTTTGCCGTTTCAGATATGCGGGTATTACACCGCGGAAATGACGTCAATAGGCTGAACTCTCGCCAAAATTCAAATCTGTGGGCGCAATGGCCTTGAGCGAGACACCGGATACAAACACGACGATTATCAACAGAAATATCTTTATTTTCTGCTTGCAAATGGACCGTCTAGAGCGTACACGGTAAGTACAACTCATTGTGTTTAAAAAGATTTACGTTTGTGTAGTTTGCGTTGCGTTGTATCTGTGAATGTTGGTTGAGGCTAAATGTTAATGTTTAATTTCATTCCTTTAGGTTCCACGGTGTTTGTTGGCTGTATGTTTTCCACTGCAAGAAGAGGCTCGTATCATTGACCAGCAGGAGCTACAATGGTGAGTACCCCTTTCGTCTTCCATTTATGTTAAACACTTCCTATTTCATGTCTAACAGTACTCGATTTAACAAATAACCATAAATAAATACAGTGTGGGCAGTCACGTTAACATATGTGATTATCCTGCCTAATATGTTTATCACAAATATGTCACTAATCACTAATATGTTTATTTGTTTATCACAACACCTTTGGACCTTCAGCAATCGATTATTTCCCTTCATCTACATAGAGACAGAACGATGGTGTCTTAAACATCTCATTCATTTCACCAAATAACTTCACGCAGGTGGATAACGGCCGTCTCGGTCACGCTATGTTGCGTGATGCAGTTTTGAAGAACCAAATGCATTTATTCAATGAATAAGTCAAGCTAGTTCTATGTTTATGATGTTGTAAGTTACGGTACCGATTGAAGTTGAGTTCGAAGCCAGTGGAAAACAGCGCTGCGTTTGTGCTCTCCAGGTACAAATGTTGTGATCTCTGACTGACGACCGGGCGAGACTCGAGTAAGAGATGTCCAAACGAGCTCCGGCAGGGCGGGCCAAGGCGGAGCGAACGGACGCCCTTCAGGCCGCCAATGACGAGCTGAGAACCAAACTGATGGACGTCCAGTTAGAACTTCAGCAGGAGAAGAACAAGGTGAAAACCTCAACAGACAGACACTGCCTGCCTCCCTGCCTGCCTCCCTGCCTGCCTCCCTGCCTGCCTCCCTCCCTCCCAGTTTTCCCGATGTAGATTAGACATGCGTGTGCCATGACTGTGTCAGCCTACATCAACAAATGCACCGAGGACGTCAGCACCACTAAGAATATCATCACCCGGGGCAACCAACGACCCTGGATGACTGAGGAGGTACGTCAAACGCTACGAGCGCGGAACTCTGCCTTCAAGTCTGGCGACAAGGAGACACTGAGGACAGCGAGAGCCAACTTGAACCGTGCCATCAGGATAGCGAAGCGAGGCCGCAGTCGAAAATTTCAGGATCGTTTCCACGACGTCAAAAACATCAGGAGTATGTGGCAAGGCATACGGGCGATTACAGACTACAACTCACCCTCCCCCCCCCCGGTGGGTGTAGTTGATGCTGACTTTCTAAATGGTCTAAATAACTTCTTTGGGAGGTTCGAGGCACTAAACGGCACTCCAGCAGTCCCCCATCAGGAAGAGGAGGTACTCTGCCTTGACTCCGCCGATGTGTTGAAGACCCTGAGGAGAGTCAACCCCTGTAAGGCCCCTGGCCCCGACAACATTCCTGGGCGTGTGTTCAGGGAATGTGCAAGTCATCTGGCTGGGGTCATCACAGACATTTTTAACACCTCGCTGGGCCAAGCCACAGTGCCGGCGTGCTTTAAGACTGCCTCCATCATTCCGGTGCCGAAGAAACCTCAAATCACCTCATTTAATGATTACCGGCCTGTTGCACTGACTCCGGTTATGATGAAGTGCTTCGAAAGGCTGCTTAAAGGTCACATCGTTTCCAGACTCCCCCTATTATTTGACCCGTTCCAGTTTGCCGACCGGCAAAACCGCTCCACTCAGGACGCCATCTCCTCCGTTCTTCACCTGAGCCTGGCTCACCTGGAGGAGAAGAACACCCATGTGCGGAGGCTGTTCCTGGACTTCAGCTCAGCGTTTAACACCATCATCCCACAGCATCTGGTAGGAAAATTGGAACACCTGGGCTTCAACACCCCCCTTCGCAACTGGCTGCTAGACTTCCTCACCAACAGACCTCAGTCAGTCCGGGTCGGACGGAACACCTCTGATGTCATCACCCTCAGCACAGGCTCCCTTCAGGGCTGCGTCCTGAGCCCCCTGCTGTGCACCCTGATGACACACGACTGCGTCCTCAGGTTCACCACCAATCACATCGTGAAGTCAGCAGACGACACAACGGTGGTGGGGCTCATCAGAGACAACAACGACCTGGACTACAGAGAGGAGGTGGAGCAGCTGGTGGGCTGGTGCAGAGAAAACAGCCTGATCCTGAATGAGGAGAAGATGAAGGAGATCATCGTCGACTTCAGGAAAAAACAGCCTCACCACGCTCCACTGATCATCAACAGCTCAGCTGTGGAGGTGGTCAGCACCACCAAATTCCTGGGGGTCCACATCACAGAAGACCTCACCTGGACTATGAACACTACGGCACTGGTCAAGAGGGCACAGAAGCGCTTGTACTTCCTGCGGAGGATGAGGAGAGCCCACCTGCCCCCACCCATCATGAGGACGTTCTACAGGAGCACCATAGAGAGCATTCTGACAAGCTGTCTCTCTGTGTGGTGTGGAGGCTGCACCGCCTCCGATTGGAAGAACGTGAGGAGAGTGGTGAGGACAGCAGAGAGGATCATAGGGGCTCCTCTTCCCTCCATTCAGGACATTTCATCTCAGCGCTGCATGTCCCGTGCCCGTAACATCATCAATGACCCATCACACCCCCACCATGGACTGTTCTCCCTGCTGCCCTCTGGGAAGAGGTTTGCAGCATCCGCTGCAGGTCCACCAGGTTCTGCAACAGCTTTTTCCCTGCTGTCATCAGACTGTTGAACACTAGAACTGTTGAGCTCTAAACTGAACTCTGCATCACACATTCACAGAACTGTACTTTATGACACTACGGACCTCTATCTTGCACTATCTCGCACTACCAACTTTACTGAACTTGTATAAACCCTTTAAATAGAAGTTTAATACATGGTTTAGCATTCCTCTGCACACTCTTGAATACTGTTTTGCCTACTTGCACTATTGCATAATTATCACTGCTGCACTTTATACTTATTTTTAATATATATATATATATATATAGTATATATGTATATATATATATTTTCATAGGATATGTTACTTCTATTCAACTGCAATATCACTACTTTGTTGTAAGACGTATGCAACGGAATTTCGTTTTGTATGCACCATGTGCAGACAAGATGACAATAAAGTTTGTCTAAGTCTAAGTCTAAGTCATGTCAGGTCAGCTGTCTGGAGAGAGAGAGAAGTCAGGACCTGCGGGCGGAGCACCACCGTGCCACCGCCGCCATGACGGAACTCAAAAGCAAACTCCATGAGGAGAAGCAGAAAGAGTTAGCCATTACCAGGGAGACATTACTGCGGCAGCATGAAATGGAGCTGATGAGAGTGATCAAAATCAAAGATGGAGAGATCCAGCGACTGAATGCCTTGGTCCTCAGCCTGAGGGACGGCTCCATGGACAAGGTGATCCGCTCTATCCGTGTCTGACTATCCGCACGCCACGTCGGGCTTCGATGCGGCCGCTACCGTATTGTGTAGCTTGTCCCCAGTAAGCGTCGCGGCGCTCCGTTGCGGTCTCAACGGCCCGGTGTGGCGCAATGTCTGCTCAGGTGAGGAGGGGGGGCGCTTTGCTGGCGGAGGTGGAGGAGACGCGGCGGTGTCGGGAGACCGAGCGGTGTCGCCTCCACCAGGAGCGCGGAAGAAGCCCTGGCAGCGGCCCAGCAGGCCTGGCAGTCCCGAGCGGCCGAGCTCCGATCGGCTCATCACCAGCATCGGGAGGAGCTGAGCCGAACCAAGAGAGACTGCGAGAGGGAGATCCGCCGACTGGTAGGACTGATCAGATGCGCGGTGCGTGGCTATGTTCCCAATTTCGTTGTATACCTGCAGTGCAATGACACCTAAGGCATTCTATTCTATTCTATTTCACAAGAAGAAAATGTCCGGTTGCTCGCTTCGCTTTTGTCACAGCAAAGGTGTTCTAGTCGATTCAAGAAAAAAATTGGCCGGTTGCTCTCTTTGTTTTTGTCACAATTCTGGCAAATGAGTTTGCCCGCCTGCCTGAGCGCTCCCCGTTTGTACATCCAGACGGATGAGATCAAGCTGAAAGACAGAGCGGTTAGTGTTTTGGATGAAGCCCTGGGGCCGGCCACGTCCACCGCCTTCAGCTGCAGACTCAGGCTGCCGAGCAGCAGATCGCTGCCCTGAGGGATTCCCAAAGGGCGGGCCTAAACTACCCTGGAAGTGGGGTCAACGCCGCTACTAGCAATCCTCTTCATTGCGTAAGCCACCTCATCACACACTTGCAGTACGCATGACTTAGTTCGTTGCTGGAGGAAGGTAGCACAAAAACAGTTTTGAACTTTGAACGAGTGCTTGTGTGTGTGTGTTGCGGGGCGTTTTCAGTCTCAGGAGGATCGGGACACGCGACGGTTTCATCTGAAAATCGCTGAGTTCAGCGCAGTCATCAGGAAACTGGAGGATCGAAACGCCCTGCTTTCTGAAGAGCGCAATGAACTGGTAATTTATTGACGGCACGCTTGAAGGTTTGCGCTACGTTTGATGCGCGCCATCCAGCGAGGCACCCATTGCGCTTGCTTATTAGTTGAGCGGCGCGGCGAGTCGGTTGCCTGGTAGATGTCTTTTATTGGGAGCCAAAGCCACGATTCCGTTCAAACCGATGCAAAAGGAATGGATACGTTCTGGCCCGCGTGTTGTGCGTCTTTCACATCCCGCACTTCATGCTTGCAGCTAAAGCGACTGAGAGAAACAGAAAGCCAGTTTCTGCCACTCCTGTACAAAAACAAACGCCTGAGCAGGAAGAATGAAGAACTCTCGCTGGTGCTGTGTCGCCTTGAAAACAAAGTGCGCTTTGTCACCCAGGAGAACGAGGAGATGGCAAGCTTGGTAAGTCGACGCGGACAACGGCGGCGCGCCAACAGAGTCCACTGCATTTGTGTTCCACAGAGAAGGCCTAGTTCGCTCAATGACCTGGACCGCGGTTGCGGCCAGCAGGACGGTGAAATGGAGTTCCTTCAAGTTGTGGAGCAGCGGCACATCATCGACGACTTGTCCAAGGTCTTCAGGCAGGCGACTCGGTGCACGTACGGCAGCGCCGCGCTCGCTCGCTGTCGCCAGGAAACCTTTTCCGTCCAAAGCTTGGCCGGCGGCCGCCATCCAAAAAATTGGCCCCTTAAATTCCGACCTTTCAAGCAGGAGCATTGTGCGCACGCGTTTGAACACGCTTTAGACTTGTTTTGCCGTTTTCAGCAGCTCAAAGCTCCCGTTTTGTCAGCGCCTTTGCCACTCGCTGTGCGCTGAAAACGACGGACTTGCCCGGCTGCTCAGCCCGTCAACCATGAGCCGCGAGCGTGACGTCATTGTCCGTAGGCAGCTAGTGGCAAAATGCACCCTGTTAGAGTTGCGCTCGCTCCAACTTATTTTGCAAGAACCACACGGGAGACAAGTAAGTTCTTTTGGACACCTGCAGGTGGAGAGTCCATCCGTTGTACGAATGAAGTCTGACTCTCGGCTCCTGCACGAGCATTTTAATTAAGAGAAACAGGGTGGGTGTAAGAGTGGATTGAATAGAGGAAGCCCTTGACCTCTAGTCAAAACATAGCAAGGGGTGTTTTACAACTTTGTGTAGGAAGGGATAAGCGATAGGGATAAATAAGGGATAAATAATATTATTTATTACAGGTCGCAGTCAAAGTCAAAGCAACACAATGATACGATAAAGATAATCTGGAAAACCCTGACACACCCTGTAGTTGTCACTTTTGGAAAAGACGAGCGTCCCTCCAATCATCGCCGGTGACGTGTTTTTCAGGCTCTGGAGACAGGAGCTCATGTCAGAAATGTCATTGTGAGTCGCGTTTGTTTCTGCGCCGGAGCCGTTCGTTCCCTTTGCATCCAAAGAATCTCAAAGGCGGATTATTTGTGTCGACAGGAGAGAGATTTGCTGCTACGATACCGACGTCGAGAATCTCTGAGGAGGAACAAAGCGTGAGGTCCTGCAAGGTGAGTCTGTTTGTTTGCGGCTGCTTGGTGTTGCGCAAGATGAAATGGCCTTTTTCTCGCTATCGTTCCTCTCGTCGATTCATCGTGAGGTGTCGCTTCAGTTTGTTCAGAGAGATGTTTGCTTCCGCGCCCGCAGGTCATCGAAACATTTTACGGCTACGACGAAGACGTGTTGGTGGACTCGGACGGATCGTCCTTGTCTTTTCACACCGACAGAACCCCCGACACGGAACCCGAAGAGGTAGCCCGCCATTTCTGCCAGCGTATTGGCACCAAACATTCCTCTTCAGCCTGGAATCGGACTCGTCTTTGCGTCGCGGGTGCTTTGTCGCCGGTCTGACTGATTCTGGTACTAGTGCTGTGTTGCATTGGTGTGTGCATGAAGAGGCGGAGCTTCGCTACCGCCAGCTGACGCAAGAATATCAAGCGCTGCAACGAGCCTACGCTCTGCTAGCCCAGACCAGCGAAGGGGACTACGACGCCGAGAAGGAGATCAAGGTGGCGCCCCTTCCCGCAACCCCCGGCCGGGTCGCAGCCTCCCCGTTCTCACCCAGCCTCGGGTGTTCTCTGGTCTGAAAGGAGGAGGAGGAGCCTCCCTCCTCCTCCTTTCAGACCAGAGAAAAGCTGATGGTAGAAATGGGTCACTATCAAAGCAGAGTAGCAGATCTGGAGTCAGCGCTGAAGCAACAAGGACAGGTAAGCTCATCAATGAGCACACCTTTTTCTCAGACAAAATAGCTACATTCTTCAGTCACTCATCCGTCTGGCATTACTGGACCAACCCCCCCCCCCCCCGAACGTGGCTGGGAAAATGCGGAGAAAAGCAAATGTCATTTTCCAGTCAACCAAAGAATTTGTGGATGAAAATGACACAACATTCCAAAGCTGTCCACGCGTTTGTCTCTTCTAGAATGTCAAGTGGGTGGAGGAGAAGCAGCTGCTGCGTCAGAGCAATCAGCAGTTGGCCGAAAAGGTGACGGAAAGAAAGGCGCTGGGCGGAGTCGCTTGGCGTCACACCTGTCGGGAAGCCCCGCAGATGAGGTCTGACTGTCTTTTCAGGTCAGGCGGATGGAGGCGGAAGAAGCGCGTCTGAAAGAGCACATCCAGGATATCCGAGACCAAAACGAACTGCTTGAGTTCCGCATCCTGGAGCTGGAGGTGGGAAGACTCGCACAAGCGTGTTGAGGCCAGAGATGTGACGGACGGACGGACGGACGGACGGATGCATGCCTCTGCCTTTCAGGAGAGGGAGTGGCGCTCCTCCGTCTTGAAGTTTCTGCAAGTCCGTTTCCCAGACGGCCTCAGCCCTTTGCAGATCTACTGCGAGGCCGAGGGCGTGAGCGTACGTAAGGCGTCCCTCGCAACCCTAACCTTAACCCGAGGTCCCAGAACACCTTACATTGCTCCTTGCGCCTTTCCCCCGTCGTCATCAGTGATCTGATGAAGAAGCTGGACATCCTGGGCTATAACGCCGTAAGTGTATGTCGAACTCCTTATGTTCGCACTCCACGAGACTCGGCGGCTCAAATTAGACTTTTGGAAGGCTTTGCGCTGAAAGAAGCTTGTTGACGCTGTGCCTTTGGGCTCTTGCAGAATCTCACCAACGAGGAGCAGGTGGTCGTGATTCACGCCAGGACCCTTCTCACCCTAGCCGAGAAGGTAACGCGCACGTCCACGCACGCTCTCGCATTCTGCTTATGTGACAGCAGCCTTTCCTCAGTGGTTAGAATACATCAAAGTGACCAAGTCAGCACTTCAACAGAAGATGTTGGACATTGAAAGTGAGAAGGTAGACAGACACGCGACATCAGCCAAGGGGAACTCCGGCAATGTGCCCCAACAATTCTGACCTTGAGCTGTGCTAGGATATGTTCTGCAAGCAGAAGGGCTACCTGGATGAAGAGTTGGACTTCAGGAAGTGTTCCATGGACCAGGCTCATAAGGTAAGCCGCCCTCAAATCTCCCGCCGGACCACTGATGGACGAGGATTGCGGCCCAGAGGATCCTGGAGCTGGAGGCCATGTTGTACGAGGCGCTACCGCAGCGGGACTGCCCCGCCACGGACGGCGAAAAAGCCAGCCACGCTGGCGTGAATGACGTGCTGACGGCGGATCAGAGAGAAGAGCTTAGGAGCGCCGTGGACCAATGGAAGCGAGCCCTGATGTGCGAGTTGAGGGAGCGCGACGCTTGCATCCTCCAAGAGAGAATGGATCTGCTGCACAGCGCGCAACAGGTAAGGGCCCAAAGCCAGCCCGGCACTTACTTGCACGCTTACTGGCTTTTGAATGCCACTTTCCATTTGTCCGTCCTAGAGGAACAAAGAGCTGAAAGAATTCATCGAAGCTCAGAAGAGACAAATCAAACAATTGGAGGAGAAGTTTCTGTTTCTCTTTCTATTCTTCTCCTTGGCCTTCATTCTGTGGCCCTAACACCAGCTGGTGAGTGAGCTCCAGCGGCACCGCACTCGACACCTCCGATACACTGCCAGCCGGTCTCAGACGTTGGCAGACGCTCCGATGCCAACGTATACCCCCCGCCACGGTGACAGAGGCACCGCGTCACACCGGCGCTCATCCAATCAGAAGGCAGGAAAAGCAAATTCACATAAAGGGCACTTTTGAACCAGAAGAGAGCGCCACAAAAAACGGTTGTTGCCCCAAACGCGCATTAAAAAGGGTCAGAATAACAAGAGTCCCACTGGCCAGCCGGGGCCACCCGTCCAGCTGTTTCTTCAGGGGGGAAAAAAATTGGAGTCACCGGTGAGTACATTTTGCATTTAGCTCTGCTTTTCTGCTTCTGTCTTCAAGTGTGTGGCATCCTGCGATCAAAGATTCAGCCAACCCCAAAGCGGTTGACCTCAACGTCCCACCACCATGCCTACCAGAGCAGGTGACGTGATGCTTTGGACATCCTTCCGTCTCAGATGCCCAAAAGTACTCTTTGCCACATCTGCGGCAATACGGTGTCTTTTCAAAGGTGCAAATAAATCCAGCGTGGGCGGAACACGCACGTCTTCGGTTTTTCCCGCTTTGTTTGTGTGACAGCTGTTGTGAAAATTTTATACAAATAAAGTTGTATAGTACAGGTTTGGCCAAGCCGCAACTCACGAACCGCATGCGGCTCTTTTATGTTCATATCAACATTTGTGTGTGTGTGTGTGTGTGTGTGTGGGGGGGGGGGGGTTGTGCGTGTTGGCTTCACTTGAGTTCAATTTGGTATTTTGGTCAAAAGCGCATGTGGTGAAATTCCACAAAGTAGGATGGGCAAACACATTTCTTTAAACTATGAGTGTCAATTGGGCTCTCGAAATGGCAGGGAAAAGATGCACAGCAAAACGAAAATACGTAGATGAACACAGGACGTTTTAATCAGAGTGGGAAAGTTTCTATTTTTTGTTGAACGTGATGGCAAACCATTCTGCCTGATATGTCAGACCTCAGCGCATTTCAAAGATTCAAATCTTCAGCGCCATGCACTTCAGCTCACTCCATGCTAACATTGATCAGGCGTCGAACCCGCATCATCATGCTTAAGAGGTGGCCATGCTAACCAGTGCGCCATTATGTCAACGCATAATAACTAAGTCTACTGGTCAAAACAGCGGTTACTATATGACGTCGCTACGTCGTGGTCACGTGACGCAGACAAGACGTCAATGGACGTGGGCAGAGTTAACTTGTTTAAAAGGGAGTAGGCAGAAGAAATATTTAATTTATTTAAATCTATTTTGAGTGCACACCATTATGCCAATGCATAACAACTGTAAATCTACTAAACAAAACAGCGGTTGCTATATGACATCTGCCACGTCGTGGTCACGTGACATACGTGACGTCGATGGGCGTAACTTTCGCCGGAATTCAAATCCGCGGGGAGAGTTAACTTGTTTAAAAGAGAGTGGGCAGAAGAATTATTTAATTTATTTAAATCTATTTGGTGTGTGCGCCATTATGTCAATGCATAACAACTGTAAGTCTACTAAACAAAACAGCGGTTGCTATATGACGTCTGCCACGTCGTGGTCACGTGACGCGGACGTGACGTCGACGCCTACTTTACATCCCACCGATCACAGGACCCCTCGGCTGCATAACCGTGCCCCCTTCCCAACCAATCGGATTTGCTATACGCGAAAACGACGCCAATGGAAAGAGCTTCCGCCCAAATTTAAATCCGTGGGCGTGGCTCGCAGCAGGAAGTAGGAAAATGGCGGCGATGTTGACAAAGACACAGCGGATGGTAACATACGACTAACAAGAGAAATATTTTTATTTTCTGCTTGCAACTGGACCGTCCAGAGCGTACACGGTAAGTACAACTCATCGTTTTTAAAAAGAAGTACTTTTGTTGCCCTGAAAAGCGAGTGAGCGTGGCGTTTGTGGCGGACGTCGAATTTCGACGATTCTTTCTGGTCAACGGTTGTAAATGATTGTGTTGATTAAAAAAGAAAACTTGATGTAACTCTACTTTTAACTGCCGTTTCAGATAGATTTGGAATTGCATCACATCCAATTTTGCCTAGAGCGTACACGGTAAGTAACACTCGTTGTGTTTAAGGAGATTTACGTTTGTAATAGCAGAAGTGTAGCCGCGTTGCGTTGTACGTGTGAATGTTGGTCCGGGCGAAATGTTAATGTTTAATTTCATTCCTTTAGGTTCCACGGTGTTTGTTGGCTGCAAGTTTTCCACTGCAAGAAGAGGCTCATATCATTGACCAGGAGCGAGCTACAATGGTGAGTAGCCATAACATTTATGTTAAACACTTCCTATTTCATGTCTAACAGTACTTGATTTAACAAATAACCATAAATAAATACAGTGTGGGCACTGAAGTTAACATATGTGATTATACTGCCTAATCTGTCACCGAGTAGATTGTTGCAAAGTAATATAAGATCCAAAGTTGTAATTCAGAATAGTTTTCAAAAGAAGGCCATTAGAATTATATACAAGTCTGATTACCCTGAACAAGCTATTAATTAAATCACAAATTCTTCAATTCAAAGATTTGGTAGATTATCAGACAAATAATGTCTAACAGTAATTGATTTAACACATCACGATAAGTAGATTGAGTGTGGGCACTCTCAAGTTAACATATGTGATTATACTGCCTAATCTGTTACAGAGTATGTTGTTGCCAAGTAATGTAGAATAGATCCAAAGTAGTAATCCAGAATAGTTTTGAAGAGGCCATTAGAATGATAAACAAATCTGATTACCTTGAACATAATAACAAGCTAAGTGTTTAATATGTCCTATGAAGTCAAAATTGGGCACCATCATGTGGTGAAATTTGGAATTGCATCACATCCAATTTTGCCTGGGAACAAACAGATTACATAAATCTTAGTTTTGAATAAGCCACTCCTTCTCAAACAAGTAAACTCTGCCCATTTTGCGCAGTAGATGTTCTGTTAATATCTAGTATTTATACAAAGTCATAATTTAAATTGCTTTCAACCTTCATTCATCGGTTCAACCAACATTACTCGCTCTTATTACCAACTTGTATTGATTTAACTAAGCGTTTAATACTTCCTATCAGGTCTCAAATCGAGATTTGGCAAAATACAATTTCAGCAAATCCAATTTTGCCAGGGAACAAAAATAGATTAAATAAACTAAATAAGTCCTCTTCCCATTAAATAAATCAGAAAAGTCTGTCTTGTAACCAGTCCTCTTCAAACAAGTAAAGTCTGCCCATTTTGTGCCGTAGATTTTGTGTCTATGCCTAGTATTTAAACAAAATCATAATTTAAACGACTTCTTTCCTTCATTCACTTTGGAAATTTGGAATTGCAGCAAATCGAATTTTGGCAGGGAACAAAAATAGATCAATTAAACTAAATAAGTCTTCTTCCCATTAAATAAATTAAAAAAGTCTGTCTTGTAACCAGTCCTTTTCAAACAAGTAAAGTCTGCCCATTTTGTGCCGTCGATTTTGTGTTAATGCCTAGTATTTATACAAAATTTATACCAGCTCAGTGGCCTAGTGGTAGAGTGTCCGCCCTGAGACTGGAAGGTTGTGGGTTCAAACCCTGGCCGGGTCATACCAAAGACTATAAAAATGGGACCCATTGCCTCCCTGCTTGGCACTCAGCATTAAGGGTTGGAATTGGGGGGTTAGATCACCAAATGATTCCCGGGCGCGGCACCGCTGCTGCCCACTGCTCCCTTCGGGGATGGGTTAAATGCAGAGACAAATTTCACCGCACCCAGTTGTGTGTGTGACAATCATTGGGACTTCAAATCATAATTTAAAGGACTTCATTCCTTCATTCACTTTGGAAATTTGGAATTGCAGCACATCAAATTTTGCCTGGGAAGAAAAGTAGATTAAATAAATTTAATAAGTCTTACTACTTCCCATTAAATAAATTAAATACGTCTTACTTGTTCCCACTCCTTTTCAAAACAGTAGTTTAAAACGAGGGCCCTTCACTCAATCTTTAACCTCAACCCCGCACGTTGTGTTGTATCTGTGAATGTTGGTTGTGGCCAAATGATAGTTTTCTTTCATTCGTTTAGGTTCCAAGAAAACTTGATGTAACTCTACTTTTAACTGCCGTTTCAGATAAGCGGGTATTACGTCGCAGTCATGTGCCGCGGATATGACGTAATTGCCCGAACCTCCGATTCAAATCTGTTGGCGCGATGGCCGTGAGCCACTGAGCAGCGACGATTATCAACAGAAATATCTTTATTTTCTGCTTGCAACTGGACCGTCTAGAGCGTACACGGTAAGTAACACTCATTGTGTTTAAGGAGATTTACGTTTGTAATAGCAGAAGTGTAGCCGCGTTGCGTTGTACGTGTGAAAATTGGTCGAGGCGAAATGTTAATGTTTAATTTCATTCCTTTAGGTTCCACGGTGTTTGTTGGCTGCAAGTTTTCCACTGCAAGAAGAGGCTCGTATCATTGACCAGGAGCGAGCTACAATGGTGAGTAGCCATAACATTTATGTTAAACACTTCCTATTTCATGTCTAACAGTACTTGATTTAACAAATAACCATAAATAAATACAGTGTGGGCACTGAAGTTAACATATGTGATTATACTGCCTAATCTGTCACGGAGTAGATTGTTGCAAAGTAATATAAGATCCAAAGTTGTAATTCAGAATAGTTTTCAAAAGAAGGCCATTAGAATTATATACAAGTCTGATTACCCTGAACAAGCTATTAATTAAATCACAAATTCTTCAATTCAAAGATTTGGTAGATTATCAGACAAATAATGTCTAACAGTAATTGATTTAACACATCACGATAAGTAGATTGAGTGTGGGCACTCTCAAGTTAACAGATATGATTATACTGCCTAATCTGTTACAGAGTATGTTGTTGCCAAGTAATGTAGAATAGATCCAAAGTAGTAATCCAGAATAGTTTTGAAGAGGCCATTAGAATAATAAACAAATCTGATTACCTTGAACATAATAACAAGCTAAGTGTTTAATATGTCCTATGAAGTCAAAATTGGGCACCATCATGTGGTGAAATTTGGAATTGCATCACATCCAATTTTGCCTGGGAACAAACAGATTAAATAAATCTTAGTTTTGAATAAGCCACTCCTTCTCAAACAAGTAAACTCTGCCCATTTCGCGCAGTAGATGTTCTGTTAATATCTAGTATTTATACAAAGTCATAATTTAAATTGCTTTCAACCTTCATTCATCGGTTCAACCAACATTACTCGCTCTTATTACCAACTTGTATTGATTTAACTAAGCGTTTAATACTTCCTATCAGGTCTCAAGGCAAGATTTGGCAAAATACAATTTCAGCAAATCCAATTTTGCCAGGGAACAAAAATAGATTAAATAAACTAAATAAGTCTTCTTCCCATTAAATAAATCAGAAAAGTCTGTCTTGTAACCAGTCCTCTTCAAACAAGTAAAGTCTGCCCATTTTGTGCCGTAGATTTTGTGTCTATGCCTAGTATTTAAACAAAATCATAATTTAAACGACTTCTTTCCTTCATTCACTTTGGAAATTTGGAATTGCAGCAAATCGAATTTTGCCAGGGAACAAAAATAGATCAATTAAACTAAATAAGTCTTCTTCCCATTAAATAAATTAAAAAAGTCTGTCTTGTAACCAGTCCTTTTCAAACAAGTAAAGTCTGCCCATTTTGTGCCGTCGATTTTGTGTTAATGCCTAGTATTTATACAAAATCATAATTTAAAGGACTTCATTCCTTCATTCACTTTGGAAATTTGGAATTGCAGCACATCAAATTTTGCCTGGGAAGAAAAGTAGATTAAATAAATTTAATAAGTCTTACTACTTCCCATTAAATAAATTAAATACGTCTTACTTGTTCCCACTCCTTTTCAAAAAAGTAGTTTAAAACGAGGTCCCTTCACTCAACCTTTAACCCTATTTATTCACCTTCTAGGCTAAGTGTTAAAGGCTAAGTGTTAAAGGCTAAGTGTTAAAGGCTAAGTGTTAAAGGCTAAGTGTTAGAGGCTAAGTGCCAGAGGCTAGGCGCCAGAGGCGAGTTTTTGTGGGCTGAAGTTTTAGTGGGGTTAGTGTGAATACAATCCAAAAGAATACAACAGAATACAATACAATAGAATATAATACATAGATTAAATTATATAGCTCTTACTACTTCCCATTAAATAAATTAAATACGTCTTACTTGTTCCCAATCCTTTTCAAAAAAGTAGTTTAAAACGAGGGCCCTTCACTCAACCTTTAACCTCAACCCCGCACGTCACATTGTGTTGTATCTGTGAATGTTGGTTGTGGCCAAATGATAGTTTTCTTTCATTCGTTTAGGTTCCACGGTGTTTGTTGGCTATGTTTTCCACTGTCAGAAGGATGAAAATACAAAGTACAACGCTTGGACGTGGGCGAAGGCGTCACCGGTGAGTCCTTCCTTCCTATTTATTTACCTTCTAGATGCTAGAGGCTAAGTGTTAGAGGCTAAGTGTTAGAGGCTAAGTGTTAAACACAATACGAACAACACAACGATACTGCACTGAACAACACGATACCGCACTGAGAAACACGATACCGCACTGAAAAACACGATACCGCACTGAACAACACCATGCCGCACTGAACACCATGCCACACTGAACAACACCATCCCGCACTGAACAACACCATGCCGCACTAAACAACACCATGCCGCACTGAACAACACCATGCCTCACTGAACGACACCATGCCGCACTGAAAGACACCATGCCGCACTGAACGACACCATGCCGCACTGAAAGACACCATCCCGCACTGAACACCATGCCGCACTGAACAACACCATCCTGCACTGAACAACACCATCCCGCACTGAACAACACCATGCCGCACTGAACAACATTATGCCGCACTGAACATTATGCCGCACTGAACAACACCATGCCGCACTGAACAACACCATGCCGCACTGAACAACATTATGCCGCACTGAACAACACCATGCCGCACTGAACAACACCATGCCGCACTGAACAACACCATGCCGCACTGAACAACACCATGCCGCACTGAACAACATTATGCCGCACTGAACAACACCATGCCGCACTGAACAACACCATCCTGCACTGAACAACACCATTCCGCATTGAACACCATGCCGCACTGAACAACACCATCCCGCACTGAACAACACCATCCCGCACTGAACAACACCATGCCGCACTGAACAACATTATGCCGCACTGAACAACATTATGCCGCACTGAACAACACCATGCCGCACTGAACAACACCATGCCGCACTGAACAACACCATGCCGCACTGAACAACATTATAACGCACTGAACAACACCATCCCGCACTGAACAACACCATGCCGCACTAAACAACATTATGCCGCACTGAACAACATTATGCCGAAATGAACAACACCATGCCGCACTGAACAACACCATGCCGCACTGAACAACACCATGCCGCACTGAACAAAACGATCCCGCATTGAACACCATCCCGCACTGAACAACACCATGCCGCAATGAACAACACCATCCCGCACTGAACAACATTATGCCGCACTGAACAACACCATGCCGCACTGAACAACACCATCCCGCACTGAACAACACCATGCCGCATTGAACAACACCATGCCGCACTGAACAACACCATGCTGCACTGAACAACATTATGCTGCACTGAACAACACGATCCTGCATTGAACAACACCATGCCGCACTGAACAACACCATCCTGCACTGAACAACACCATCCTGCACTGAACAACACCACCCCGCACTGAACAACACGATCCCGCATTGAACAACACCATCCCGCACTGAACAACACCATGCCGCACTGAACAACACCATTCCGCACTGAACAACACCATGCCGCACTGAACAACACCATGCCGCACTGAACAACACCATGCCGCACTGAACAACACCATGCCGCACTGAACAACATTATGCCGCACTGAACAACACCATGCCGCACTGAACAACACCATCCCGCATTGAACAACACCATGCCGCATTGAACAACACCATGCCGCACTGAACAACACCATCCTGCACTGAACAACACCATCCCGCACTAAACAACACCATGCCGCACTGAACAACATTATGGCGCACTGGACAACATTATGCCGCACTGAACAACACCATGCCGCACTGAACAACACCATGCCGCACTGAACAACACCATGCCGCACTGAACAACACCATGCCGCACTGAACAACATTATGCCGCACTGAACAACACCATGCCGCACTGAACAACACCATGCCGCACTGAACAACACGATCCCGCATTGAACAACACCATCCTGCACTGAACAACACCATGCCGCACTGAACAACACCATGCCGCACTGAACAACACCATTCCGCACTGAACACCATGCCGCACTGAACAACACCATCCTGCACTGAACAACACCATCCCGCACTGAACAACATTATGCCGCACTGAACAACACCATGCCGCACTGAACAACACCATGCCGCACTGAACAACACGATCCCGCATTGAACAACACCATCCTGCACTGAACAACACCATGCCGCACTGAACAACACCATGCCGCACTGAACAACACCATTCCGCACTGAACACCATGCCGCACTGAACAACACCATCCTGCACTGAACAACCCCATCCCGCACTGAACAACACCATGCCGCATTGAACAACACCATGCCGCACTGAACAACACCATCCTGCACTGAACAACACCATGCCGCACTGAACAACACCATGCCGCACTGAACAACACCATGCCGCACTGAACAACATTATGCCGCACTGAACAACATTATGCCGCACTAAACAACATTATGTCGCACTGAACAACACCATGCCGCACTGAACAACACCATGCTGCACTGAACAACATTATGCCGCACTGAACAACACGATCCCGCATTGAACAACACCATCCCGCAGTGAACAACACCATGCCGCATTGAACAACACCATGCCGCACTGAACAACACCATGCTGCACTGAACAACATTATGCTGCACTGAACAACACGATCCTGCATTGAACAACACCATGCCGCACTGAACAACACCATCCTGCACTGAACAACACCTTTCCACACTGAACAACACCATGCCGCACTGAACAACATTATGCCGCACTGAACAACACCATGCCGCACTGAACAACACCATGCCGCACTGAACAACACCATGCCGCACTGAACAACACCATGCCGCAATGAACAACACCATCCCGCACTGAACAACACCATGCCGCATTGAACAACACCATGCCGCACTGAACAACACCATCCCGCACTGAACAACACCACCCCGCACTGAACAACACGATCCCGCATTGAACAACACCATCCCGGACTGAACAACACCATGCCGCACTGAACAACACCATTCCGCACTGAACAACACCATGCCGCACTGAACAACACCATGCCGCACTGAACAACACCATGCCGCACTGAACAACACCATGCCGCACTGAACAACATTATGCCGCACTGAACAACACCATGCCGCACTGAACAACACCATCCCGCACTGAACAACACCATGCCGCATTGAACAACACCATGCCGCACTGAACAACACCATCCTGCACTGAACAACACCATCCCGCACTGAACAACACCATGCCGCACTGAACAACATTATGGCGCACTGAACAACATTATGCCGCACTGAACAACACCATGCCGCACTGAACAACACCATGCCGCACTGAACAACACCATGCCGCACTGAACAACATTATGCCGCACTGAACAACATTATGCCGCACTGAACAACACCATGCCGCACTGAACAACACCATGCCGCACTGAACAACACCATGCCGCACTGAACAACACGACGTCGCACTGAACAACACGACGCCGCACAGAACAACACGACGCCGCACAGAATAACACAATACCGCACAGAACAACACAATACCGCACAAACAGTTTTAGATAATATTACGTCGCAGTCATGTGACGCGGACATGACGTCAATAGGCGGAACTCACGGCAAAATTATAATCCGTGGGCGTGGCTTGCAACAGGAAGTAGGAAAGCGGCAATTCTGGCAAACAAGACACAGCGGTTAGTAACACGATGACTAACAAGGCAAATATTTTTGTTTTCAGCTTGCAACTTGACCGTCTAGAGCGTACAAGGTAATTACAACTGTTTTTTTTTAGCCCTGAAAAGCGAGGGAGTGTGGCGTTTGGGAGGAATGTCGAACTCGGCGTCTGCTTCCAGCCACAGACGCCAAATTTCGACGATTATTTCGACTGGTCAACGGTTGTAAATTATTGCGTTGACTAAAAACTTTATTTAACTCTACTCTTAACTTTGCCGTTTCAGATATGCGGGTATTACACCGCGGAAATGACGTCAATAGGCTGAACTCTCGCCAAAATTCAAATCTGTGGGCGCAATGGCCTTGAGCGAGACACCGGATACAAACACGACGATTATCAACAGAAATATCTTTATTTTCTGCTTGCAAGTGGACCGTCTAGAGCGTACACGGTAAGTACAACTCATTGTGTTTAAAAAGATTTACGTTTGTGTAGTTTGCGTTGCGTTGTATCTGTGAATGTTGGTTGAGGCTAAATGTTAATGTTTAATTTCATTCCTTTAGGTTCCACGGTGTTTGTTGGCTGTATGTTTTCCACTGCAAGAAGAGGCTCGTATCATTGACCAGCAGGAGCTACAATGGTGAGTACCCCTTTCGTCTTCCATTTATGTTAAACACTTCCTATTTCATGTCTAACAGTACTCGATTTAACAAATAACCATAAATAAATACAGTGTGGGCAGTCACGTTAACATATGTGATTATCCTGCCTAATATGTTTATCACAAATATGTCACTAATCACTAATATGTTTATTTGTTTATCACAACACCTTTGGACCTTCAGCAATCGATTATTTCCCTTCATCTACATAGAGACAGAACAATGGTGTCTTAAACATCTCATTCATTTCACCAAATAACTTCACGCAGGTGGATAACGGCCGTCTCGGTCACGCTATGTTGCGTGATGCAGTTTTGAAGAACCAAATGCATTTATTCAATGAATAAGTCAAGCTAGTTCTATGTTTATGATGTTGTAAGTTACGGTACCGATTGAAGTTGAGTTCGAAGCCAGTGGAAAACAGCGCTGCGTTTGTGCTCTCCAGGTACAAATGTTGTGATCTCTGACTGACGACCGGGCGAGACTCGAGTAAGAGATGTCCAAACGAGCTCCGGCAGGGCGGGCCAAGGCGGAGCGAACGGACGCCCTTCAGGCCGCCAATGACGAGCTGAGAACCAAACTGATGGACGTCCAGTTAGAACTTCAGCAGGAGAAGAACAAGGTGAAAACCTCAACAGACAGACACTGCCTGCCTCCCTGCCTGCCTCCCTGCCTGCCTCCCTGCCTGCCTCCCTCCCTCCCAGTTTTCCCGATGTAGATTAGACATGCGTGTGCCATGACTGTGTCAGCCTACATCAACAAATGCACCGAGGACGTCAGCACCACTAAGAATATCATCACCCGGGGCAACCAACGACCCTGGATGACTGAGGAGGTACGTCAAACGCTACGAGCGCGGAACTCTGCCTTCAAGTCTGGCGACAAGGAGACACTGAGGACAGCGAGAGCCAACTTGAACCGTGCCATCAGGATAGCGAAGCGAGACCGCAGTCGAAAATTTCAGGATCGTTTCCACGACGTCAAAAACATCAGGAGTATGTGGCAAGGCATACGGGCGATTACAGACTACAACTCACCCTCCCCCCCCCCCCGGTGGGTGTAGTTGATGCTGACTTTCTAAATGGTCTAAATAACTTCTTTGGGAGGTTCGAGGCACTAAACGGCACTCCAGCAGTTAAAACTGTCCCCCATCAGGAAGAGGAGGTACTCTGCCTTGACTCCGCCGATGTGTTGAAGACCCTGAGGAGAGTCAACCCCTGTAAGGCCCCTGGCCCCGACAACATTCCTGGGCGTGTGTTCAGGGAATGTGCAAGTCATCTGGCTGGGGTCATCACAGACATTTTTAACACCTCGCTGGGCCAAGCCACAGTGCCGGCGTGCTTTAAGACTGCCTCCATCATTCCGGTGCCGAAGAAACCTCAAATCACCTCATTTAATGATTACCGGCCTGTTGCACTGACTCCGGTTATGATGAAGTGCTTCGAAAGGCTGCTTAAAGGTCACATCGTTTCCAGACTCCCCCTATTATTTGACCCGTTCCAGTTTGCCGACCGGCAAAACCGCTCCACTCAGGACGCCATCTCCTCCGTTCTTCACCTGAGCCTGGCTCACCTGGAGGAGAAGAACACCCATGTGCGGAGGCTGTTCCTGGACTTCAGCTCAGCGTTTAACACCATCATCCCACAGCATCTGGTAGGAAAATTGGAACACCTGGGCTTCAACACCCCCCTTCGCAACTGGCTGCTAGACTTCCTCACCAACAGACCTCAGTCAGTCCGGGTCGGACAGAACACCTCTGATGTCATCACCCTCAGCACAGGCTCCCTTCAGGGCTGCGTCCTGAGCCCCCTGCTGTGCACCCTGATGACACACGACTGCGTCCTCAGGTTCACCACCAATCACATCGTGAAGTCAGCAGACGACACAACGGTGGTGGGGCTCATCAGAGACAACAACGACCTGGACTACAGAGAGGAGGTGGAGCAGCTGGTGGGCTGGTGCAGAGAAAACAGCCTGATCCTGAATGAGGAGAAGATGAAGGAGATCATCGTCGACTTCAGGAAAAAACAGCCTCACCACGCTCCACTGATCATCAACAGCTCAGCTGTGGAGGTGGTCAGCACCACCAAATTCCTGGGGGTCCACATCACAGAAGACCTCACCTGGACTATGAACACTACGGCACTGGTCAAGAGGGCACAGAAGCGCTTGTACTTCCTGCGGAGGATGAGGAGAGCCCACCTGCCCCCACCCATCATGAGGACGTTCTACAGGAGCACCATAGAGAGCATTCTGACAAGCTGTCTCTCTGTGTGGTGTGGAGGCTGCACCGCCTCCGATTGGAAGAACGTGAGGAGAGTGGTGAGGACAGCAGAGAGGATCATAGGGGCTCCTCTTCCCTCCATTCAGGACATTTCATCTCAGCGCTGCATGTCCCGTGCCCGTAACATCATCAATGACCCATCACACCCCCACCATGGACTGTTCTCCCTGCTGCCCTCTGGGAAGAGGTTTGCAGCATCCGCTGCAGGTCCACCAGGTTCTGCAACAGCTTTTTCCCTGCTGTCATCAGACTGTTGAACACTAGAACTGTTGAGCTCTAAACTGAACTCTGCATCACACATTCACAGAACTGTACTTTATGACACTACGGACCTCTATCTTGCACTATCTCGCACTACCAACTTTACTGAACTTGTATAAACCCTTTAAATAGAAGTTTAATACATGGTTTAGCATTCCTCTGCACACTCTTGAATACTGTTTTGCCTACTTGCACTATTGCATAATTATCACTGCTGCACTTTATACTTATTTTTAATATATATATATATATATATATATAGTATATGTATATATATATATTGTCATAGGATATGTTACTTCTATTCAACTGCAATATCACTACTTTGTTGTAAGACGTATGCAACGGAATTTCGTTTTGTATGCACCATGTGCAGACAAGATGACAATAAAGTTTGTCTAAGTCTAAGTCTAAGTCATGTCAGGTCAGCTGTCTGGAGAGAGAGAGAAGTCAGGACCTGCGGGCGGAGCACCACCGTGCCACCGCCGCCATGACGGAACTCAAAAGCAAACTCCATGAGGAGAAGCAGAAAGAGTTAGCCATTACCAGGGAGACATTACTGCGGCAGCATGAAATGGAGCTGATGAGAGTGATCAAAATCAAAGATGGAGAGATCCAGCGACTGAATGCCTTGGTCCTCAGCCTGAGGGACGGCTCCATGGACAAGGTGATCCGCTCTATCCGTGTCTGACTATCCGCACGCCACGTCGGGCTTCGATGCGGCCGCGACCGTATTGTGTAGCTTGTCCCCAGTAAGCGTCGCGGCGCTCCGTTGCGGTCTCAACGGCCCGGTGTGGCGCAATGTCTGCTCAGGTGAGGAGGGGGGGCGCTTTGCTGGCGGAGGTGGAGGAGACGCGGCGGTGTCGGGAGACCGAGCGGTGTCGCCTCCACCAGGAGCGCGGAAGAAGCCCTGGCAGCGGCCCAGCAGGCCTGGCAGTCCCGAGCGGCCGAGCTCCGATCGGCTCATCACCAGCATCGGGAGGAGCTGAGCCGAACCAAGAGAGACTGCGAGAGGGAGATCCGCCGACTGGTAGGACTGATCAGATGCGCGGTGCGTGGCTATGTTCCCAATTTCGTTGTATACCTGCAGTGCAATGACACCTAAGGCATTCTATTCTATTCTATTTCACAAGAAGAAAATGTCCGGTTGCTCGCTTCGCTTTTGTCACAGCAAAGGTGTTCTAGTCGATTCAAGAAAAAAATTGGCCGGTTGCTCTCTTTGTTTTTGTCACAATTCTGGCAAATGAGTTTGCCCGCCTGCCTGAGCGCTCCCCGTTTGTACATCCAGACGGATGAGATCAAGCTGAAAGACAGAGCGGTTAGTGTTTTGGATGAAGCCCTGGGGCCGGCCACGTCCACCGCCTTCAGCTGCAGACTCAGGCTGCCGAGCAGCAGATCGCTGCCCTGAGGGATTCCCAAAGGGCGGGCCTAAACTACCCTGGAAGTGGGGTCAACGCCGCTACTAGCAATCCTCTTCATTGCGTAAGCCACCTCATCACACACTTGCAGTACGCATGACTTAGTTCGTTGCTGGAGGAAGGTAGCACAAAAACAGTTTTGAACTTTGAACGAGTGCTTGTGTGTGTGTGTTGCGGGGCGTTTTCAGTCTCAGGAGGATCGGGACACGCGACGGTTTCATCTGAAAATCGCTGAGCTCAGCGCAGTCATCAGGAAACTGGAGGATCGAAACGCCCTGCTTTCTGAAGAGCGCAATGAACTGGTAATTTATTGACGGCACGCTTGAAGGTTTGCGCTACGTTTGATGCGCGCCATCCAGCGAGGCACCCATTGCGCTTGCTTATTAGTTGAGCGGCGCGGCGAGTCGGTTGCCTGGTAGATGTCTTTTATTGGGAGCCAAAGCCACGATTCCGTTCAAACCGATGCAAAAGGAATGGATACGTTCTGGCCCGCGTGTTGTGCGTCTTTCACATCCCGCACTTCATGCTTGCAGCTAAAGCGACTGAGAGAAACAGAAAGCCAGTTTCTGCCACTCCTGTACAAAAACAAACGCCTGAGCAGGAAGAATGAAGAACTCTCGCTGGTGCTGTGTCGCCTTGAAAACAAAGTGCGCTTTGTCACCCAGGAGAACGAGGAGATGGCAAGCTTGGTAAGTCGACGCGGACAACGGCGGCGTGCCAACAGAGTCCACTGCATTTGTGTTCCACAGAGAAGGCCTAGTTCGCTCAATGACCTGGACCGCGGTTGCGGCCAGCAGGACGGTGAAATGGAGTTCCTTCAAGTTGTGGAGCAGCGGCACATCATCGACGACTTGTCCAAGGTCTTCAGGCAGGCGACTCGGTGCACGTACGGCAGCGCCGCGCTCGCTCGCTGTCGCCAGGAAACCTTTTCCGTCCAAAGCTTGGCCGGCGGCCGCCATCCAAAAAATTGGCCCCTTAAATTCCGACCTTTCAAGCAGGAGCATTGTGCGCACGCGTTTGAACACGCTTTAGACTTGTTTTGCCGTTTTCAGCAGCTCAAAGCTCCCGTTTTGTCAGCGCCTTTGCCACTCGCTGTGCGCTGAAAACGACGGACTTGCCCGGCTGCTCAGCCCGTCAACCATGAGCCGCGAGCGCGACGTCATTGTCCGTAGGCAGCTAGTGGCAAAATGCACCCTGTTAGAGTTGCGCTCGCTCCAACTTATTTTGCAAGAACCACACGGGAGACAAGTAAGTTCTTTTGGACACCTGCAGGTGGAGAGTCCATCCGTTGTACGAATGAAGTCTGACTCTCGGCTCCTGCACGAGCATTTTAATTAAGAGAAACAGGGTGGGTGGCCGAACGTGGCTGGGAAAATGCGGAGAAAAGCAAATGTCATTTTCCAGTCAACCAAAGAATTTGTGGATGAAAATGACACAACATTCCAAAGCTGTCCACGCGTTTGTCTCTTCTAGAATGTCAAGTGGGTGGAGGAGAAGCAGCTGCTGCGTCAGAGCAATCAGCAGTTGGCCGAAAAGGTGACGGAAAGAAAGGCGCTGGGCGGAGTCGCTTGGCGTCACACCTGTCGGGAAGCCCCGCAGATGAGGTCTGACTGTCTTTTCAGGTCAGGCGGATGGAGGCGGAAGAAGCGCGTCTGAAAGAGCACATCCAGGATATCCGAGACCAAAACGAACTGCTTGAGTTCCGCATCCTGGAGCTGGAGGTGGGAAGACTCGCACAAGCGTGTTGAGGCCAGAGATGTGACGGACGGACGGACGGACGGACGGACGGATGCATGCCTCTGCCTTTCAGGAGAGGGAGTGGCGCTCCCCCGTCTTGAAGTTTCTGCAAGTCCGTTTCCCAGACGGCCTCAGCCCTTTGCAGATCTACTGCGAGGCCGAGGGCGTGAGCGTACGTAAGGCGTCCCTCGCAACCCTAACCTTAACCCGAGGTCCCAGAACACCTTACATTGCTCCTTGCGCCTTTCCCCCGGACATCGTCATCAGTGATCTGATGAAGAAGCTGGACATCCTGGGCTATAACGCCGTAAGTGTATGTCGAACTCCTTATGTTCGCACTCCACGAGACTCGGCGGCTCAAATTAGACTTTTGGAAGGCTTTGCGCTGAAAGAAGCTTGTTGACGCTGTGCCTTTGGGCTCTTGCAGAATCTCACCAACGAGGAGCAGGTGGTCGTGATTCACGCCAGGACCCTTCTCACCCTAGCCGAGAAGGTAACGCGCACGTCCACGCACGCTCTCGCATTCTGCTTATGTGACAGCAGCCTTTCCTCAGTGGTTAGAATACATCAAAGTGACCAAGTCAGCACTTCAACAGAAGATGTTGGACATTGAAAGTGAGAAGGTAGACAGACACGCGACATCAGCCAAGGGGAACTCCGGCAATGTGCCCCAACAATTCTGACCTTGAGCTGTGCTAGGATATGTTCTGCAAGCAGAAGGGCTACCTGGATGAAGAGTTGGACTTCAGGAAGTGTTCCATGGACCAGGCTCATAAGGTAAGCCGCCCTCAAATCTCCCGCCGGACCACTGATGGACGAGGATTGCGGCCCAGAGGATCCTGGAGCTGGAGGCCATGTTGTACGAGGCGCTACCGCAGCGGGACTGCCCCGCCACGGACGGCGAAAAAGCCAGCCACGCTGGCGTGAATGACGTGCTGACGGCGGATCAGAGAGAAGAGCTTAGGAGCGCCGTGGACCAATGGAAGCGAGCCCTGATGTGCGAGTTGAGGGAGCGCGACGCTTGCATCCTCCAAGAGAGAATGGATCTGCTGCACAGCGCGCAACAGGTAAGGGCCCAAAGCCAGCCCGGCACTTACTTGCACGCTTACTGGCTTTTGAATGCCACTTTCCATTTGTCCGTCCTAGAGGAACAAAGAGCTGAAAGAATTCATCGAAGCTCAGAAGAGACAAATCAAACAATTGGAGGAGAAGTTTCTGTTTCTCTTTCTATTCTTCTCCTTGGCCTTCATTCTGTGGCCCTAACACCAGCTGGTGAGTGAGCTCCAGCGGCACCGCACTCGACACCTCCGATACACTGCCAGCCGGTCTCAGACGTTGGCAGACGCTCCGATGCCAACGTATACCCCCCGCCACGGTGACAGAGGCACCGCGTCACACCGGCGCTCATCCAATCAGAAGGCAGGAAAAGCAAATTCACATAAAGGGCACTTTTGAACCAGAAGAGAGCGCCACAAAAAACGGTTGTTGCCCCAAACGCGCATTAAAAAGGGTCAGAATAACAAGAGTCCCACTGGCCAGCCGGGGCCACCCGTCCAGCTGTTTCTTCAGGGGGGAAAAAAATTGGAGTCACCGGTGAGTACATTTTGCATTTAGCTCTGCTTTTCTGCTTCTGTCTTCAAGTGTGTGGCATCCTGCGATCAAAGATTCAGCCAACCCCAAAGCGGTTGACCTCAACGTCCCACCACCATGCCTACCAGAGCAGGTGACGTGATGCTTTGGACATCCTTCCGTCTCAGATGCCCAAAAGTACTCTTTGCCACATCTGCGGCAATACGGTGTCTTTTCAAAGGTGCAAATAAATCCAGCGTGGGCGGAACACGCACGTCTTCGGTTTTTCCCGCTTTGTTTGTGTGACAGCTGTTGTGAAAATTTTATACAAATAAAGTTGTATAGTACAGGTTTGGCCAAGCCGCAACTCACGAACCGCATGCGGCTCTTTTATGTTCATATCAACATTTGTGTGTGTGTGTGTGTGTGTGTGTGTGGGGGGGGGGGTTGTGCGTGTTGGCTTCACTTGAGTTCAATTTGGTATTTTGGTCAAAAGCGCATGTGGTGAAATTCCACAAAGTAGGATGGGCAAACACATTTCTTTAAACTATGAGTGTCAATTGGGCTCTCGAAATGGCAGGGAAAAGATGCACAGCAAAACGAAAATACGTAGATGAACACAGGACGTTTTAATCAGAGTGGGAAAGTTTCTATTTTTTGTTGAACGTGATGGCAAACCATTCTGCCTGATATGTCAGACCTCAGCGCATTTCAAAGATTCAAATCTTCAGCGCCATGCACTTCAGCTCACTCCATGCTAACATTGATCAGGCGTCGAACCCGCATCATCATGCTTAAGAGGTGGCCATGCTAACCAGTGCGCCATTATGTCAACGCATAATAACTAAGTCTACTGGTCAAAACAGCGGTTACTATATGACGTCGCTACGTCGTGGTCACGTGACGCAGACAAGACGTCAATGGACGTGGGCAGAGTTAACTTGTTTAAAAGGGAGTAGGCAGAAGAAATATTTAATTTATTTAAATCTATTTTGAGTGCACACCATTATGCCAATGCATAACAACTGTAAATCTACTAAACAAAACAGCGGTTGCTATATGACATCTGCCACGTCGTGGTCACGTGACATACGTGACGTCGATGGGCGTAACTTTCGCCGGAATTCAAATCCGCGGGGAGAGTTAACTTGTTTAAAAGAGAGTGGGCAGAAGAATTATTTAATTTATTTAAATCTATTTGGTGTGTGCGCCATTATGTCAATGCATAACAACTGTAAGTCTACTAAACAAAACAGCGGTTGCTATATGACGTCTGCCACGTCGTGGTCACGTGACGCGGACGTGACGTCGACGCCTACTTTACATCCCACCGATCACAGGACCCCTCGGCTGCATAACCGTGCCCCCTTCCCAACCAATCGGATTTGCTATACGCGAAAACGACGCCAATGGAAAGAGCTTCCGCCCAAATTTAAATCCGTGGGCGTGGCTCGCAGCAGGAAGTAGGAAAATGGCGGCGATGTTGACAAAGACACAGCGGATGGTAACATACGACTAACAAGAGAAATATTTTTATTTTCTGCTTGCAACTGGACCGTCCAGAGCGTACACGGTAAGTACAACTCATCGTTTTTAAAAAGAAGTACTTTTGTTGCCCTGAAAAGCGAGTGAGCGTGGCGTTTGTGGCGGACGTCGAATTTCGACGATTCTTTCTGGTCAACGGTTGTAAATGATTGTGTTGATTAAAAAAGAAAACTTGATGTAACTCTACTTTTAACTGCCGTTTCAGATAGATTTGGAATTGCATCACATCCAATTTTGCCTAGAGCGTACACGGTAAGTAACACTCGTTGTGTTTAAGGAGATTTACGTTTGTAATAGCAGAAGTGTAGCCGCGTTGCGTTGTACGTGTGAATGTTGGTCCGGGCGAAATGTTAATGTTTAATTTCATTCCTTTAGGTTCCACGGTGTTTGTTGGCTGCAAGTTTTCCACTGCAAGAAGAGGCTCATATCATTGACCAGGAGCGAGCTACAATGGTGAGTAGCCATAACATTTATGTTAAACACTTCCTATTTCATGTCTAACAGTACTTGATTTAACAAATAACCATAAATAAATACAGTGTGGGCACTGAAGTTAACATATGTGATTATACTGCCTAATCTGTCACCGAGTAGATTGTTGCAAAGTAATATAAGATCCAAAGTTGTAATTCAGAATAGTTTTCAAAAGAAGGCCATTAGAATTATATACAAGTCTGATTACCCTGAACAAGCTATTAATTAAATCACAAATTCTTCAATTCAAAGATTTGGTAGATTATCAGACAAATAATGTCTAACAGTAATTGATTTAACACATCACGATAAGTAGATTGAGTGTGGGCACTCTCAAGTTAACATATGTGATTATACTGCCTAATCTGTTACAGAGTATGTTGTTGCCAAGTAATGTAGAATAGATCCAAAGTAGTAATCCAGAATAGTTTTGAAGAGGCCATTAGAATGATAAACAAATCTGATTACCTTGAACATAATAACAAGCTAAGTGTTTAATATGTCCTATGAAGTCAAAATTGGGCACCATCATGTGGTGAAATTTGGAATTGCATCACATCCAATTTTGCCTGGGAACAAACAGATTACATAAATCTTAGTTTTGAATAAGCCACTCCTTCTCAAACAAGTAAACTCTGCCCATTTTGCGCAGTAGATGTTCTGTTAATATCTAGTATTTATACAAAGTCATAATTTAAATTGCTTTCAACCTTCATTCATCGGTTCAACCAACATTACTCGCTCTTATTACCAACTTGTATTGATTTAACTAAGCGTTTAATACTTCCTATCAGGTCTCAAATCGAGATTTGGCAAAATACAATTTCAGCAAATCCAATTTTGCCAGGGAACAAAAATAGATTAAATAAACTAAATAAGTCCTCTTCCCATTAAATAAATCAGAAAAGTCTGTCTTGTAACCAGTCCTCTTCAAACAAGTAAAGTCTGCCCATTTTGTGCCGTAGATTTTGTGTCTATGCCTAGTATTTAAACAAAATCATAATTTAAACGACTTCTTTCCTTCATTCACTTTGGAAATTTGGAATTGCAGCAAATCGAATTTTGGCAGGGAACAAAAATAGATCAATTAAACTAAATAAGTCTTCTTCCCATTAAATAAATTAAAAAAGTCTGTCTTGTAACCAGTCCTTTTCAAACAAGTAAAGTCTGCCCATTTTGTGCCGTCGATTTTGTGTTAATGCCTAGTATTTATACAAAATTTATACCAGCTCAGTGGCCTAGTGGTAGAGTGTCCGCCCTGAGACTGGAAGGTTGTGGGTTCAAACCCTGGCCGGGTCATACCAAAGACTATAAAAATGGGACCCATTGCCTCCCTGCTTGGCACTCAGCATTAAGGGTTGGAATTGGGGGGTTAGATCACCAAATGATTCCCGGGCGCGGCACCGCTGCTGCCCACTGCTCCCTTCGGGGATGGGTTAAATGCAGAGACAAATTTCACCGCACCCAGTTGTGTGTGTGACAATCATTGGGACTTCAAATCATAATTTAAAGGACTTCATTCCTTCATTCACTTTGGAAATTTGGAATTGCAGCACATCAAATTTTGCCTGGGAAGAAAAGTAGATTAAATAAATTTAATAAGTCTTACTACTTCCCATTAAATAAATTAAATACGTCTTACTTGTTCCCACTCCTTTTCAAAACAGTAGTTTAAAACGAGGGCCCTTCACTCAATCTTTAACCTCAACCCCGCACGTTGTGTTGTATCTGTGAATGTTGGTTGTGGCCAAATGATAGTTTTCTTTCATTCGTTTAGGTTCCAAGAAAACTTGATGTAACTCTACTTTTAACTGCCGTTTCAGATAAGCGGGTATTACGTCGCAGTCATGTGCCGCGGATATGACGTAATTGCCCGAACCTCCGATTCAAATCTGTTGGCGCGATGGCCGTGAGCCACTGAGCAGCGACGATTATCAACAGAAATATCTTTATTTTCTGCTTGCAACTGGACCGTCTAGAGCGTACACGGTAAGTAACACTCATTGTGTTTAAGGAGATTTACGTTTGTAATAGCAGAAGTGTAGCCGCGTTGCGTTGTACGTGTGAAAATTGGTCGAGGCGAAATGTTAATGTTTAATTTCATTCCTTTAGGTTCCACGGTGTTTGTTGGCTGCAAGTTTTCCACTGCAAGAAGAGGCTCGTATCATTGACCAGGAGCGAGCTACAATGGTGAGTAGCCATAACATTTATGTTAAACACTTCCTATTTCATGTCTAACAGTACTTGATTTAACAAATAACCATAAATAAATACAGTGTGGGCACTGAAGTTAACATATGTGATTATACTGCCTAATCTGTCACGGAGTAGATTGTTGCAAAGTAATATAAGATCCAAAGTTGTAATTCAGAATAGTTTTCAAAAGAAGGCCATTAGAATTATATACAAGTCTGATTACCCTGAACAAGCTATTAATTAAATCACAAATTCTTCAATTCAAAGATTTGGTAGATTATCAGACAAATAATGTCTAACAGTAATTGATTTAACACATCACGATAAGTAGATTGAGTGTGGGCACTCTCAAGTTAACAGATATGATTATACTGCCTAATCTGTTACAGAGTATGTTGTTGCCAAGTAATGTAGAATAGATCCAAAGTAGTAATCCAGAATAGTTTTGAAGAGGCCATTAGAATAATAAACAAATCTGATTACCTTGAACATAATAACAAGCTAAGTGTTTAATATGTCCTATGAAGTCAAAATTGGGCACCATCATGTGGTGAAATTTGGAATTGCATCACATCCAATTTTGCCTGGGAACAAACAGATTAAATAAATCTTAGTTTTGAATAAGCCACTCCTTCTCAAACAAGTAAACTCTGCCCATTTCGCGCAGTAGATGTTCTGTTAATATCTAGTATTTATACAAAGTCATAATTTAAATTGCTTTCAACCTTCATTCATCGGTTCAACCAACATTACTCGCTCTTATTACCAACTTGTATTGATTTAACTAAGCGTTTAATACTTCCTATCAGGTCTCAAGGCAAGATTTGGCAAAATACAATTTCAGCAAATCCAATTTTGCCAGGGAACAAAAATAGATTAAATAAACTAAATAAGTCTTCTTCCCATTAAATAAATCAGAAAAGTCTGTCTTGTAACCAGTCCTCTTCAAACAAGTAAAGTCTGCCCATTTTGTGCCGTAGATTTTGTGTCTATGCCTAGTATTTAAACAAAATCATAATTTAAACGACTTCTTTCCTTCATTCACTTTGGAAATTTGGAATTGCAGCAAATCGAATTTTGCCAGGGAACAAAAATAGATCAATTAAACTAAATAAGTCTTCTTCCCATTAAATAAATTAAAAAAGTCTGTCTTGTAACCAGTCCTTTTCAAACAAGTAAAGTCTGCCCATTTTGTGCCGTCGATTTTGTGTTAATGCCTAGTATTTATACAAAATCATAATTTAAAGGACTTCATTCCTTCATTCACTTTGGAAATTTGGAATTGCAGCACATCAAATTTTGCCTGGGAAGAAAAGTAGATTAAATAAATTTAATAAGTCTTACTACTTCCCATTAAATAAATTAAATACGTCTTACTTGTTCCCACTCCTTTTCAAAAAAGTAGTTTAAAACGAGGTCCCTTCACTCAACCTTTAACCCTATTTATTCACCTTCTAGGCTAAGTGTTAAAGGCTAAGTGTTAAAGGCTAAGTGTTAAAGGCTAAGTGTTAAAGGCTAAGTGTTAGAGGCTAAGTGCCAGAGGCTAGGCGCCAGAGGCGAGTTTTTGTGGGCTGAAGTTTTAGTGGGGTTAGTGTGAATACAATCCAAAAGAATACAACAGAATACAATACAATAGAATATAATACATAGATTAAATTATATAGCTCTTACTACTTCCCATTAAATAAATTAAATACGTCTTACTTGTTCCCAATCCTTTTCAAAAAAGTAGTTTAAAACGAGGGCCCTTCACTCAACCTTTAACCTCAACCCCGCACGTCACATTGTGTTGTATCTGTGAATGTTGGTTGTGGCCAAATGATAGTTTTCTTTCATTCGTTTAGGTTCCACGGTGTTTGTTGGCTATGTTTTCCACTGTCAGAAGGATGAAAATACAAAGTACAACGCTTGGACGTGGGCGAAGGCGTCACCGGTGAGTCCTTCCTTCCTATTTATTTACCTTCTAGATGCTAGAGGCTAAGTGTTAGAGGCTAAGTGTTAGAGGCTAAGTGTTAAACACAATACGAACAACACAACGATACTGCACTGAACAACACGATACCGCACTGAGAAACACGATACCGCACTGAAAAACACGATACCGCACTGAACAACACCATGCCGCACTGAACACCATGCCACACTGAACAACACCATCCCGCACTGAACAACACCATGCCGCACTAAACAACACCATGCCGCACTGAACAACACCATGCCTCACTGAACGACACCATGCCGCACTGAAAGACACCATGCCGCACTGAACGACACCATGCCGCACTGAAAGACACCATCCCGCACTGAACACCATGCCGCACTGAACAACACCATCCTGCACTGAACAACACCATCCCGCACTGAACAACACCATGCCGCACTGAACAACATTATGCCGCACTGAACATTATGCCGCACTGAACAACACCATGCCGCACTGAACAACACCATGCCGCACTGAACAACATTATGCCGCACTGAACAACACCATGCCGCACTGAACAACACCATGCCGCACTGAACAACACCATGCCGCACTGAACAACACCATGCCGCACTGAACAACATTATGCCGCACTGAACAACACCATGCCGCACTGAACAACACCATCCTGCACTGAACAACACCATTCCGCATTGAACACCATGCCGCACTGAACAACACCATCCCGCACTGAACAACACCATCCCGCACTGAACAACACCATGCCGCACTGAACAACATTATGCCGCACTGAACAACATTATGCCGCACTGAACAACACCATGCCGCACTGAACAACACCATGCCGCACTGAACAACACCATGCCGCACTGAACAACATTATAACGCACTGAACAACACCATCCCGCACTGAACAACACCATGCCGCACTAAACAACATTATGCCGCACTGAACAACATTATGCCGAAATGAACAACACCATGCCGCACTGAACAACACCATGCCGCACTGAACAACACCATGCCGCACTGAACAAAACGATCCCGCATTGAACACCATCCCGCACTGAACAACACCATGCCGCAATGAACAACACCATCCCGCACTGAACAACATTATGCCGCACTGAACAACACCATGCCGCACTGAACAACACCATCCCGCACTGAACAACACCATGCCGCATTGAACAACACCATGCCGCACTGAACAACACCATGCTGCACTGAACAACATTATGCTGCACTGAACAACACGATCCTGCATTGAACAACACCATGCCGCACTGAACAACACCATCCTGCACTGAACAACACCATCCTGCACTGAACAACACCACCCCGCACTGAACAACACGATCCCGCATTGAACAACACCATCCCGCACTGAACAACACCATGCCGCACTGAACAACACCATTCCGCACTGAACAACACCATGCCGCACTGAACAACACCATGCCGCACTGAACAACACCATGCCGCACTGAACAACACCATGCCGCACTGAACAACATTATGCCGCACTGAACAACACCATGCCGCACTGAACAACACCATCCCGCACTGAACAACACCATGCCGCATTGAACAACACCATGCCGCACTGAACAACACCATCCTGCACTGAACAACACCATCCCGCACTAAACAACACCATGCCGCACTGAACAACATTATGGCGCACTGGACAACATTATGCCGCACTGAACAACACCATGCCGCACTGAACAACACCATGCCGCACTGAACAACACCATGCCGCACTGAACAACACCATGCCGCACTGAACAACATTATGCCGCACTGAACAACACCATGCCGCACTGAACAACACCATGCCGCACTGAACAACACGATCCCGCATTGAACAACACCATCCTGCACTGAACAACACCATGCCGCACTGAACAACACCATGCCGCACTGAACAACACCATTCCGCACTGAACACCATGCCGCACTGAACAACACCATCCTGCACTGAACAACACCATCCCGCACTGAACAACATTATGCCGCACTGAACAACACCATGCCGCACTGAACAACACCATGCCGCACTGAACAACACGATCCCGCATTGAACAACACCATCCTGCACTGAACAACACCATGCCGCACTGAACAACACCATGCCGCACTGAACAACACCATTCCGCACTGAACACCATGCCGCACTGAACAACACCATCCTGCACTGAACAACCCCATCCCGCACTGAACAACACCATGCCGCATTGAACAACACCATGCCGCACTGAACAACACCATCCTGCACTGAACAACACCATGCCGCACTGAACAACACCATGCCGCACTGAACAACACCATGCCGCACTGAACAACATTATGCCGCACTGAACAACATTATGCCGCACTAAACAACATTATGTCGCACTGAACAACACCATGCCGCACTGAACAACACCATGCTGCACTGAACAACATTATGCCGCACTGAACAACACGATCCCGCATTGAACAACACCATCCCGCAGTGAACAACACCATGCCGCATTGAACAACACCATGCCGCACTGAACAACACCATGCTGCACTGAACAACATTATGCTGCACTGAACAACACGATCCTGCATTGAACAACACCATGCCGCACTGAACAACACCATCCTGCACTGAACAACACCTTTCCACACTGAACAACACCATGCCGCACTGAACAACATTATGCCGCACTGAACAACACCATGCCGCACTGAACAACACCATGCCGCACTGAACAACACCATGCCGCACTGAACAACACCATGCCGCAATGAACAACACCATCCCGCACTGAACAACACCATGCCGCATTGAACAACACCATGCCGCACTGAACAACACCATCCCGCACTGAACAACACCACCCCGCACTGAACAACACGATCCCGCATTGAACAACACCATCCCGGACTGAACAACACCATGCCGCACTGAACAACACCATTCCGCACTGAACAACACCATGCCGCACTGAACAACACCATGCCGCACTGAACAACACCATGCCGCACTGAACAACACCATGCCGCACTGAACAACATTATGCCGCACTGAACAACACCATGCCGCACTGAACAACACCATCCCGCACTGAACAACACCATGCCGCATTGAACAACACCATGCCGCACTGAACAACACCATCCTGCACTGAACAACACCATCCCGCACTGAACAACACCATGCCGCACTGAACAACATTATGGCGCACTGAACAACATTATGCCGCACTGAACAACACCATGCCGCACTGAACAACACCATGCCGCACTGAACAACACCATGCCGCACTGAACAACATTATGCCGCACTGAACAACATTATGCCGCACTGAACAACACCATGCCGCACTGAACAACACCATGCCGCACTGAACAACACCATGCCGCACTGAACAACACGACGTCGCACTGAACAACACGACGCCGCACAGAACAACACGACGCCGCACAGAATAACACAATACCGCACAGAACAACACAATACCGCACAAACAGTTTTAGATAATATTACGTCGCAGTCATGTGACGCGGACATGACGTCAATAGGCGGAACTCACGGCAAAATTATAATCCGTGGGCGTGGCTTGCAACAGGAAGTAGGAAAGCGGCAATTCTGGCAAACAAGACACAGCGGTTAGTAACACGATGACTAACAAGGCAAATATTTTTGTTTTCAGCTTGCAACTTGACCGTCTAGAGCGTACAAGGTAATTACAACTGTTTTTTTTTAGCCCTGAAAAGCGAGGGAGTGTGGCGTTTGGGAGGAATGTCGAACTCGGCGTCTGCTTCCAGCCACAGACGCCAAATTTCGACGATTATTTCGACTGGTCAACGGTTGTAAATTATTGCGTTGACTAAAAACTTTATTTAACTCTACTCTTAACTTTGCCGTTTCAGATATGCGGGTATTACACCGCGGAAATGACGTCAATAGGCTGAACTCTCGCCAAAATTCAAATCTGTGGGCGCAATGGCCTTGAGCGAGACACCGGATACAAACACGACGATTATCAACAGAAATATCTTTATTTTCTGCTTGCAAGTGGACCGTCTAGAGCGTACACGGTAAGTACAACTCATTGTGTTTAAAAAGATTTACGTTTGTGTAGTTTGCGTTGCGTTGTATCTGTGAATGTTGGTTGAGGCTAAATGTTAATGTTTAATTTCATTCCTTTAGGTTCCACGGTGTTTGTTGGCTGTATGTTTTCCACTGCAAGAAGAGGCTCGTATCATTGACCAGCAGGAGCTACAATGGTGAGTACCCCTTTCGTCTTCCATTTATGTTAAACACTTCCTATTTCATGTCTAACAGTACTCGATTTAACAAATAACCATAAATAAATACAGTGTGGGCAGTCACGTTAACATATGTGATTATCCTGCCTAATATGTTTATCACAAATATGTCACTAATCACTAATATGTTTATTTGTTTATCACAACACCTTTGGACCTTCAGCAATCGATTATTTCCCTTCATCTACATAGAGACAGAACAATGGTGTCTTAAACATCTCATTCATTTCACCAAATAACTTCACGCAGGTGGATAACGGCCGTCTCGGTCACGCTATGTTGCGTGATGCAGTTTTGAAGAACCAAATGCATTTATTCAATGAATAAGTCAAGCTAGTTCTATGTTTATGATGTTGTAAGTTACGGTACCGATTGAAGTTGAGTTCGAAGCCAGTGGAAAACAGCGCTGCGTTTGTGCTCTCCAGGTACAAATGTTGTGATCTCTGACTGACGACCGGGCGAGACTCGAGTAAGAGATGTCCAAACGAGCTCCGGCAGGGCGGGCCAAGGCGGAGCGAACGGACGCCCTTCAGGCCGCCAATGACGAGCTGAGAACCAAACTGATGGACGTCCAGTTAGAACTTCAGCAGGAGAAGAACAAGGTGAAAACCTCAACAGACAGACACTGCCTGCCTCCCTGCCTGCCTCCCTGCCTGCCTCCCTGCCTGCCTCCCTCCCTCCCAGTTTTCCCGATGTAGATTAGACATGCGTGTGCCATGACTGTGTCAGCCTACATCAACAAATGCACCGAGGACGTCAGCACCACTAAGAATATCATCACCCGGGGCAACCAACGACCCTGGATGACTGAGGAGGTACGTCAAACGCTACGAGCGCGGAACTCTGCCTTCAAGTCTGGCGACAAGGAGACACTGAGGACAGCGAGAGCCAACTTGAACCGTGCCATCAGGATAGCGAAGCGAGACCGCAGTCGAAAATTTCAGGATCGTTTCCACGACGTCAAAAACATCAGGAGTATGTGGCAAGGCATACGGGCGATTACAGACTACAACTCACCCTCCCCCCCCCCCCGGTGGGTGTAGTTGATGCTGACTTTCTAAATGGTCTAAATAACTTCTTTGGGAGGTTCGAGGCACTAAACGGCACTCCAGCAGTTAAAACTGTCCCCCATCAGGAAGAGGAGGTACTCTGCCTTGACTCCGCCGATGTGTTGAAGACCCTGAGGAGAGTCAACCCCTGTAAGGCCCCTGGCCCCGACAACATTCCTGGGCGTGTGTTCAGGGAATGTGCAAGTCATCTGGCTGGGGTCATCACAGACATTTTTAACACCTCGCTGGGCCAAGCCACAGTGCCGGCGTGCTTTAAGACTGCCTCCATCATTCCGGTGCCGAAGAAACCTCAAATCACCTCATTTAATGATTACCGGCCTGTTGCACTGACTCCGGTTATGATGAAGTGCTTCGAAAGGCTGCTTAAAGGTCACATCGTTTCCAGACTCCCCCTATTATTTGACCCGTTCCAGTTTGCCGACCGGCAAAACCGCTCCACTCAGGACGCCATCTCCTCCGTTCTTCACCTGAGCCTGGCTCACCTGGAGGAGAAGAACACCCATGTGCGGAGGCTGTTCCTGGACTTCAGCTCAGCGTTTAACACCATCATCCCACAGCATCTGGTAGGAAAATTGGAACACCTGGGCTTCAACACCCCCCTTCGCAACTGGCTGCTAGACTTCCTCACCAACAGACCTCAGTCAGTCCGGGTCGGACAGAACACCTCTGATGTCATCACCCTCAGCACAGGCTCCCTTCAGGGCTGCGTCCTGAGCCCCCTGCTGTGCACCCTGATGACACACGACTGCGTCCTCAGGTTCACCACCAATCACATCGTGAAGTCAGCAGACGACACAACGGTGGTGGGGCTCATCAGAGACAACAACGACCTGGACTACAGAGAGGAGGTGGAGCAGCTGGTGGGCTGGTGCAGAGAAAACAGCCTGATCCTGAATGAGGAGAAGATGAAGGAGATCATCGTCGACTTCAGGAAAAAACAGCCTCACCACGCTCCACTGATCATCAACAGCTCAGCTGTGGAGGTGGTCAGCACCACCAAATTCCTGGGGGTCCACATCACAGAAGACCTCACCTGGACTATGAACACTACGGCACTGGTCAAGAGGGCACAGAAGCGCTTGTACTTCCTGCGGAGGATGAGGAGAGCCCACCTGCCCCCACCCATCATGAGGACGTTCTACAGGAGCACCATAGAGAGCATTCTGACAAGCTGTCTCTCTGTGTGGTGTGGAGGCTGCACCGCCTCCGATTGGAAGAACGTGAGGAGAGTGGTGAGGACAGCAGAGAGGATCATAGGGGCTCCTCTTCCCTCCATTCAGGACATTTCATCTCAGCGCTGCATGTCCCGTGCCCGTAACATCATCAATGACCCATCACACCCCCACCATGGACTGTTCTCCCTGCTGCCCTCTGGGAAGAGGTTTGCAGCATCCGCTGCAGGTCCACCAGGTTCTGCAACAGCTTTTTCCCTGCTGTCATCAGACTGTTGAACACTAGAACTGTTGAGCTCTAAACTGAACTCTGCATCACACATTCACAGAACTGTACTTTATGACACTACGGACCTCTATCTTGCACTATCTCGCACTACCAACTTTACTGAACTTGTATAAACCCTTTAAATAGAAGTTTAATACATGGTTTAGCATTCCTCTGCACACTCTTGAATACTGTTTTGCCTACTTGCACTATTGCATAATTATCACTGCTGCACTTTATACTTATTTTTAATATATATATATATATATATATATAGTATATGTATATATATATATTGTCATAGGATATGTTACTTCTATTCAACTGCAATATCACTACTTTGTTGTAAGACGTATGCAACGGAATTTCGTTTTGTATGCACCATGTGCAGACAAGATGACAATAAAGTTTGTCTAAGTCTAAGTCTAAGTCATGTCAGGTCAGCTGTCTGGAGAGAGAGAGAAGTCAGGACCTGCGGGCGGAGCACCACCGTGCCACCGCCGCCATGACGGAACTCAAAAGCAAACTCCATGAGGAGAAGCAGAAAGAGTTAGCCATTACCAGGGAGACATTACTGCGGCAGCATGAAATGGAGCTGATGAGAGTGATCAAAATCAAAGATGGAGAGATCCAGCGACTGAATGCCTTGGTCCTCAGCCTGAGGGACGGCTCCATGGACAAGGTGATCCGCTCTATCCGTGTCTGACTATCCGCACGCCACGTCGGGCTTCGATGCGGCCGCGACCGTATTGTGTAGCTTGTCCCCAGTAAGCGTCGCGGCGCTCCGTTGCGGTCTCAACGGCCCGGTGTGGCGCAATGTCTGCTCAGGTGAGGAGGGGGGGCGCTTTGCTGGCGGAGGTGGAGGGGACGCGGCGGTGTCGGGAGACCGAGCGGTGTCGCCTCCACCAGGAGCGCGGAAGAAGCCCTGGCAGCGGCCCAGCAGGCCTGGCAGTCCCGAGCGGCCGAGCTCCGATCGGCTCATCACCAGCATCGGGAGGAGCTGAGCCGAACCAAGAGAGACTGCGAGAGGGAGATCCGCCGACTGGTAGGACTGATCAGATGCGCGGTGCGTGGCTATGTTCCCAATTTCGTTGTATACCTGCAGTGCAATGACACCTAAGGCATTCTATTCTATTCTATTTCACAAGAAGAAAATGTCCGGTTGCTCGCTTCGCTTTTGTCACAGCAAAGGTGTTCTAGTCGATTCAAGAAAAAAATTGGCCGGTTGCTCTCTTTGTTTTTGTCACAATTCTGGCAAATGAGTTTGCCCGCCTGCCTGAGCGCTCCCCGTTTGTACATCCAGACGGATGAGATCAAGCTGAAAGACAGAGCGGTTAGTGTTTTGGATGAAGCCCTGGGGCCGGCCACGTCCACCGCCTTCAGCTGCAGACTCAGGCTGCCGAGCAGCAGATCGCTGCCCTGAGGGATTCCCAAAGGGCGGGCCTAAACTACCCTGGAAGTGGGGTCAACGCCGCTACTAGCAATCCTCTTCATTGCGTAAGCCACCTCATCACACACTTGCAGTACGCATGACTTAGTTCGTTGCTGGAGGAAGGTAGCACAAAAACAGTTTTGAACTTTGAACGAGTGCTTGTGTGTGTGTGTTGCGGGGCGTTTTCAGTCTCAGGAGGATCGGGACACGCGACGGTTTCATCTGAAAATCGCTGAGCTCAGCGCAGTCATCAGGAAACTGGAGGATCGAAACGCCCTGCTTTCTGAAGAGCGCAATGAACTGGTAATTTATTGACGGCACGCTTGAAGGTTTGCGCTACGTTTGATGCGCGCCATCCAGCGAGGCACCCATTGCGCTTGCTTATTAGTTGAGCGGCGCGGCGAGTCGGTTGCCTGGTAGATGTCTTTTATTGGGAGCCAAAGCCACGATTCCGTTCAAACCGATGCAAAAGGAATGGATACGTTCTGGCCCGCGTGTTGTGCGTCTTTCACATCCCGCACTTCATGCTTGCAGCTAAAGCGACTGAGAGAAACAGAAAGCCAGTTTCTGCCACTCCTGTACAAAAACAAACGCCTGAGCAGGAAGAATGAAGAACTCTCGCTGGTGCTGTGTCGCCTTGAAAACAAAGTGCGCTTTGTCACCCAGGAGAACGAGGAGATGGCAAGCTTGGTAAGTCGACGCGGACAACGGCGGCGTGCCAACAGAGTCCACTGCATTTGTGTTCCACAGAGAAGGCCTAGTTCGCTCAATGACCTGGACCGCGGTTGCGGCCAGCAGGACGGTGAAATGGAGTTCCTTCAAGTTGTGGAGCAGCGGCACATCATCGACGACTTGTCCAAGGTCTTCAGGCAGGCGACTCGGTGCACGTACGGCAGCGCCGCGCTCGCTCGCTGTCGCCAGGAAACCTTTTCCGTCCAAAGCTTGGCCGGCGGCCGCCATCCAAAAAATTGGCCCCTTAAATTCCGACCTTTCAAGCAGGAGCATTGTGCGCACGCGTTTGAACACGCTTTAGACTTGTTTTGCCGTTTTCAGCAGCTCAAAGCTCCCGTTTTGTCAGCGCCTTTGCCACTCGCTGTGCGCTGAAAACGACGGACTTGCCCGGCTGCTCAGCCCGTCAACCATGAGCCGCGAGCGCGACGTCATTGTCCGTAGGCAGCTAGTGGCAAAATGCACCCTGTTAGAGTTGCGCTCGCTCCAACTTATTTTGCAAGAACCACACGGGAGACAAGTAAGTTCTTTTGGACACCTGCAGGTGGAGAGTCCATCCGTTGTACGAATGAAGTCTGACTCTCGGCTCCTGCACGAGCATTTTAATTAAGAGAAACAGGGTGGGTGGCCGAACGTGGCTGGGAAAATGCGGAGAAAAGCAAATGTCATTTTCCAGTCAACCAAAGAATTTGTGGATGAAAATGACACAACATTCCAAAGCTGTCCACGCGTTTGTCTCTTCTAGAATGTCAAGTGGGTGGAGGAGAAGCAGCTGCTGCGTCAGAGCAATCAGCAGTTGGCCGAAAAGGTGACGGAAAGAAAGGCGCTGGGCGGAGTCGCTTGGCGTCACACCTGTCGGGAAGCCCCGCAGATGAGGTCTGACTGTCTTTTCAGGTCAGGCGGATGGAGGCGGAAGAAGCGCGTCTGAAAGAGCACATCCAGGATATCCGAGACCAAAACGAACTGCTTGAGTTCCGCATCCTGGAGCTGGAGGTGGGAAGACTCGCACAAGCGTGTTGAGGCCAGAGATGTGACGGACGGACGGACGGACGGACGGACGGACGGATGCATGCCTCTGCCTTTCAGGAGAGGGAGTGGCGCTCCCCCGTCTTGAAGTTTCTGCAAGTCCGTTTCCCAGACGGCCTCAGCCCTTTGCAGATCTACTGCGAGGCCGAGGGCGTGAGCGTACGTAAGGCGTCCCTCGCAACCCTAACCTTAACCCGAGGTCCCAGAACACCTTACATTGCTCCTTGCGCCTTTCCCCCGGACATCGTCATCAGTGATCTGATGAAGAAGCTGGACATCCTGGGCTATAACGCCGTAAGTGTATGTCGAACTCCTTATGTTCGCACTCCACGAGACTCGGCGGCTCAAATGTGACTTTTGGAAGGCTTTGCGCTGAAAGAAGCTTGTTGACGCTGTGCCTTTGGGCTCTTGCAGAATCTCACCAACGAGGAGCAGGTGGTCGTGATTCACGCCAGGACCCTTCTCACCCTAGCCGAGAAGGTAACGCGCACGTCCACGCACGCTCTCGCATTCTGCTTATGTGACAGCAGCCTTTCCTCAGTGGTTAGAATACATCAAAGTGACCAAGTCAGCACTTCAACAGAAGATGTTGGACATTGAAAGTGAGAAGGTAGACAGACACGCGACATCAGCCAAGGGGAACTCCGGCAATGTGCCCCAACAATTCTGACCTTGAGCTGTGCTAGGATATGTTCTGCAAGCAGAAGGGCTACCTGGATGAAGAGTTGGACTTCAGGAAGTGTTCCATGGACCAGGCTCATAAGGTAAGCCGCCCTCAAATCTCCCGCCGGACCACTGATGGACGAGGATTGCGGCCCAGAGGATCCTGGAGCTGGAGGCCATGTTGTACGAGGCGCTACCGCAGCGGGACTGCCCCGCCACGGACGGCGAAAAAGCCAGCCACGCTGGCGTGAATGACGTGCTGACGGCGGATCAGAGAGAAGAGCTTAGGAGCGCCGTGGACCAATGGAAGCGAGCCCTGATGTGCGAGTTGAGGGAGCGCGACGCTTGCATCCTCCAAGAGAGAATGGATCTGCTGCACAGCGCGCAACAGGTAAGGGCCCAAAGCCAGCCCGGCACTTACTTGCACGCTTACTGGCTTTTGAATGCCACTTTCCATTTGTCCGTCCTAGAGGAACAAAGAGCTGAAAGAATTCATCGAAGCTCAGAAGAGACAAATCAAACAATTGGAGGAGAAGTTTCTGTTTCTCTTTCTATTCTTCTCCTTGGCCTTCATTCTGTGGCCCTAACACCAGCTGGTGAGTGAGCTCCAGCGGCACCGCACTCGACACCTCCGATACACTGCCAGCCGGTCTCAGACGTTGGCAGACGCTCCGATGCCAACGTATACCCCCCGCCACGGTGACAGAGGCACCGCGTCACACCGGCGCTCATCCAATCAGAAGGCAGGAAAAGCAAATTCACATGCAGGGCACTTTTGAACCAGAAGAGAGCGCCACAAAAAACGGTTGTTGCCCCAAACGCGCATTAAAAAGGGTCAGAATAACAAGAGTCCCACTGGCCAGCCGGGGCCACCCGTCCAGCTGTTTCTTCAGGGGGGAAAAAAATTGGAGTCACCGGTGAGTACATTTTGCATTTAGCTCTGCTTTTCTGCTTCTGTCTTCAAGTGTGTGGCATCCTGCGATCAAAGATTCAGCCAACCCCAAAGCGGTTGACCTCAACGTCCCACCACCATGCCTACCAGAGCAGGTGACGTGATGCTTTGGACATCCTTCCGTCTCAGATGCCCAAAAGTACTCTTTGCCACATCTGCGGCAATACGGTGTCTTTTCAAAGGTGCAAATAAATCCAGCGTGGGCGGAACACGCACGTCTTCGGTTTTTCCCGCTTTGTTTGTGTGACAGCTGTTGTGAAAATTTTATACAAATAAAGTTGTATAGTACAGGTTTGGCCAAGCCGCAACTCACGAACCGCATGCGGCTCTTTTATGTTCATATCAACATTTGTGTGTGTGTGTGTGTGTGTGGGGGGGGGGGGGTGTGCGTGTTGGCTTCACTTGAGTTCAATTTGGTATTTTGGTCAAAAGCGCATGTGGTGAAATTCCACAAAGTAGGATGGGCAAACACATTTCTTTAAACTATGAGTGTCAATTGGGCTCTCGAAATGGCAGGGAAAAGATGCACAGCAAAACGAAAATACGTAGATGAACACAGGACGTTTTAATCAGAGTGGGAAAGTTTCTATTTTTTGTTGAACGTGATGGCAAACCATTCTGCCTGATATGTCAGACCTCAGCGCATTTCAAAGATTCAAATCTTCAGCGCCATGCACTTCAGCTCACTCCATGCTAACATTGATCAGGCGTCGAACCCGCATCATCATGCTTAAGAGGTGGCCATGCTAACCAGTGCGCCATTATGTCAACGCATAATAACTAAGTCTACTGGTCAAAACAGCGGTTACTATATGACGTCGCTACGTCGTGGTCACGTGACGCAGACAAGACGTCAATGGACGTGGGCAGAGTTAACTTGTTTAAAAGGGAGTAGGCAGAAGAAATATTTAATTTATTTAAATCTATTTTGAGTGCACACCATTATGCCAATGCATAACAACTGTAAATCTACTAAACAAAACAGCGGTTGCTATATGACATCTGCCACGTCGTGGTCACGTGACATACGTGACGTCGATGGGCGTAACTTTCGCCGGAATTCAAATCCGCGGGGAGAGTTAACTTGTTTAAAAGAGAGTGGGCAGAAGAATTATTTAATTTATTTAAATCTATTTGGTGTGTGCGCCATTATGTCAATGCATAACAACCGTAAGTCTACTAAACAAAACAGCGGTTGCTATATGACGTCTGCCACGTCGTGGTCACGTGACGCGGACGTGACGTCGACGCCTACTTTACATCCCACCGATCACAGGACCCCTCGGCTGCATAACCGTGCACCCTTCCCAACCAATCGGATTTGCTATACGCGAAAACGACGCCAATGGAAAGAGCTTCCGCCCAAATTTAAATCCGTGGGCGTGGCTCGCAGCAGGAAGTAGGAAAATGGCGGCGATGTTGACAAAGACACAGCGGATGGTAACATACGACTAACAAGAGAAATATTTTTATTTTCTGCTTGCAACTGGACCGTCCAGAGCGTACACGGTAAGTACAACTCATCGTTTTTAAAAAGAAGTACTTTTGTTGCCCTGAAAAGCGAGTGAGCGTGGCGTTTGTGGGGGACGTCGAATTTCGACGATTCTTTCTGGTCAACGGTTGTAAATGATTGTGTTGATTAAAAAAGAAAACTTGATGTAACTCTACTTTTAACTGCCGTTTCAGATAGATTTGGAATTGCATCACATCCAGTTTTGCCTAGAGCGTACACGGTAAGTAACACTCGTTGTGTTTAAGGAGATTTACGTTTGTAATAGCAGAAGTGTAGCCGCGTTGCGTTGTACGTGTGAATGTTGGTCCGGGCGAAATGTTAATGTTTAATTTCATTCCTTTAGGTTCCACGGTGTTTGTTGGCTGCAAGTTTTCCACTGCAAGAAGAGGCTCATATCATTGACCAGGAGCGAGCTACAATGGTGAGTAGCCATAACATTTATGTTAAACACTTCCTATTTCATGTCTAACAGTACTTGATTTAACAAATAACCATAAATAAATACAGTGTGGGCACTGAAGTTAACATATGTGATTATACTGCCTAATCTGTCACCGAGTAGATTGTTGCAAAGTAATATAAGATCCAAAGTTGTAATTCAGAATAGTTTTCAAAAGAAGGCCATTAGAATTATATACAAGTCTGATTACCCTGAACAAGCTATTAATTAAATCACAAATTCTTCAATTCAAAGATTTGGTAGATTATCAGACAATTAATGTCTAACAGTAATTGATTTAACACATCACGATAAGTAGATTGAGTGTGGGCACTCTCAAGTTAACATATGTGATTATACTGCCTAATCTGTTACAGAGTATGTTGTTGCCAAGTAATGTAGAATAGATCCAAAGTAGTAATCCAGAATAGTTTTGAAGAGGCCATTAGAATGATAAACAAATCTGATTACCTTGAACATAATAACAAGCTAAGTGTTTAATATGTCCTATGAAGTCAAAATTGGGCACCATCATGTGGTGAAATTTGGAATTGCATCACATCCAATTTTGCCTGGGAACAAACAGATTACATAAATCTTAGTTTTGAATAAGCCACTCCTTCTCAAACAAGTAAACTCTGCCCATTTTGCGCAGTAGATGTTCTGTTAATATCTAGTATTTATACAAAGTCATAATTTAAATTGCTTTCAACCTTCATTCATCGGTTCAACCAACATTACTCGCTCTTATTACCAACTTGTATTGATTTAACTAAGCGTTTAATACTTCCTATCAGGTCTCAAATCGAGATTTGGCAAAATACAATTTCAGCAAATCCAATTTTGCCAGGGAACAAAAATAGATTAAATAAACTAAATAAGTCCTCTTCCCATTAAATAAATCAGAAAAGTCTGTCTTGTAACCAGTCCTCTTCAAACAAGTAAAGTCTGCCCATTTTGTGCCGTAGATTTTGTGTCTATGCCTAGTATTTAAACAAAATCATAATTTAAACGACTTCTTTCCTTCATTCACTTTGGAAATTTGGAATTGCAGCAAATCGAATTTTGCCAGGGAACAAAAATAGATCAATTAAACTAAATAAGTCTTCTTCCCATTAAATAAATTAAAAAAGTCTGTCTTGTAACCAGTCCTTTTCAAACAAGTAAAGTCTGCCCATTTTGTGCCGTCGATTTTGTGTTAATGCCTAGTATTTGTACAAAATCATAATTTAAAGGACTTCATTCCTTCATTCACTTTGGAAATTTGGAATTGCAGCACATCAAATTTTGCCTGGGAAGAAAAGTAGATTAAATAAATTTAATAAGTCTTACTACTTCCCATTAAATAAATTAAATACGTCTTACTTGTTCCCATTCCTTTTCAAAACAGTAGTTTAAAACGAGGGCCCTTCACTCAATCTTTAACCTCAACCCCGCACGTTGTGTTGTATCTGTGAATGTTGGTTGTGGCCAAATGATAGTTTTCTTTCATTCGTTTAGGTTCCAAGAAAACTTGATGTAACTCTACTTTTAACTGCCGTTTCAGATAAGCGGGTATTACGTCGCAGTCATGTGCCGCGGATATGACGTAATTGCCCGAACCTCCGATTCAAATCTGTTGGCGCGATGGCCGTGAGCCACTGAGCAGCGACGATTATCAACAGAAATATCTTTATTTTCTGCTTGCAACTGGACCGTCTAGAGCGTACACGGTAAGTAACACTCATTGTGTTTAAGGAGATTTACGTTTGTAATAGCAGAAGTGTAGCCGCGTTGCGTTGTACGTGTGAAAATTGGTCGAGGCGAAATGTTAATGTTTAATTTCATTCCTTTAGGTTCCACGGTGTTTGTTGGCTGCAAGTTTTCCACTGCAAGAAGAGGCTCGTATCATTGACCAGGAGCGAGCTACAATGGTGAGTAGCCATAACATTTATGTTAAACACTTCCTATTTCATGTCTAACAGTACTTGATTTAACAAATAACCATAAATAAATACAGTGTGGGCACTGAAGTTAACATATGTGATTATACTGCCTAATCTGTCACGGAGTAGATTGTTGCAAAGTAATATAAGATCCAAAGTTGTAATTCAGAATAGTTTTCAAAAGAAGGCCATTAGAATTATATACAAGTCTGATTACCCTGAACAAGCTATTAATTAAATCACAAATTCTTCAATTCAAAGATTTGGTAGATTATCAGACAAATAATGTCTAACAGTAATTGATTTAACACATCACGATAAGTAGATTGAGTGTGGGCACTCTCAAGTTAACATATGTGATTATACTGCCTAATCTGTTACAGAGTATGTTGTTGCCAAGTAATGTAGAATAGATCCAAAGTAGTAATCCAGAATAGTTTTGAAGAGGCCATTAGAATGATAAACAAATCTGATTACCTTGAACATAATAACAAGCTAAGTGTTTAATATGTCCTATGAAGTCAAAATTGGGCACCATCATGTGGTGAAATTTGGAATTGCATCACATCCAATTTTGCCTGGGAACAAACAGATTACATAAATCTTAGTTTTGAATAAGCCACTCCTTCTCAAACAAGTAAACTCTGCCCATTTTGCGCAGTAGATGTTCTGTTAATATCTAGTATTTATACAAAGTCATAATTTAAATTGCTTTCAACCTTCATTCATCGGTTCAACCAACATTACTCGCTCTTATTACCAACTTGTATTGATTTAACTAAGCGTTTAATACTTCCTATCAGGTCTCAAATCGAGATTTGGCAAAATACAATTTCAGCAAATCCAATTTTGCCAGGGAACAAAAATAGATTAAATAAACTAAATAAGTCCTCTTCCCATTAAATAAATCAGAAAAGTCTGTCTTGTAACCAGTCCTCTTCAAACAAGTAAAGTCTGCCCATTTTGTGCCGTAGATTTTGTGTCTATGCCTAGTATTTAAACAAAATCATAATTTAAACGACTTCTTTCCTTCATTCACTTTGGAAATTTGGAATTGCAGCAAATCGAATTTTGCCAGGGAACAAAAATAGATCAATTAAACTAAATAAGTCTTCTTCCCATTAAATAAATTAAAAAAGTCTGTCTTGTAACCAGTCCTTTTCAAACAAGTAAAGTCTGCCCATTTTGTGCCGTCGATTTTGTGTTAATGCCTAGTATTTATATAAAATCATAATTTAAAGGACTTCATTCCTTCATTCACTTTGGAAATTTGGAATTGCAGCACATCAAATTTTGCCTGGGAAGAAAAGTAGATTAAATAAATTTAATAAGTCTTACTACTTCCCATTAAATAAATTAAATACGTCTTACTTGTTCCCACTCCTTTTCAAAAAAGTAGTTTAAAACGAGGTCCCTTCACTCAACCTTTAACCCTATTTATTCACCTTCTAGGCTAAGTGTTAAAGACTAAGTGTTAAAGGCTAAGTGTTAAAGGCTAAGTGTTAAAGGCTAAGTGTTAGAGGCTAAGTGCCAGAGGCTAGGCGCCAGAGGCGAGTTTTTGTGGGCTGAAGTTTTAGTGGGGTTAGTGTGAATACAATCCAAAAGAATACAACAGAATACAATACAATAGAATATAATACATAGATTAAATTATATAGCTCTTACTACTTCCCATTAAATAAATTAAATACGTCTTACTTGTTCCCAATCCTTTTCAAAAAAGTAGTTTAAAACGAGGGCCCTTCACTCAACCTTTAACCTCAACCCCGCACGTCACATTGTGTTGTATCTGTGAATGTTGGTTGTGGCCAAATGATAGTTTTCTTTCATTCGTTTAGGTTCCACGGTGTTTGTTGGCTATGTTTTCCACTGTCAGAAGGATGAAAATACAAAGTACAACGCTTGGACGTGGGCGAAGGCGTCACCGGTGAGTCCTTCCTTCCTATTTATTTACCTTCTAGATGCTAGAGGCTAAGTGTTAGAGGCTAAGTGTTAGAGGCTAAGTGTTAAACACAATACGAACAACACAACGATACTGCACTGAACAACACGATACCGCACTGAGAAACACGATACCGCACTGAAAAACACGATACCGCACTGAACAACACCATGCCGCACTGAACACCATGCCACACTGAACAACACCATCCCGCACTGAACAACACCATGCCGCACTAAACAACACCATGCCGCACTGAACAACACCATGCCTCACTGAACGACACCATGCCGCACTGAAAGACACCATGCCGCACTGAACGACACCATGCCGCACTGAAAGACACCATCCCGCACTGAACACCATGCCGCACTGAACAACACCATCCTGCACTGAACAACACCATCCCGCACTGAACAACACCATGCCGCACTGAACAACATTATGCCGCACTGAACATTATGCCGCACTGAACAACACCATGCCGCACTGAACAACACCATGCCGCACTGAACAACATTATGCCGCACTGAACAACACCATGCCGCACTGAACAACACCATGCCGCACTGAACAACACCATGCCGCACTGAACAACACCATGCCGCACTGAACAACATTATGCCGCACTGAACAACACCATGCCGCACTGAACAACACCATCCTGCACTGAACAACACCATTCCGCATTGAACACCATGCCGCACTGAACAACACCATCCCGCACTGAACAACACCATCCCGCACTGAACAACACCATGCCGCACTGAACAACATTATGCCGCACTGAACAACATTATGCCGCACTGAACAACACCATGCCGCACTGAACAACACCATGCCGCACTGAACAACACCATGCCGCACTGAACAACATTATAACGCACTGAACAACACCATCCCGCACTGAACAACACCATGCCGCACTAAACAACATTATGCCGCACTGAACAACATTATGCCGAAATGAACAACACCATGCCGCACTGAACAACACCATGCCGCACTGAACAACACCATGCCGCACTGAACAAAACGATCCCGCATTGAACACCATCCCGCACTGAACAACACCATGCCGCAATGAACAACACCATCCCGCACTGAACAACATTATGCCGCACTGAACAACACCATGCCGCACTGAACAACACCATCCCGCACTGAACAACACCATGCCGCATTGAACAACACCATGCCGCACTGAACAACACCATGCTGCACTGAACAACATTATGCTGCACTGAACAACACGATCCTGCATTGAACAACACCATGCCGCACTGAACAACACCATCCTGCACTGAACAACACCATCCTGCACTGAACAACACCACCCCGCACTGAACAACACGATCCCGCATTGAACAACACCATCCCGCACTGAACAACACCATGCCGCACTGAACAACACCATTCCGCACTGAACAACACCATGCCGCACTGAACAACACCATGCCGCACTGAACAACACCATGCCGCACTGAACAACACCATGCCGCACTGAACAACATTATGCCGCACTGAACAACACCATGCCGCACTGAACAACACCATCCCGCACTGAACAACACCATGCCGCATTGAACAACACCATGCCGCACTGAACAACACCATCCTGCACTGAACAACACCATCCCGCACTAAACAACACCATGCCGCACTGAACAACATTATGGCGCACTGGACAACATTATGCCGCACTGAACAACACCATGCCGCACTGAACAACACCATGCCGCACTGAACAACACCATGCCGCACTGAACAACACCATGCCGCACTGAACAACATTATGCCGCACTGAACAACACCATGCCGCACTGAACAACACCATGCCGCACTGAACAACACGATCCCGCATTGAACAACACCATCCTGCACTGAACAACACCATGCCGCACTGAACAACACCATGCCGCACTGAACAACACCATTCCGCACTGAACACCATGCCGCACTGAACAACACCATCCTGCACTGAACAACACCATCCCGCACTGAACAACATTATGCCGCACTGAACAACACCATGCCGCACTGAACAACACCATGCCGCACTGAACAACACGATCCCGCATTGAACAACACCATCCTGCACTGAACAACACCATGCCGCACTGAACAACACCATGCCGCACTGAACAACACCATTCCGCACTGAACACCATGCCGCACTGAACAACACCATCCTGCACTGAACAACCCCATCCCGCACTGAACAACACCATGCCGCATTGAACAACACCATGCCGCACTGAACAACACCATCCTGCACTGAACAACACCATGCCGCACTGAACAACACCATGCCGCACTGAACAACACCATGCCGCACTGAACAACATTATGCCGCACTGAACAACATTATGCCGCACTAAACAACATTATGTCGCACTGAACAACACCATGCCGCACTGAACAACACCATGCTGCACTGAACAACATTATGCCGCACTGAACAACACGATCCCGCATTGAACAACACCATCCCGCAGTGAACAACACCATGCCGCATTGAACAACACCATGCCGCACTGAACAACACCATGCTGCACTGAACAACATTATGCTGCACTGAACAACACGATCCTGCATTGAACAACACCATGCCGCACTGAACAACACCATCCTGCACTGAACAACACCTTTCCACACTGAACAACACCATGCCGCACTGAACAACATTATGCCGCACTGAACAACACCATGCCGCACTGAACAACACCATGCCGCACTGAACAACACCATGCCGCACTGAACAACACCATGCCGCAATGAACAACACCATCCCGCACTGAACAACACCATGCCGCATTGAACAACACCATGCCGCACTGAACAACACCATCCCGCACTGAACAACACCACCCCGCACTGAACAACACGATCCCGCATTGAACAACACCATCCCGGACTGAACAACACCATGCCGCACTGAACAACACCATTCCGCACTGAACAACACCATGCCGCACTGAACAACACCATGCCGCACTGAACAACACCATGCCGCACTGAACAACACCATGCCGCACTGAACAACATTATGCCGCACTGAACAACACCATGCCGCACTGAACAACACCATCCCGCACTGAACAACACCATGCCGCATTGAACAACACCATGCCGCACTGAACAACACCATCCTGCACTGAACAACACCATCCCGCACTGAACAACACCATGCCGCACTGAACAACATTATGGCGCACTGAACAACATTATGCCGCACTGAACAACACCATGCCGCACTGAACAACACCATGCCGCACTGAACAACACCATGCCGCACTGAACAACATTATGCCGCACTGAACAACATTATGCCGCACTGAACAACACCATGCCGCACTGAACAACACCATGCCGCACTGAACAACACCATGCCGCACTGAACAACACGACGTCGCACTGAACAACACGACGCCGCACAGAACAACACGACGCCGCACAGAATAACACAATACCGCACAGAACAACACAATACCGCACAAACAGTTTTAGATAATATTACGTCGCAGTCATGTGACGCGGACATGACGTCAATAGGCGGAACTCACGGCAAAATTATAATCCGTGGGCGTGGCTTGCAACAGGAAGTAGGAAAGCGGCAATTCTGGCAAACAAGACACAGCGGTTAGTAACACGATGACTAACAAGGCAAATATTTTTGTTTTCAGCTTGCAACTTGACCGTCTAGAGCGTACAAGGTAATTACAACTGTTTTTTTTTAGCCCTGAAAAGCGAGGGAGTGTGGCGTTTGGGAGGAATGTCGAACTCGGCGTCTGCTTCCAGCCACAGACGCCAAATTTCGACGATTATTTCGACTGGTCAACGGTTGTAAATTATTGCGTTGACTAAAAACTTTATTTAACTCTACTCTTAACTTTGCCGTTTCAGATATGCGGGTATTACACCGCGGAAATGACGTCAATAGGCTGAACTCTCGCCAAAATTCAAATCTGTGGGCGCAATGGCCTTGAGCGAGACACCGGATACAAACACGACGATTATCAACAGAAATATCTTTATTTTCTGCTTGCAAGTGGACCGTCTAGAGCGTACACGGTAAGTACAACTCATTGTGTTTAAAAAGATTTACGTTTGTGTAGTTTGCGTTGCGTTGTATCTGTGAATGTTGGTTGAGGCTAAATGTTAATGTTTAATTTCATTCCTTTAGGTTCCACGGTGTTTGTTGGCTGTATGTTTTCCACTGCAAGAAGAGGCTCGTATCATTGACCAGCAGGAGCTACAATGGTGAGTACCCCTTTCGTCTTCCATTTATGTTAAACACTTCCTATTTCATGTCTAACAGTACTCGATTTAACAAATAACCATAAATAAATACAGTGTGGGCAGTCACGTTAACATATGTGATTATCCTGCCTAATATGTTTATCACAAATATGTCACTAATCACTAATATGTTTATTTGTTTATCACAACACCTTTGGACCTTCAGCAATCGATTATTTCCCTTCATCTACATAGAGACAGAACAATGGTGTCTTAAACATCTCATTCATTTCACCAAATAACTTCACGCAGGTGGATAACGGCCGTCTCGGTCACGCTATGTTGCGTGATGCAGTTTTGAAGAACCAAATGCATTTATTCAATGAATAAGTCAAGCTAGTTCTATGTTTATGATGTTGTAAGTTACGGTACCGATTGAAGTTGAGTTCGAAGCCAGTGGAAAACAGCGCTGCGTTTGTGCTCTCCAGGTACAAATGTTGTGATCTCTGACTGACGACCGGGCGAGACTCGAGTAAGAGATGTCCAAACGAGCTCCGGCAGGGCGGGCCAAGGCGGAGCGAACGGACGCCCTTCAGGCCGCCAATGACGAGCTGAGAACCAAACTGATGGACGTCCAGTTAGAACTTCAGCAGGAGAAGAACAAGGTGAAAACCTCAACAGACAGACACTGCCTGCCTCCCTGCCTGCCTCCCTGCCTGCCTCCCTGCCTGCCTCCCTCCCTCCCAGTTTTCCCGATGTAGATTAGACATGCGTGTGCCATGACTGTGTCAGCCTACATCAACAAATGCACCGAGGACGTCAGCACCACTAAGAATATCATCACCCGGGGCAACCAACGACCCTGGATGACTGAGGAGGTACGTCAAACGCTACGAGCGCGGAACTCTGCCTTCAAGTCTGGCGACAAGGAGACACTGAGGACAGCGAGAGCCAACTTGAACCGTGCCATCAGGATAGCGAAGCGAGACCGCAGTCGAAAATTTCAGGATCGTTTCCACGACGTCAAAAACATCAGGAGTATGTGGCAAGGCATACGGGCGATTACAGACTACAACTCACCCTCCCCCCCCCCCCGGTGGGTGTAGTTGATGCTGACTTTCTAAATGGTCTAAATAACTTCTTTGGGAGGTTCGAGGCACTAAACGGCACTCCAGCAGTTAAAACTGTCCCCCATCAGGAAGAGGAGGTACTCTGCCTTGACTCCGCCGATGTGTTGAAGACCCTGAGGAGAGTCAACCCCTGTAAGGCCCCTGGCCCCGACAACATTCCTGGGCGTGTGTTCAGGGAATGTGCAAGTCATCTGGCTGGGGTCATCACAGACATTTTTAACACCTCGCTGGGCCAAGCCACAGTGCCGGCGTGCTTTAAGACTGCCTCCATCATTCCGGTGCCGAAGAAACCTCAAATCACCTCATTTAATGATTACCGGCCTGTTGCACTGACTCCGGTTATGATGAAGTGCTTCGAAAGGCTGCTTAAAGGTCACATCGTTTCCAGACTCCCCCTATTATTTGACCCGTTCCAGTTTGCCGACCGGCAAAACCGCTCCACTCAGGACGCCATCTCCTCCGTTCTTCACCTGAGCCTGGCTCACCTGGAGGAGAAGAACACCCATGTGCGGAGGCTGTTCCTGGACTTCAGCTCAGCGTTTAACACCATCATCCCACAGCATCTGGTAGGAAAATTGGAACACCTGGGCTTCAACACCCCCCTTCGCAACTGGCTGCTAGACTTCCTCACCAACAGACCTCAGTCAGTCCGGGTCGGACAGAACACCTCTGATGTCATCACCCTCAGCACAGGCTCCCTTCAGGGCTGCGTCCTGAGCCCCCTGCTGTGCACCCTGATGACACACGACTGCGTCCTCAGGTTCACCACCAATCACATCGTGAAGTCAGCAGACGACACAACGGTGGTGGGGCTCATCAGAGACAACAACGACCTGGACTACAGAGAGGAGGTGGAGCAGCTGGTGGGCTGGTGCAGAGAAAACAGCCTGATCCTGAATGAGGAGAAGATGAAGGAGATCATCGTCGACTTCAGGAAAAAACAGCCTCACCACGCTCCACTGATCATCAACAGCTCAGCTGTGGAGGTGGTCAGCACCACCAAATTCCTGGGGGTCCACATCACAGAAGACCTCACCTGGACTATGAACACTACGGCACTGGTCAAGAGGGCACAGAAGCGCTTGTACTTCCTGCGGAGGATGAGGAGAGCCCACCTGCCCCCACCCATCATGAGGACGTTCTACAGGAGCACCATAGAGAGCATTCTGACAAGCTGTCTCTCTGTGTGGTGTGGAGGCTGCACCGCCTCCGATTGGAAGAACGTGAGGAGAGTGGTGAGGACAGCAGAGAGGATCATAGGGGCTCCTCTTCCCTCCATTCAGGACATTTCATCTCAGCGCTGCATGTCCCGTGCCCGTAACATCATCAATGACCCATCACACCCCCACCATGGACTGTTCTCCCTGCTGCCCTCTGGGAAGAGGTTTGCAGCATCCGCTGCAGGTCCACCAGGTTCTGCAACAGCTTTTTCCCTGCTGTCATCAGACTGTTGAACACTAGAACTGTTGAGCTCTAAACTGAACTCTGCATCACACATTCACAGAACTGTACTTTATGACACTACGGACCTCTATCTTGCACTATCTCGCACTACCAACTTTACTGAACTTGTATAAACCCTTTAAATAGAAGTTTAATACATGGTTTAGCATTCCTCTGCACACTCTTGAATACTGTTTTGCCTACTTGCACTATTGCATAATTATCACTGCTGCACTTTATACTTATTTTTAATATATATATATATATATATATATAGTATATGTATATATATATATTGTCATAGGATATGTTACTTCTATTCAACTGCAATATCACTACTTTGTTGTAAGACGTATGCAACGGAATTTCGTTTTGTATGCACCATGTGCAGACAAGATGACAATAAAGTTTGTCTAAGTCTAAGTCTAAGTCATGTCAGGTCAGCTGTCTGGAGAGAGAGAGAAGTCAGGACCTGCGGGCGGAGCACCACCGTGCCACCGCCGCCATGACGGAACTCAAAAGCAAACTCCATGAGGAGAAGCAGAAAGAGTTAGCCATTACCAGGGAGACATTACTGCGGCAGCATGAAATGGAGCTGATGAGAGTGATCAAAATCAAAGATGGAGAGATCCAGCGACTGAATGCCTTGGTCCTCAGCCTGAGGGACGGCTCCATGGACAAGGTGATCCGCTCTATCCGTGTCTGACTATCCGCACGCCACGTCGGGCTTCGATGCGGCCGCGACCGTATTGTGTAGCTTGTCCCCAGTAAGCGTCGCGGCGCTCCGTTGCGGTCTCAACGGCCCGGTGTGGCGCAATGTCTGCTCAGGTGAGGAGGGGGGGCGCTTTGCTGGCGGAGGTGGAGGAGACGCGGCGGTGTCGGGAGACCGAGCGGTGTCGCCTCCACCAGGAGCGCGGAAGAAGCCCTGGCAGCGGCCCAGCAGGCCTGGCAGTCCCGAGCGGCCGAGCTCCGATCGGCTCATCACCAGCATCGGGAGGAGCTGAGCCGAACCAAGAGAGACTGCGAGAGGGAGATCCGCCGACTGGTAGGACTGATCAGATGCGCGGTGCGTGGCTATGTTCCCAATTTCGTTGTATACCTGCAGTGCAATGACACCTAAGGCATTCTATTCTATTCTATTTCACAAGAAGAAAATGTCCGGTTGCTCGCTTCGCTTTTGTCACAGCAAAGGTGTTCTAGTCGATTCAAGAAAAAAATTGGCCGGTTGCTCTCTTTGTTTTTGTCACAATTCTGGCAAATGAGTTTGCCCGCCTGCCTGAGCGCTCCCCGTTTGTACATCCAGACGGATGAGATCAAGCTGAAAGACAGAGCGGTTAGTGTTTTGGATGAAGCCCTGGGGCCGGCCACGTCCACCGCCTTCAGCTGCAGACTCAGGCTGCCGAGCAGCAGATCGCTGCCCTGAGGGATTCCCAAAGGGCGGGCCTAAACTACCCTGGAAGTGGGGTCAACGCCGCTACTAGCAATCCTCTTCATTGCGTAAGCCACCTCATCACACACTTGCAGTACGCATGACTTAGTTCGTTGCTGGAGGAAGGTAGCACAAAAACAGTTTTGAACTTTGAACGAGTGCTTGTGTGTGTGTGTTGCGGGGCGTTTTCAGTCTCAGGAGGATCGGGACACGCGACGGTTTCATCTGAAAATCGCTGAGCTCAGCGCAGTCATCAGGAAACTGGAGGATCGAAACGCCCTGCTTTCTGAAGAGCGCAATGAACTGGTAATTTATTGACGGCACGCTTGAAGGTTTGCGCTACGTTTGATGCGCGCCATCCAGCGAGGCACCCATTGCGCTTGCTTATTAGTTGAGCGGCGCGGCGAGTCGGTTGCCTGGTAGATGTCTTTTATTGGGAGCCAAAGCCACGATTCCGTTCAAACCGATGCAAAAGGAATGGATACGTTCTGGCCCGCGTGTTGTGCGTCTTTCACATCCCGCACTTCATGCTTGCAGCTAAAGCGACTGAGAGAAACAGAAAGCCAGTTTCTGCCACTCCTGTACAAAAACAAACGCCTGAGCAGGAAGAATGAAGAACTCTCGCTGGTGCTGTGTCGCCTTGAAAACAAAGTGCGCTTTGTCACCCAGGAGAACGAGGAGATGGCAAGCTTGGTAAGTCGACGCGGACAACGGCGGCGTGCCAACAGAGTCCACTGCATTTGTGTTCCACAGAGAAGGCCTAGTTCGCTCAATGACCTGGACCGCGGTTGCGGCCAGCAGGACGGTGAAATGGAGTTCCTTCAAGTTGTGGAGCAGCGGCACATCATCGACGACTTGTCCAAGGTCTTCAGGCAGGCGACTCGGTGCACGTACGGCAGCGCCGCGCTCGCTCGCTGTCGCCAGGAAACCTTTTCCGTCCAAAGCTTGGCCGGCGGCCGCCATCCAAAAAATTGGCCCCTTAAATTCCGACCTTTCAAGCAGGAGCATTGTGCGCACGCGTTTGAACACGCTTTAGACTTGTTTTGCCGTTTTCAGCAGCTCAAAGCTCCCGTTTTGTCAGCGCCTTTGCCACTCGCTGTGCGCTGAAAACGACGGACTTGCCCGGCTGCTCAGCCCGTCAACCATGAGCCGCGAGCGCGACGTCATTGTCCGTAGGCAGCTAGTGGCAAAATGCACCCTGTTAGAGTTGCGCTCGCTCCAACTTATTTTGCAAGAACCACACGGGAGACAAGTAAGTTCTTTTGGACACCTGCAGGTGGAGAGTCCATCCGTTGTACGAATGAAGTCTGACTCTCGGCTCCTGCACGAGCATTTTAATTAAGAGAAACAGGGTGGGTGGCCGAACGTGGCTGGGAAAATGCGGAGAAAAGCAAATGTCATTTTCCAGTCAACCAAAGAATTTGTGGATGAAAATGACACAACATTCCAAAGCTGTCCACGCGTTTGTCTCTTCTAGAATGTCAAGTGGGTGGAGGAGAAGCAGCTGCTGCGTCAGAGCAATCAGCAGTTGGCCGAAAAGGTGACGGAAAGAAAGGCGCTGGGCGGAGTCGCTTGGCGTCACACCTGTCGGGAAGCCCCGCAGATGAGGTCTGACTGTCTTTTCAGGTCAGGCGGATGGAGGCGGAAGAAGCGCGTCTGAAAGAGCACATCCAGGATATCCGAGACCAAAACGAACTGCTTGAGTTCCGCATCCTGGAGCTGGAGGTGGGAAGACTCGCACAAGCGTGTTGAGGCCAGAGATGTGACGGACGGACGGACGGACGGACGGACGGACGGATGCATGCCTCTGCCTTTCAGGAGAGGGAGTGGCGCTCCCCCGTCTTGAAGTTTCTGCAAGTCCGTTTCCCAGACGGCCTCAGCCCTTTGCAGATCTACTGCGAGGCCGAGGGCGTGAGCGTACGTAAGGCGTCCCTCGCAACCCTAACCTTAACCCGAGGTCCCAGAACACCTTACATTGCTCCTTGCGCCTTTCCCCCGGACATCGTCATCAGTGATCTGATGAAGAAGCTGGACATCCTGGGCTATAACGCCGTAAGTGTATGTCGAACTCCTTATGTTCGCACTCCACGAGACTCGGCGGCTCAAATGTGACTTTTGGAAGGCTTTGCGCTGAAAGAAGCTTGTTGACGCTGTGCCTTTGGGCTCTTGCAGAATCTCACCAACGAGGAGCAGGTGGTCGTGATTCACGCCAGGACCCTTCTCACCCTAGCCGAGAAGGTAACGCGCACGTCCACGCACGCTCTCGCATTCTGCTTATGTGACAGCAGCCTTTCCTCAGTGGTTAGAATACATCAAAGTGACCAAGTCAGCACTTCAACAGAAGATGTTGGACATTGAAAGTGAGAAGGTAGACAGACACGCGACATCAGCCAAGGGGAACTCCGGCAATGTGCCCCAACAATTCTGACCTTGAGCTGTGCTAGGATATGTTCTGCAAGCAGAAGGGCTACCTGGATGAAGAGTTGGACTTCAGGAAGTGTTCCATGGACCAGGCTCATAAGGTAAGCCGCCCTCAAATCTCCCGCCGGACCACTGATGGACGAGGATTGCGGCCCAGAGGATCCTGGAGCTGGAGGCCATGTTGTACGAGGCGCTACCGCAGCGGGACTGCCCCGCCACGGACGGCGAAAAAGCCAGCCACGCTGGCGTGAATGACGTGCTGACGGCGGATCAGAGAGAAGAGCTTAGGAGCGCCGTGGACCAATGGAAGCGAGCCCTGATGTGCGAGTTGAGGGAGCGCGACGCTTGCATCCTCCAAGAGAGAATGGATCTGCTGCACAGCGCGCAACAGGTAAGGGCCCAAAGCCAGCCCGGCACTTACTTGCACGCTTACTGGCTTTTGAATGCCACTTTCCATTTGTCCGTCCTAGAGGAACAAAGAGCTGAAAGAATTCATCGAAGCTCAGAAGAGACAAATCAAACAATTGGAGGAGAAGTTTCTGTTTCTCTTTCTATTCTTCTCCTTGGCCTTCATTCTGTGGCCCTAACACCAGCTGGTGAGTGAGCTCCAGCGGCACCGCACTCGACACCTCCGATACACTGCCAGCCGGTCTCAGACGTTGGCAGACGCTCCGATGCCAACGTATACCCCCCGCCACGGTGACAGAGGCACCGCGTCACACCGGCGCTCATCCAATCAGAAGGCAGGAAAAGCAAATTCACATGCAGGGCACTTTTGAACCAGAAGAGAGCGCCACAAAAAACGGTTGTTGCCCCAAACGCGCATTAAAAAGGGTCAGAATAACAAGAGTCCCACTGGCCAGCCGGGGCCACCCGTCCAGCTGTTTCTTCAGGGGGGAAAAAAATTGGAGTCACCGGTGAGTACATTTTGCATTTAGCTCTGCTTTTCTGCTTCTGTCTTCAAGTGTGTGGCATCCTGCGATCAAAGATTCAGCCAACCCCAAAGCGGTTGACCTCAACGTCCCACCACCATGCCTACCAGAGCAGGTGACGTGATGCTTTGGACATCCTTCCGTCTCAGATGCCCAAAAGTACTCTTTGCCACATCTGCGGCAATACGGTGTCTTTTCAAAGGTGCAAATAAATCCAGCGTGGGCGGAACACGCACGTCTTCGGTTTTTCCCGCTTTGTTTGTGTGACAGCTGTTGTGAAAATTTTATACAAATAAAGTTGTATAGTACAGGTTTGGCCAAGCCGCAACTCACGAACCGCATGCGGCTCTTTTATGTTCATATCAACATTTGTGTGTGTGTGTGTGTGTGGGGGGGGGGGGGGGGTGTGCGTGTTGGCTTCACTTGAGTTCAATTTGGTATTTTGGTCAAAAGCGCATGTGGTGAAATTCCACAAAGTAGGATGGGCAAACACATTTCTTTAAACTATGAGTGTCAATTGGGCTCTCGAAATGGCAGGGAAAAGATGCACAGCAAAACGAAAATACGTAGATGAACACAGGACGTTTTAATCAGAGTGGGAAAGTTTCTATTTTTTGTTGAACGTGATGGCAAACCATTCTGCCTGATATGTCAGACCTCAGCGCATTTCAAAGATTCAAATCTTCAGCGCCATGCACTTCAGCTCACTCCATGCTAACATTGATCAGGCGTCGAACCCGCATCATCATGCTTAAGAGGTGGCCATGCTAACCAGTGCGCCATTATGTCAACGCATAATAACTAAGTCTACTGGTCAAAACAGCGGTTACTATATGACGTCGCTACGTCGTGGTCACGTGACGCAGACAAGACGTCAATGGACGTGGGCAGAGTTAACTTGTTTAAAAGGGAGTAGGCAGAAGAAATATTTAATTTATTTAAATCTATTTTGAGTGCACACCATTATGCCAATGCATAACAACTGTAAATCTACTAAACAAAACAGCGGTTGCTATATGACATCTGCCACGTCGTGGTCACGTGACATACGTGACGTCGATGGGCGTAACTTTCGCCGGAATTCAAATCCGCGGGGAGAGTTAACTTGTTTAAAAGAGAGTGGGCAGAAGAATTATTTAATTTATTTAAATCTATTTGGTGTGTGCGCCATTATGTCAATGCATAACAACCGTAAGTCTACTAAACAAAACAGCGGTTGCTATATGACGTCTGCCACGTCGTGGTCACGTGACGCGGACGTGACGTCGACGCCTACTTTACATCCCACCGATCACAGGACCCCTCGGCTGCATAACCGTGCACCCTTCCCAACCAATCGGATTTGCTATACGCGAAAACGACGCCAATGGAAAGAGCTTCCGCCCAAATTTAAATCCGTGGGCGTGGCTCGCAGCAGGAAGTAGGAAAATGGCGGCGATGTTGACAAAGACACAGCGGATGGTAACATACGACTAACAAGAGAAATATTTTTATTTTCTGCTTGCAACTGGACCGTCCAGAGCGTACACGGTAAGTACAACTCATCGTTTTTAAAAAGAAGTACTTTTGTTGCCCTGAAAAGCGAGTGAGCGTGGCGTTTGTGGGGGACGTCGAATTTCGACGATTCTTTCTGGTCAACGGTTGTAAATGATTGTGTTGATTAAAAAAGAAAACTTGATGTAACTCTACTTTTAACTGCCGTTTCAGATAGATTTGGAATTGCATCACATCCAGTTTTGCCTAGAGCGTACACGGTAAGTAACACTCGTTGTGTTTAAGGAGATTTACGTTTGTAATAGCAGAAGTGTAGCCGCGTTGCGTTGTACGTGTGAATGTTGGTCCGGGCGAAATGTTAATGTTTAATTTCATTCCTTTAGGTTCCACGGTGTTTGTTGGCTGCAAGTTTTCCACTGCAAGAAGAGGCTCATATCATTGACCAGGAGCGAGCTACAATGGTGAGTAGCCATAACATTTATGTTAAACACTTCCTATTTCATGTCTAACAGTACTTGATTTAACAAATAACCATAAATAAATACAGTGTGGGCACTGAAGTTAACATATGTGATTATACTGCCTAATCTGTCACCGAGTAGATTGTTGCAAAGTAATATAAGATCCAAAGTTGTAATTCAGAATAGTTTTCAAAAGAAGGCCATTAGAATTATATACAAGTCTGATTACCCTGAACAAGCTATTAATTAAATCACAAATTCTTCAATTCAAAGATTTGGTAGATTATCAGACAATTAATGTCTAACAGTAATTGATTTAACACATCACGATAAGTAGATTGAGTGTGGGCACTCTCAAGTTAACATATGTGATTATACTGCCTAATCTGTTACAGAGTATGTTGTTGCCAAGTAATGTAGAATAGATCCAAAGTAGTAATCCAGAATAGTTTTGAAGAGGCCATTAGAATGATAAACAAATCTGATTACCTTGAACATAATAACAAGCTAAGTGTTTAATATGTCCTATGAAGTCAAAATTGGGCACCATCATGTGGTGAAATTTGGAATTGCATCACATCCAATTTTGCCTGGGAACAAACAGATTACATAAATCTTAGTTTTGAATAAGCCACTCCTTCTCAAACAAGTAAACTCTGCCCATTTTGCGCAGTAGATGTTCTGTTAATATCTAGTATTTATACAAAGTCATAATTTAAATTGCTTTCAACCTTCATTCATCGGTTCAACCAACATTACTCGCTCTTATTACCAACTTGTATTGATTTAACTAAGCGTTTAATACTTCCTATCAGGTCTCAAATCGAGATTTGGCAAAATACAATTTCAGCAAATCCAATTTTGCCAGGGAACAAAAATAGATTAAATAAACTAAATAAGTCCTCTTCCCATTAAATAAATCAGAAAAGTCTGTCTTGTAACCAGTCCTCTTCAAACAAGTAAAGTCTGCCCATTTTGTGCCGTAGATTTTGTGTCTATGCCTAGTATTTAAACAAAATCATAATTTAAACGACTTCTTTCCTTCATTCACTTTGGAAATTTGGAATTGCAGCAAATCGAATTTTGCCAGGGAACAAAAATAGATCAATTAAACTAAATAAGTCTTCTTCCCATTAAATAAATTAAAAAAGTCTGTCTTGTAACCAGTCCTTTTCAAACAAGTAAAGTCTGCCCATTTTGTGCCGTCGATTTTGTGTTAATGCCTAGTATTTGTACAAAATCATAATTTAAAGGACTTCATTCCTTCATTCACTTTGGAAATTTGGAATTGCAGCACATCAAATTTTGCCTGGGAAGAAAAGTAGATTAAATAAATTTAATAAGTCTTACTACTTCCCATTAAATAAATTAAATACGTCTTACTTGTTCCCATTCCTTTTCAAAACAGTAGTTTAAAACGAGGGCCCTTCACTCAATCTTTAACCTCAACCCCGCACGTTGTGTTGTATCTGTGAATGTTGGTTGTGGCCAAATGATAGTTTTCTTTCATTCGTTTAGGTTCCAAGAAAACTTGATGTAACTCTACTTTTAACTGCCGTTTCAGATAAGCGGGTATTACGTCGCAGTCATGTGCCGCGGATATGACGTAATTGCCCGAACCTCCGATTCAAATCTGTTGGCGCGATGGCCGTGAGCCACTGAGCAGCGACGATTATCAACAGAAATATCTTTATTTTCTGCTTGCAACTGGACCGTCTAGAGCGTACACGGTAAGTAACACTCATTGTGTTTAAGGAGATTTACGTTTGTAATAGCAGAAGTGTAGCCGCGTTGCGTTGTACGTGTGAAAATTGGTCGAGGCGAAATGTTAATGTTTAATTTCATTCCTTTAGGTTCCACGGTGTTTGTTGGCTGCAAGTTTTCCACTGCAAGAAGAGGCTCGTATCATTGACCAGGAGCGAGCTACAATGGTGAGTAGCCATAACATTTATGTTAAACACTTCCTATTTCATGTCTAACAGTACTTGATTTAACAAATAACCATAAATAAATACAGTGTGGGCACTGAAGTTAACATATGTGATTATACTGCCTAATCTGTCACGGAGTAGATTGTTGCAAAGTAATATAAGATCCAAAGTTGTAATTCAGAATAGTTTTCAAAAGAAGGCCATTAGAATTATATACAAGTCTGATTACCCTGAACAAGCTATTAATTAAATCACAAATTCTTCAATTCAAAGATTTGGTAGATTATCAGACAAATAATGTCTAACAGTAATTGATTTAACACATCACGATAAGTAGATTGAGTGTGGGCACTCTCAAGTTAACATATGTGATTATACTGCCTAATCTGTTACAGAGTATGTTGTTGCCAAGTAATGTAGAATAGATCCAAAGTAGTAATCCAGAATAGTTTTGAAGAGGCCATTAGAATGATAAACAAATCTGATTACCTTGAACATAATAACAAGCTAAGTGTTTAATATGTCCTATGAAGTCAAAATTGGGCACCATCATGTGGTGAAATTTGGAATTGCATCACATCCAATTTTGCCTGGGAACAAACAGATTACATAAATCTTAGTTTTGAATAAGCCACTCCTTCTCAAACAAGTAAACTCTGCCCATTTTGCGCAGTAGATGTTCTGTTAATATCTAGTATTTATACAAAGTCATAATTTAAATTGCTTTCAACCTTCATTCATCGGTTCAACCAACATTACTCGCTCTTATTACCAACTTGTATTGATTTAACTAAGCGTTTAATACTTCCTATCAGGTCTCAAATCGAGATTTGGCAAAATACAATTTCAGCAAATCCAATTTTGCCAGGGAACAAAAATAGATTAAATAAACTAAATAAGTCCTCTTCCCATTAAATAAATCAGAAAAGTCTGTCTTGTAACCAGTCCTCTTCAAACAAGTAAAGTCTGCCCATTTTGTGCCGTAGATTTTGTGTCTATGCCTAGTATTTAAACAAAATCATAATTTAAACGACTTCTTTCCTTCATTCACTTTGGAAATTTGGAATTGCAGCAAATCGAATTTTGCCAGGGAACAAAAATAGATCAATTAAACTAAATAAGTCTTCTTCCCATTAAATAAATTAAAAAAGTCTGTCTTGTAACCAGTCCTTTTCAAACAAGTAAAGTCTGCCCATTTTGTGCCGTCGATTTTGTGTTAATGCCTAGTATTTATATAAAATCATAATTTAAAGGACTTCATTCCTTCATTCACTTTGGAAATTTGGAATTGCAGCACATCAAATTTTGCCTGGGAAGAAAAGTAGATTAAATAAATTTAATAAGTCTTACTACTTCCCATTAAATAAATTAAATACGTCTTACTTGTTCCCACTCCTTTTCAAAAAAGTAGTTTAAAACGAGGTCCCTTCACTCAACCTTTAACCCTATTTATTCACCTTCTAGGCTAAGTGTTAAAGACTAAGTGTTAAAGGCTAAGTGTTAAAGGCTAAGTGTTAAAGGCTAAGTGTTAGAGGCTAAGTGCCAGAGGCTAGGCGCCAGAGGCGAGTTTTTGTGGGCTGAAGTTTTAGTGGGGTTAGTGTGAATACAATCCAAAAGAATACAACAGAATACAATACAATAGAATATAATACATAGATTAAATTATATAGCTCTTACTACTTCCCATTAAATAAATTAAATACGTCTTACTTGTTCCCAATCCTTTTCAAAAAAGTAGTTTAAAACGAGGGCCCTTCACTCAACCTTTAACCTCAACCCCGCACGTCACATTGTGTTGTATCTGTGAATGTTGGTTGTGGCCAAATGATAGTTTTCTTTCATTCGTTTAGGTTCCACGGTGTTTGTTGGCTATGTTTTCCACTGTCAGAAGGATGAAAATACAAAGTACAACGCTTGGACGTGGGCGAAGGCGTCACCGGTGAGTCCTTCCTTCCTATTTATTTACCTTCTAGATGCTAGAGGCTAAGTGTTAGAGGCTAAGTGTTAGAGGCTAAGTGTTAAACACAATACGAACAACACAACAATACTGCACTGAACAACACGATACCGCACTGAGAAACACGATACCGCACTGAACAACACGATACCGCACTGAACAACACCATGCCGCACTGAACACCATGCCACACTGAACAACACCATCCCGCACTGAACAACACCATGCCGCACTAAACAACACCATGCCGCACTGAACAACACCATGCCTCACTGAAAGACACCATGCCGCACTGAAAGACACCATGCCGCACTGAACGACACCATGCCGCACTGAAAGACACCATGCCGCACTTAACGACACCATGCCGCACTGAAAGACACCATCCCGCACTGAACACCATGCCGCACTGAACAACACCATCCTGCACTGAACAACACCATCCCGCACTGAACAACACCATGCCGCACTGAACAACATTATGCCGCACTGAACATTATGCCGCACTGAACAACACCATGCCGCACTGAACAACACCATGCCGCACTGAACAACATTATGCCGCACTGAACAACACCATGCCGCACTGAACAACACCATGCCGCACTGAACAACACCATGCCGCACTGAACAACACCATGCCGCACTGAACAACATTATGCCGCACTGAACAACACCATGCCGCACTGAACAACACCATCCTGCACTGAACAACACCATTCCGCATTGAACACCATGCCGCACTGAACAACACCATCCCGCACTGAACAACACCATCCCGCACTGAACAACACCATGCCGCACTGAACAACATTATGCCGCACTGAACAACATTATGCCGCACTGAACAACACCATGCCGCACTGAACAACACCATGCCGCACTGAACAACACCATGCCGCACTGAACAACATTATAACGCATTGAACAACACCATCCCGCACTGAACAACACCATGCCGCACTAAACAACATTATGCCGCACTGAACAACATTATGCCGAAATGAACAACACCATGCCGCACTGAACAACACCATGCCGCACTGAACAACACCATGCCGCACTGAACAACACGATCCCGCATTGAACACCATCCCGCACTGAACAACACCATGCCGCACTGAATAACACCATGCCGCACTGAACAACACCATGCCGCACTGAACAACACCATGCCGCACTGAACAACACCATGCCGCACTGAACAACACCATGCCGCACTGAACAACATTATGCTGCACTGAACAACACCATGCCGCACTGAACAACACCATGCCGCACTGAACAACACCATGCCGCACTGAACAACACCATGCCGCACTGAACAACACCATCCCGAACTGAACAACACCATGCCGCATTGAACAACACCATGCCGCACTGAACAACACCATCCTGCACTGAACAACACCATCCCGCACTGAACAACACCATGCCGCACTGAACAACACCATGCCGCAATGAACACCATCCCGCACTGAACAACATTATGCCGCACTGAACAACATTATGCCGCACTGAACAACATTATGCCGCACTGAACAACATTATGCCGCACTGAACAACACCATGCCGCACTGAACAACACCATGCCGCACTGAACAACACCATGCCGCACTGAACACGATCCCGCATTGAACAACACCATGCCGCACTGAACAACACCATCCTGCACTGAACAACACCATCCCGCACTGAACAACACCATGCCGCACTGAACAACATTATGGCGCACTGAACAACATTATGCCGCACTGAACAACACCATGCCGCACTGAACAACACCATGCCGCACTGCACAACACCATGCCGCAATGAACAACACCATCCCGCACTGAACAACACCATGCCGCACTGAGCAACACCATGCCGCACTGAACAACACCATCCCGCACTGAACAACACCATGCCGCACTGAACAACACCATGCCGCACTGAACAACACCATGCCGCACTGAACAACATTACGCTGCACTGAACAACACCATGCCGCACTGAACAACACCATGCCGCACTGAACAACACCATGCCGCATTGAACAACACCATGCCGCATTGAACAACACCATGCCGCACTGAACAACACCATCCTGCACTGAACAACACCATGCCGCATTGAACAACACCATGCCGCACTGAACAACACCATCCTGCACTGAACAACACCATCCCGCACTGAACAACACCATCCCGCATTGAACAACACCATCCTGCACTGAACAACACCATGCCGCACTGAACAACACCATGCCGCACTGAACAACACCATTCCGCACTGAACAACACCATGCCGCACTGAACAACACCATCCTGCACTGAACAACACCATCCCGCACTGAACAACACCATGCCGCATTGAACAACACCATCCTGCACTGAACAACACCATCCTGCACTGAACAACACCATGCCGCACTGAACAACACCATGCCGCACTGAACAACACCATGCCGCACTGAACAACACCATGCCGCACTGAACAACATTATGCCGCACTGAACAACATTATGTCGCACTGAACAACACCATGCCGCACTGAACAACACCATGCCGCACTGAACAACATTATGCCGCACTGAAAAACACCATGCCGCACTGAACAACACCATCCCGCACTGAACAACACCATGCCGCATTGAACAACACCATGCCGCACTGAACAACACCATGCTGCACTGAACAACATTATGCTGCACTGAACAACACGATCCTGCATTGAACAACACCATGCCGCACTGAACAACACCATCCTGCACTGAACAACACCATCCTGCACTGAACAACACCACCCCGCACTGAACAACACGATCCCGCATTGAACAACACCATCCCGCACTGAACAACACCATGCCGCACTGAACAACACCATTCCGCACTGAACAACACCATGCCGCACTGAACAACACCATGCCGCACTGAACAACACCATGCCGCACTGAACAACACCATGCCGCACTGAACAACATTATGCCGCACTGAACAACACCATGCCGCACTGAACAACACCATCCCGCACTGAACAACACCATGCCGCATTGAACAACACCATGCCGCACTGAACAACACCATCCTGCACTGAACAACACCATCCCGCACTAAACAACACCATGCCGCACTGAACAACATTATGGCGCACTGGACAACATTATGCCGCACTGAACAACACCATGCCGCACTGAACAACACCATGCCGCACTGAACAACACCATGCCGCACTGAACAACACCATGCCGCACTGAACAACATTATGCCGCACTGAACAACACCATGCCGCACTGAACAACACCATGCCGCACTGAACAACACGATCCCGCATTGAACAACACCATCCTGCACTGAACAACACCATGCCGCACTGAACAACACCATGCCGCACTGAACAACACCATTCCGCACTGAACAACACCATGCCGCACTGAACAACACCATCCTGCACTGAACAACACCATCCCGCACTGAACAACACCATGCCGCATTGAACAACACCATGCCGCACTGAACAACACCATCCTGCACTGAACAACACCTTGCCGCACTGAACAACACCATGCCGCACTGAACAACACCATGCCGCACTGAACAACACCATGCCGCACTGAACAACACCATGCCGCACTGAACAACACCATGCCGCAATGAACAACACCATCCCGCACTGAACAACATTATGCCGCACTGAACAACATTATGCCGCACTGAACAACACCATGCCGCACTGAACAACACCATGCCGCACTGAACAACACCATCCTGCACTGAACAACACCATCCCGCACTGAACAACACCATGCCGCACTGAACAACATTATGGCGCACTGAACAACATTATGCCGCACTGAACAACACCATGCCGCACTGAACAACACCATGCCGCACTGAACAACACCATGCCGCAATGAACAACACCATCCCGCACTGAACAACACCATGCCGCACTGAGCAACACCATGCCGCACTGAACAACACCATCCTGCACTGAACAACACCATGCCGCACTGAACAACACCATGCCGCACTGAACAACACCATGCCGCACTGAACAACATTACGCTGCACTGAACAACACCATGCCGCACTGAACAACACCATGCCGCACTGAACAACACCATGCCGCATTGAACAACACCATGCCGCATTGAACAACACCATGCCGCACTGAACAACACCATCCTGCACTGAACAACACCATGCCGCATTGAACAACACCATGCCGCACTGAACAACACCATCCTGCACTGAACAACACCATCCCGCACTGAACAACACCATCCCGCATTGAACAACACCATCCTGCACTGAACAACACCATGCCGCACTGAACAACACCATGCCGCACTGAACAACACCATTCCGCACTGAACAACACCATGCCGCACTGAACAACACCATCCTGCACTGAACAACACCATCCCGCACTGAACAACACCATGCCGCATTGAACAACACCATCCTGCACTGAACAACACCATCCTGCACTGAACAACACCATGCCGCACTGAACAACACCATGCCGCACTGAACAACACCATGCCGCACTGAACAACACCATGCCGCACTGAACAACATTATGCCGCACTGAACAACATTATGTCGCACTGAACAACACCATGCCGCACTGAACAACACCATGCCGCACTGAACAACATTATGCCGCACTGAAAAACACCATGCCGCACTGAACAACACCATCCCGCACTGAACAACACCATGCCGCATTGAACAACACCATGCCGCACTGAACAACACCATGCTGCACTGAACAACATTATGCTGCACTGAACAACACGATCCTGCATTGAACAACACCATGCCGCACTGAACAACACCATCCTGCACTGAACAACACCATCCTGCACTGAACAACACCACCCCGCACTGAACAACACGATCCCGCATTGAACACCATCCCGCACTGAACAACACCATGCCGCACTGAACAACACCATTCCGCACTGAACAACACCATGCCGCACTGAACAACACCATGCCGCACTGAACAACACCATGCCGCACTGAACAACACCATGCCGCACTGAACAACATTATGCCGCACTGAACAACACCATGCCGCACTGAACAAAACCATCCCGCACTGAACAACACCATGCCGCATTGAACAACACCATGCCGCACTGAACAACACCATCCTGCACTGAACAACACCATCCCGCACTAAACAACACCATGCCGCACTGAACAACATTATGGCGCACTGGACAACATTATGCCGCACTGAACAACACCATGCCGCACTGAACAACACCATGCCGCACTGAACAACACCATGCCGCACTGAACAACACCATGCCGCACTGAACAACATTATGCCGCACTGAACAACACCATGCCGCACTGAACAACACCATGCCGCACTGAACAACACGATCCCGCATTGAACAACACCATCCTGCACTGAACAACACCATGCCGCACTGAACAACACCATGCCGCACTGAACAACACCATTCCGCACTGAACAACACCATGCCGCACTGAACAACACCATCCTGCACTGAACAACACCATTCCGCACTGAACAACACCATGCCGCATTGAACAACACCATGCCGCACTGAACAACACCATCCTGCACTGAACAACACCATGCCGCACTGAACAACACCATGCCGCACTGAACAACACCATGCCGCACTGAACAACATTATGCCACACTGAACAACATTATGCCGCACTAAACAACATTATGTCGCACTGAACAACACCATGCCGCACTGAACAACACCATGCTGCACTGAACAACATTATGCCGCACTGAACAACACGATCCCGCATTGAACAACACCATCCCGCAGTGAACAACACCATGCCGCATTGAACAACACCATGCCGCACTGAACAACACCATGCTGCACTGAACAACACGATCCTGCATTGAACAACACCATGCCGCACTGAACAACACCATCCTGCACTGAACAACACCTTTCCACACTGAACAACACCATGCCGCACTGAACAACATTATGCCGCACTGAACAACACCATGCCGCACTGAACAACACCATGCCGCACTGAACAACACCATGCCGCACTGAACAACACCATGCCGCAATGAACAACACCATCCCGCACTGAACAACACCATGCCGCATTGAACAACACCATGCCGCACTGAACAACACCATCCCGCACTGAACAACACCACCCCGCACTGAACAACACGATCCCGCATTGAACAACACCATCCCGGACTGAACAACACCATGCCGCACTGAACAACACCATTCCGCACTGAACAACACCATGCCGCACTGAACAACACCATGCCGCACTGAACAACACCATGCCGCACTGAACAACACCATGCCGCACTGAACAACATTATGCCGCACTGAACAACACCATGCCGCACTGAACAACACCATCCCGCACTGAACAACACCATGCCGCATTGAACAACACCATGCCGCACTGAACAACACCATCCTGCACTGAACAACACCATCCCGCACTGAACAACACCATGCCGCACTGAACAACATTATGCCGCACTGAACAACATTATGCCGCACTGAACAACACCATGCCGCACTGAACAACACCATGCCGCACTGAACACCATGCCGCACTGAACAACATTATGCCGCACTGAACAACATTATGCCGCACTGAACAACACCATGCCGCACTGAACAACACCATGCCGCACTGAACAACACCATGCCGCACTGAACAACACGACGTCGCACTGAACAACACGACGCCGCACAGAACAACACGACGCCGCACAGAATAACACAATACCGCACAGAACAACACAATACCGCACAAACAGTTTTAGATAATATTACGTCGCAGTCATGTGACGCGGACATGACGTCAATAGGCGGAACTCACGGCAAAATTATAATCCGTGGGCGTGGCTTGCAACAGGAAGTAGGAAAGCGGCAGTTCTGGCAAACAAGACACAGCTGTTAGTAACACGATGACTAACAAGGCAAATATTTTTGTTTTCAGCTTGCAACTTGACCGTCTAGAGCGTACAAGGTAATTACAACTGTTTTTTTTTAGCCCTGAAAAGCAAGGGAGTGTGGCGTTTGGGAGGAATGTCGAACTCGGCGTCTGCTTCCAGCCACAGACGCCAAATTTCGACGATTATTTCGACTGGTCAACGGTTGTAAATTATTGCGTTGACTAAAAACTTTATTTAACTCTACTCTTAACTTTGCCGTTTCAGATATGCGGGTATTACACCGCGGAAATGACGTCAATAGGCTGAACTCTCGCCAAAATTCAAATCTGTGGGCGCAATGGCCTTGAGCGAGACACCGGATACAAACACGACGATTATCAACAGAAATATCTTTATTTTCCGCTTGCAAGTGGACCGTCTAGAGCGTACACGGTAAGTACAACTCATTGTGTTTAAAAAGATTTACGTTTGTGTAGTTTGCGTTGCGTTGTATCTGTGAATGTTGGTTGAGGCTAAATGTTAATGTTTAATTTCATTCCTTTAGGTTCCACAGTGTTTGTTGGCTGTATGTTTTCCACTGCAAGAAGAGGCTCGTATCATTGACCAGCAGGAGCTACAATGGTGAGTACCCCTTTCGTCTTCCATTTATGTTAAACACTTCCTATTTCATGTCTAACAGTACTCGATTTAACAAATAACCATAAATAAATACAGTGTGGGCAGTCACGTTAACATATGTGATTATCCTGCCTAATATGTTTATCACAAATATGTCACTAATCACTAATATGTTTATTTGTTTATCACAACACCTTTGGACCTTCAGCAATCGATTATTTACCTTCATCTACATAGAGACAGAACGATGGTGTCTTAAACATCTCATTCATTTCACCAAATAACTTCACGCAGGTGGATAACGGCCGTCTCGGTCACGCTATGTTGCGTGATGCAGTTTTGAAGAACCAAATGCATTTATTCAATGAATAAGTCAAGCTAGTTCTATGTTTATGATGTTGTAAGTTACGGTACCGATTGAAGTTGAGTTCGAAGCCAGTGGAAAACAGCGCTGCGTTTGTGCTCTCCAGGTACAAATGTTGTGATCTCTGACTGACGACCGGGCGAGACTCGAGTAAGAGATGTCCAAACGAGCTCCGGCAGGGCGGGCCAAGGCGGAGCGAACGGACGCCCTTCAGGCCGCCAATGACGAGCTGAGAACCAAACTGATGGACGTCCAGTTAGAACTTCAGCAGGAGAAGAACAAGGTGAAAACCTCAACAGACAGACACTGCCTGCCTCCCTGCCTGCCTCCCTGCCTGCCTCCCTGCCTGCCTCCCTCCCTCCCAGTTTTCCCGATGTAGATTAGACATGCGTGTGCCATGACTGTGTCAGCCTACATCAACAAATGCACCGAGGACGTCAGCACCACTAAGAATATCATCACCCGGGGCAACCAACGACCCTGGATGACTGAGGAGGTACGTCAAACGCTACGAGCGCGGAACTCTGCCTTCAAGTCTGGCGACAAGGAGACACTGAGGACAGCGAGAGCCAACTTGAACCGTGCCATCAGGATAGCGAAGCGAGACCGCAGTCGAAAATTTCAGGATCGTTTCCACGACGTCAAAAACATCAGGAGTATGTGGCAAGGCATACGGGCGATTACAGACTACAACTCACCCTCCCCCCCCCCCGGTGGGTGTAGTTGATGCTGACTTTCTAAATGGTCTAAATAACTTCTTTGGGAGGTTCGAGGCACTAAACGGCACTCCAGCAGTTAAAACTGTCCCCCATCAGGAAGAGGAGGTACTCTGCCTTGACTCCGCCGATGTGTTGAAGACCCTGAGGAGAGTCAACCCCTGTAAGGCCCCTGGCCCCGACAACATTCCTGGGCGTGTGTTCAGGGAATGTGCAAGTCATCTGGCTGGGGTCATCACAGACATTTTTAACACCTCGCTGGGCCAAGCCACAGTGCCGGCGTGCTTTAAGACTGCCTCCATCATTCCGGTGCCGAAGAAACCTCAAATCACCTCATTTAATGATTACCGGCCTGTTGCACTGACTCCGGTTATGATGAAGTGCTTCGAAAGGCTGCTTAAAGGTCACATCGTTTCCAGACTCCCCCTATTATTTGACCCGTTCCAGTTTGCCGACCGGCAAAACCGCTCCACTCAGGACGCCATCTCCTCCGTTCTTCACCTGAGCCTGGCTCACCTGGAGGAGAAGAACACCCATGTGCGGAGGCTGTTCCTGGACTTCAGCTCAGCGTTTAACACCATCATCCCACAGCATCTGGTAGGAAAATTGGAACACCTGGGCTTCAACACCCCCCTTCGCAACTGGCTGCTAGACTTCCTCACCAACAGACCTCAGTCAGTCCGGGTCGGACAGAACACCTCTGATGTCATCACCCTCAGCACAGGCTCCCTTCAGGGCTGCGTCCTGAGCCCCCTGCTGTGCACCCTGATGACACACGACTGCGTCCTCAGGTTCACCACCAATCACATCGTGAAGTCAGCAGACGACACAACGGTGGTGGGGCTCATCAGAGACAACAACGACCTGGACTACAGAGAGGAGGTGGAGCAGCTGGTGGGCTGGTGCAGAGAAAACAGCCTGATCCTGAATGAGGAGAAGATGAAGGAGATCATCGTCGACTTCAGGAAAAAACAGCCTCACCACGCTCCACTGATCATCAACAGCTCAGCTGTGGAGGTGGTCAGCACCACCAAATTCCTGGGGGTCCACATCACAGAAGACCTCACCTGGACTATGAACACTACGGCACTGGTCAAGAGGGCACAGAAGCGCTTGTACTTCCTGCGGAGGATGAGGAGAGCCCACCTGCCCCCACCCATCATGAGGACGTTCTACAGGAGCACCATAGAGAGCATTCTGACAAGCTGTCTCTCTGTGTGGTGTGGAGGCTGCACCGCCTCCGATTGGAAGAACGTGAGGAGAGTGGTGAGGACAGCAGAGAGGATCATAGGGGCTCCTCTTCCCTCCATTCAGGACATTTCATCTCAGCGCTGCATGTCCCGTGCCCGTAACATCATCAATGACCCATCACACCCCCACCATGGACTGTTCTCCCTGCTGCCCTCTGGGAAGAGGTTTGCAGCATCCGCTGCAGGTCCACCAGGTTCTGCAACAGCTTTTTCCCTGCTGTCATCAGACTGTTGAACACTAGAACTGTTGAGCTCTAAACTGAACTCTGCATCACACATTCACAGAACTGTACTTTATGACACTACGGACCTCTATCTTGCACTATCTCGCACTACCAACTTTACTGAACTTGTATAAACCCTTTAAATAGAAGTTTAATACATGGTTTAGCATTCCTCTGCACACTCTTGAATACTGTTTTGCCTACTTGCACTATTGCATAATTATCACTGCTGCACTTTATACTTATTTTTAATATATATATATATATATATATATAGTATATGTATATATATATATTGTCATAGGATATGTTACTTCTATTCAACTGCAATATCACTACTTTGTTGTAAGACGTATGCAACGGAATTTCGTTTTGTATGCACCATGTGCAGACAAGATGACAATAAAGTTTGTCTAAGTCTAAGTCTAAGTCATGTCAGGTCAGCTGTCTGGAGAGAGAGAGAAGTCAGGACCTGCGGGCGGAGCACCACCGTGCCACCGCCGCCATGACGGAACTCAAAAGCAAACTCCATGAGGAGAAGCAGAAAGAGTTAGCCATTACCAGGGAGACATTACTGCGGCAGCATGAAATGGAGCTGATGAGAGTGATCAAAATCAAAGATGGAGAGATCCAGCGACTGAATGCCTTGGTCCTCAGCCTGAGGGACGGCTCCATGGACAAGGTGATCCGCTCTATCCGTGTCTGACTATCCGCACGCCACGTCGGGCTTCGATGCGGCCGCGACCGTATTGTGTAGCTTGTCCCCAGTAAGCGTCGCGGCGCTCCGTTGCGGTCTCAACGGCCCGGTGTGGCGCAATGTCTGCTCAGGTGAGGAGGGGGGGCGCTTTGCTGGCGGAGGTGGAGGAGACGCGGCGGTGTCGGGAGACCGAGCGGTGTCGCCTCCACCAGGAGCGCGGAAGAAGCCCTGGCAGCGGCCCAGCAGGCCTGGCAGTCCCGAGCGGCCGAGCTCCGATCGGCTCATCACCAGCATCGGGAGGAGCTGAGCCGAACCAAGAGAGACTGCGAGAGGGAGATCCGCCGACTGGTAGGACTGATCAGATGCGCGGTGCGTGGCTATGTTCCCAATTTCGTTGTATACCTGCAGTGCAATGACACCTAAGGCATTCTATTCTATTCTATTTCACAAGAAGAAAATGTCCGGTTGCTCGCTTCGCTTTTGTCACAGCAAAGGTGTTCTAGTCGATTCAAGAAAAAAATTGGCCGGTTGCTCTCTTTGTTTTTGTCACAATTCTGGCAAATGAGTTTGCCCGCCTGCCTGAGCGCTCCCCGTTTGTACATCCAGACGGATGAGATCAAGCTGAAAGACAGAGCGGTTAGTGTTTTGGATGAAGCCCTGGGGCCGGCCACGTCCACCGCCTTCAGCTGCAGACTCAGGCTGCCGAGCAGCAGATCGCTGCCCTGAGGGATTCCCAAAGGGCGGGCCTAAACTACCCTGGAAGTGGGGTCAACGCCGCTACTAGCAATCCTCTTCATTGCGTAAGCCACCTCATCACACACTTGCAGTACGCATGACTTAGTTCGTTGCTGGAGGAAGGTAGCACAAAAACAGTTTTGAACTTTGAACGAGTGCTTGTGTGTGTGTGTTGCGGGGCGTTTTCAGTCTCAGGAGGATCGGGACACGCGACGGTTTCATCTGAAAATCGCTGAGCTCAGCGCAGTCATCAGGAAACTGGAGGATCGAAACGCCCTGCTTTCTGAAGAGCGCAATGAACTGGTAATTTATTGACGGCACGCTTGAAGGTTTGCGCTACGTTTGATGCGCGCCATCCAGCGAGGCACCCATTGCGCTTGCTTATTAGTTGAGCGGCGCGGCGAGTCGGTTGCCTGGTAGATGTCTTTTATTGGGAGCCAAAGCCACGATTCCGTTCAAACCGATGCAAAAGGAATGGATACGTTCTGGCCCGCGTGTTGTGCGTCTTTCACATCCCGCACTTCATGCTTGCAGCTAAAGCGACTGAGAGAAACAGAAAGCCAGTTTCTGCCACTCCTGTACAAAAACAAACGCCTGAGCAGGAAGAATGAAGAACTCTCGCTGGTGCTGTGTCGCCTTGAAAACAAAGTGCGCTTTGTCACCCAGGAGAACGAGGAGATGGCAAGCTTGGTAAGTCGACGCGGACAACGGCGGCGTGCCAACAGAGTCCACTGCATTTGTGTTCCACAGAGAAGGCCTAGTTCGCTCAATGACCTGGACCGCGGTTGCGGCCAGCAGGACGGTGAAATGGAGTTCCTTCAAGTTGTGGAGCAGCGGCACATCATCGACGACTTGTCCAAGGTCTTCAGGCAGGCGACTCGGTGCACGTACGGCAGCGCCGCGCTCGCTCGCTGTCGCCAGGAAACCTTTTCCGTCCAAAGCTTGGCCGGCGGCCGCCATCCAAAAAATTGGCCCCTTAAATTCCGACCTTTCAAGCAGGAGCATTGTGCGCACGCGTTTGAACACGCTTTAGACTTGTTTTGCCGTTTTCAGCAGCTCAAAGCTCCCGTTTTGTCAGCGCCTTTGCCACTCGCTGTGCGCTGAAAACGACGGACTTGCCCGGCTGCTCAGCCCGTCAACCATGAGCCGCGAGCGCGACGTCATTGTCCGTAGGCAGCTAGTGGCAAAATGCACCCTGTTAGAGTTGCGCTCGCTCCAACTTATTTTGCAAGAACCACACGGGAGACAAGTAATTTCTTTTGGACACCTGCAGGTGGAGAGTCCATCCGTTGTACGAATGAAGTCTGACTCTCGGCTCCTGCACGAGCATTTTAATTAAGAGAAACAGGGTGGGTGGCCGAACGTGGCTGGGAAAATGCGGAGAAAAGCAAATGTCATTTTCCAGTCAACCAAAGAATTTGTGGATGAAAATGACACAACATTCCAAAGCTGTCCACGCGTTTGTCTCTTCTAGAATGTCAAGTGGGTGGAGGAGAAGCAGCTGCTGCGTCAGAGCAATCAGCAGTTGGCCGAAAAGGTGACGGAAAGAAAGGCGCTGGGCGGAGTCGCTTGGCGTCACACCTGTCGGGAAGCCCCGCAGATGAGGTCTGACTGTCTTTTCAGGTCAGGCGGATGGAGGCGGAAGAAGCGCGTCTGAAAGAGCACATCCAGGATATCCGAGACCAAAACGAACTGCTTGAGTTCCGCATCCTGGAGCTGGAGGTGGGAAGACTCGCACAAGCGTGTTGAGGCCAGAGATGTGACGGACGGACGGACGGACGGACGGACGGATGCATGCCTCTGCCTTTCAGGAGAGGGAGTGGCGCTCCCCCGTCTTGAAGTTTCTGCAAGTCCGTTTCCCAGACGGCCTCAGCCCTTTGCAGATCTACTGCGAGGCCGAGGGCGTGAGCGTACGTAAGGCGTCCCTCGCAACCCTAACCTTAACCCGAGGTCCCAGAACACCTTACATTGCTCCTTGCGCCTTTCCCCCGGACATCGTCATCAGTGATCTGATGAAGAAGCTGGACATCCTGGGCTATAACGCCGTAAGTGTATGTCGAACTCCTTATGTTCGCACTCCACGAGACTCGGCGGCTCAAATGTGACTTTTGGAAGGCTTTGCGCTGAAAGAAGCTTGTTGACGCTGTGCCTTTGGGCTCTTGCAGAATCTCACCAACGAGGAGCAGGTGGTCGTGATTCACGCCAGGACCCTTCTCACCCTAGCCGAGAAGGTAACGCGCACGTCCACGCACGCTCTCGCATTCTGCTTATGTGACAGCAGCCTTTCCTCAGTGGTTAGAATACATCAAAGTGACCAAGTCAGCACTTCAACAGAAGATGTTGGACATTGAAAGTGAGAAGGTAGACAGACACGCGACATCAGCCAAGGGGAACTCCGGCAATGTGCCCCAACAATTCTGACCTTGAGCTGTGCTAGGATATGTTCTGCAAGCAGAAGGGCTACCTGGATGAAGAGTTGGACTTCAGGAAGTGTTCCATGGACCAGGCTCATAAGGTAAGCCGCCCTCAAATCTCCCGCCGGACCACTGATGGACGAGGATTGCGGCCCAGAGGATCCTGGAGCTGGAGGCCATGTTGTACGAGGCGCTACCGCAGCGGGACTGCCCCGCCACGGACGGCGAAAAAGCCAGCCACGCTGGCGTGAATGACGTGCTGACGGCGGATCAGAGAGAAGAGCTTAGGAGCGCCGTGGACCAATGGAAGCGAGCCCTGATGTGCGAGTTGAGGGAGCGCGACGCTTGCATCCTCCAAGAGAGAATGGATCTGCTGCACAGCGCGCAACAGGTAAGGGCCCAAAGCCAGCCCGGCACTTACTTGCACGCTTACTGGCTTTTGAATGCCACTTTCCATTTGTCCGTCCTAGAGGAACAAAGAGCTGAAAGAATTCATCGAAGCTCAGAAGAGACAAATCAAACAATTGGAGGAGAAGTTTCTGTTTCTCTTTCTATTCTTCTCCTTGGCCTTCATTCTGTGGCCCTAACACCAGCTGGTGAGTGAGCTCCAGCGGCACCGCACTCGACACCTCCGATACACTGCCAGCCGGTCTCAGACGTTGGCAGACGCTCCGATGCCAACGTATACCCCCCGCCACGGTGACAGAGGCACCGCGTCACACCGGCGCTCATCCAATCAGAAGGCAGGAAAAGCAAATTCACATGCAGGGCACTTTTGAACCAGAAGAGAGCGCCACAAAAAACGGTTGTTGCCCCAAACGCGCATTAAAAAGGGTCAGAATAACAAGAGTCCCACTGGCCAGCCGGGGCCACCCGTCCAGCTGTTTCTTCAGGGGGGAAAAAAATTGGAGTCACCGGTGAGTACATTTTGCATTTAGCTCTGCTTTTCTGCTTCTGTCTTCAAGTGTGTGGCATCCTGCGATCAAAGATTCAGCCAACCCCAAAGCGGTTGACCTCAACGTCCCACCACCATGCCTACCAGAGCAGGTGACGTGATGCTTTGGACATCCTTCCGTCTCAGATGCCCAAAAGTACTCTTTGCCACATCTGCGGCAATACGGTGTCTTTTCAAAGGTGCAAATAAATCCAGCGTGGGCGGAACACGCACGTCTTCGGTTTTTCCCGCTTTGTTTGTGTGACAGCTGTTGTGAAAATTTTATACAAATAAAGTTGTATAGTACAGGTTTGGCCAAGCCGCAACTCACGAACCGCATGCGGCTCTTTTATGTTCATATCAACATTTTTGTGTGTGTGTGTGTGTGTGTGGGGGGGGGGGGGGGTGCGTGTTGGCTTCACTTGAGTTCAATTTGGTATTTTGGTCAAAAGCGCATGTGGTGAAATTCCACAAAGTAGGATGGGCAAACACATTTCTTTAAACTATGAGTGTCAATTGGGCTCTCGAAATGGCAGGGAAAAGATGCACAGCAAAACGAAAATACGTAGATGAACACAGGACGTTTTAATCAGAGTGGGAAAGTTTCTATTTTTTGTTGAACGTGATGGCAAACCATTCTGCCTGATATGTCAGACCTCAGCGCATTTCAAAGATTCAAATCTTCAGCGCCATGCACTTCAGCTCACTCCATGCTAACATTGATCAGGCGTCGAACCCGCATCATCATGCTTAAGAGGTGGCCATGCTAACCAGTGCGCCATTATGTCAACGCATAATAACTAAGTCTACTGGTCAAAACAGCGGTTACTATATGACGTCGCTACGTCGTGGTCACGTGACGCAGACAAGACGTCAATGGACGTGGGCAGAGTTAACTTGTTTAAAAGGGAGTAGGCAGAAGAAATATTTAATTTATTTAAATCTATTTTGAGTGCACACCATTATGCCAATGCATAACAACTGTAAATCTACTAAACAAAACAGCGGTTGCTATATGACATCTGCCACGTCGTGGTCACGTGACATACGTGACGTCGATGGGCGTAACTTTCGCCGGAATTCAAATCCGCGGGGAGAGTTAACTTGTTTAAAAGAGAGTGGGCAGAAGAATTATTTAATTTATTTAAATCTATTTGGTGTGTGCGCTATTATGTCAATGCATAACAACTGTAAGTCTACTAAACAAAACAGCGGTTGCTATATGACGTCTGCCACGTCGTGGTCACGTGACGCGGACGTGACGTCGACGCCTACTTTACATCCCACCGATCACAGGACCCCTCGGCTGCATAACCGTGCACCCTTCCCAACCAATCGGATTTGCTATACGCGAAAACGACGCCAATGGAAAGAGCTTCCGCCCAAATTTAAATCCGTGGGCGTGGCTCGCAGCAGGAAGTAGGAAAATGGCGGCGATGTTGACAAAGACACAGCGGATGGTAACATACGACTAACAAGAGAAATATTTTTATTTTCTGCTTGCAACTGGACCGTCCAGAGCGTACACGGTAAGTACAACTCATCGTTTTTAAAAAGAAGTACTTTTGTTGCCCTGAAAAGCGAGTGAGCGTGGCGTTTGTGGGGGACGTCGAATTTCGACGATTCTTTCTGGTCAACGGTTGTAAATGATTGTGTTGATTAAAAAAGAAAACTTGATGTAACTCTACTTTTAACTGCCGTTTCAGATAGATTTGGAATTGCATCACATCCAATTTTGCCTAGAGCGTACACGGTAAGTAACACTCGTTGTGTTTAAGGAGATTTACGTTTGTAATAGCAGAAGTGTAGCCGCGTTGCGTTGTACGTGTGAATGTTGGTCCGGGCGAAATGTTAATGTTTAATTTCATTCCTTTAGGTTCCACGGTGTTTGTTGGCTGCAAGTTTTCCACTGCAAGAAGAGGCTCATATCATTGACCAGGAGCGAGCTACAATGGTGAGTAGCCATAACATTTATGTTAAACACTTCCTATTTCATGTCTAACAGTACTTGATTTAACAAATAACCATAAATAAATACAGTGTGGGCACTGAAGTTAACATATGTGATTATACTGCCTAATCTGTCACCGAGTAGATTGTTGCAAAGTAATATAAGATCCAAAGTTGTAATTCAGAATAGTTTTCAAAAGAAGGCCATTAGAATTATATACAAGTCTGATTACCCTGAACAAGCTATTAATTAAATCACAAATTCTTCAATTCAAAGATTTGGTAGATTATCAGACAAATAATGTCTAACAGTAATTGATTTAAAACATCACGATAAGTAGATTGAGTGTGGGCACTCTCAAGTTAACAGATATGATTATACTGCCTAATCTGTTACAGAGTATGTTGTTGCCAAGTAATGTAGAATAGATCCAAAGTAGTAATCCAGAATAGTTTTGAAGAGGCCATTAGAATAATAAACAAATCTGATTACCTTGAACATAATAACAAGCTAAGTGTTTAATATGTCCTATGAAGTCAAAATTGGGCACCATCATGTGGTGAAATTTGGAATTGCATCACATCCAATTTTGCCTGGGAACAAACAGATTACATAAATCTTAGTTTTGAATAAGCCACTCCTTCTCAAACAAGTAAACTCTGCCCATTTCGCGCAGTAGATGTTCTGTTAATATCTAGTATTTATACAAAGTCATAATTTAAATTGCTTTCAACCTTCATTCATCGGTTCAACCAACATTACTCGCTCTTATTACCAACTTGTATTGATTTAACTAAGCGTTTAATACTTCCTATCAGGTCTCAAGGCAAGATTTGGCAAAATACAATTTCAGCAAATCCAATTTTGCCAGGGAACAAAAATAGATTAAATAAACTAAATAAGTCTTCTTCCCATTAAATAAATCAGAAAAGTCTGTCTTGTAACCAGTCCTCTTCAAACAAGTAAAGTCTGCCCATTTTGTGCCGTAGATTTTGTGTCTATGCCTAGTATTTAAACAAAATCATAATTTAAACGACTTCTTTCCTTCATTCACTTTGGAAATTTGGAATTGCAGCAAATCGAATTTTGCCAGGGAACAAAAATAGATCAATTAAACTAAATAAGTCTTCTTCCCATTAAATAAATTAAAAAAGTCTGTCTTGTAACCAGTCCTTTTCAAACAAGTAAAGTCTGCCCATTTTGTGCCGTCGATTTTGTGTTAATGCCTAGTATTTATACAAAATCATAATTTAAAGGACTTCATTCCTTCATTCACTTTGGAAATTTGGAATTGCAGCACATCAAATTTTGCCTGGGAAGAAAAGTAGATTAAATAAATTTAATAAGTCTTACTACTTCCCATTAAATAAATTAAATACGTCTTACTTGTTCCCACTCCTTTACAAAAAAGTAGTTTAAAACGAGGTCCCTTCACTCAACCTTTAACCCTATTTATTCACCTTCTAGGCTAAGTGTTAAAGGCTAAGTGTTAAAGGCTAAGTGTTAAAGGCTAAGTGTTAGAGGCTAAGTGCCAGAGGCTAGGCGCCAGAGGCGAGTTTTTGTGGGCTGAAGTTTTAGTGGGGTTAGTGTGAATACAATCCAAAAGAATACAACAGAATACAATACAATAGAATATAATACATAGATTAAATTATATAGCTCTTACTACTTCCCATTAAATAAATTAAATACGTCTTACTTGTTCCCAATCCTTTTCAAAAAAGTAGTTTAAAACGAGGGCCCTTCACTCAACCTTTAACCTCAACCCCGCACGTCACATTGTGTTGTATCTGTGAATGTTGGTTGTGGCCAAATGATAGTTTTCTTTCATTCGTTTAGGTTCCACGGTGTTTGTTGGCTATGTTTTCCACTGTCAGAAGGATGAAAATACAAAGTACAACGCTTGGACGTGGGCGAAGGCGTCACCGGTGAGTCCTTCCTTCCTATTTATTTACCTTCTAGATGCTAGAGGCTAAGTGTTAGAGGCTAAGTGTTAGAGGCTAAGTGTTAAACACAATACGAACAACACAACAATACTGCACTGAACAACACGATACCGCACTGAGAAACACGATACCGCACTGAACAACACGATACCGCACTGAACAACACCATGCCGCACTGAACACCATGCCACACTGAACAACACCATCCCGCACTGAACAACACCATGCCGCACTAAACAACACCATGCCGCACTGAACAACACCATGCCTCACTGAAAGACACCATGCCGCACTGAAAGACACCATGCCGCACTGAACGACACCATGCCGCACTGAAAGACACCATGCCGCACTTAACGACACCATGCCGCACTGAAAGACACCATCCCGCACTGAACACCATGCCGCACTGAACAACACCATCCTGCACTGAACAACACCATCCCGCACTGAACAACACCATGCCGCACTGAACAACATTATGCCGCACTGAACATTATGCCGCACTGAACAACACCATGCCGCACTGAACAACACCATGCCGCACTGAACAACATTATGCCGCACTGAACAACACCATGCCGCACTGAACAACACCATGCCGCACTGAACAACACCATGCCGCACTGAACAACACCATGCCGCACTGAACAACATTATGCCGCACTGAACAACATTATAACGCACTGAACAACACCATCCCGCACTGAACAACACCATGCCGCACTAAACAACATTATGCCGCACTGAACAACATTATGCCGAAATTAACAACACCATGCCGCACTGAACAACACCATGCCGCACTGAACAACACCATGCCGCACTGAACAACACGATCCCGCATTGAACACCATCCCGCACTGAACAACACCATGCCGCACTGAATAACACCATGCCGCACTGAACAACACCATGCCGCACTGAACAACACCATGCCGCACTGAACAACACCATGCCGCACTGAACAACACCATGCCGCACTGAACAACATTATGCTGCACTGAACAACACCATGCCGCACTGAACAACACCATGCCGCACTGAACAACACCATGCCGCACTGAACAACACCATGCCGCACTGAACAACACCATCCCGAACTGAACAACACCATGCCGCATTGAACAACACCATGCCGCACTGAACAACACCATCCTGCACTGAACAACACCATCCCTTACTGAACAACACCATGCCGCACTGAACAACACCATGCCGCAATGAACACCATCCCGCACTGAACAACATTATGCCGCACTGAACAACATTATGCCGCACTGAACAACATTATGCCGCACTGAACAACATTATGCCGCACTGAACAACACCATGCCGCACTGAACAACACCATGCCGCACTGAACAACACCATGCCGCACTGAACACGATCCCGCATTGAACAACACCATGCCGCACTGAACAACACCATCCTGCACTGAACAACACCATCCCGCACTGAACAACACCATGCCGCACTGAACAACATTATGGCGCACTGAACAACATTATGCCGCACTGAACAACACCATGCCGCACTGAACAACACCATGCCGCACTGCACAACACCATGCCGCAATGAACAACACCATCCCGCACTGAACAACACCATGCCGCACTGAGCAACACCATGCCGCACTGAACAACACCATCCCGCACTGAACAACACCATGCCGCACTGAACAACACCATGCCGCACTGAACAACACCATGCCGCACTGAACAACATTACGCTGCACTGAACAACACCATGCCGCACTGAACAACACCATGCCGCACTGAACAACACCATGCCGCATTGAACAACACCATGCCGCATTGAACAACACCATGCCGCACTGAACAACACCATCCTGCACTGAACAACACCATGCCGCATTGAACAACACCATGCCGCACTGAACAACACCATCCTGCACTGAACAACACCATCCCGCACTGAACAACACCATCCCGCATTGAACAACACCATCCTGCACTGAACAACACCATGCCGCACTGAACAACACCATGCCGCACTGAACAACACCATTCCGCACTGAACAACACCATGCCGCATTGAAAAACACCATCCTGCACTGAACAACACCATCCCGCACTGAACAACACCATGCCGCATTGAACAACACCATCCTGCACTGAACAACACCATCCTGCACTGAACAACACCATGCCGCACTGAACAACACCATCCTGCACTGAACAACACCATCCCGCACTAAACAACACCATGCCGCACTGAACAACATTATGGCGCACTGGACAACATTATGCCGCACTGAACAACACCATGCCGCACTGAACAACACCATGCCGCACTGAACAACACCATGCCGCACTGAACAACACCATGCCGCACTGAACAACATTATGCCGCACTGAACAACACCATGCCGCACTGAACAACACCATGCCGCACTGAACAACACGATCCCGCATTGAACAACACCATCCTGCACTGAACAACACCATGCCGCACTGAACAACACCATGCCGCACTGAACAACACCATTCCGCACTGAACAACACCATGCCGCACTGAACAACACCATCCCGCACTGAACAACACCATCCCGCACTGAACAACACCATGCCGCATTGAACAACACCATGCCGCACTGAACAACACCATCCTGCACTGAACAACACCATGCCGCACTGAACAACACCATGCCGCACTGAACAACACCATGCCGCACTGAACAACATTATGCCGCACTGAACAACACCATGCCGCACTGAACAACATTATGCCGCACTGAACAACATTATGCCGCACTAAACAACATTATGTCGCACTGAACAACACCATGCCGCACTGAACAACACGATGCTGCACTGAACAACACCATCCCGCACTGAACAACACCACCCCGCACTGAACAACACGATCCCGCATTGAACAACACCATCCCGGACTGAACAACACCATGCCGCACTGAACAACACCATGCCGCACTGAACAACACCATGCCGCACTGAACAACACCATGCCGCACTGAACAACACCATGCCGCACTGAACAACATTATGCCGCACTGAACAACATTATGCCGCACTGAACAACACCATGCCGCACTGAACAACACCATCCCGCACTGAACAACACCATGCCGCATTGAACAACACCATGCCGCACTGAACAACACCATCCTGCACTGAACAACACCATCCCGCACTGAACAACACCATGCCGCACTGAACAACATTATGGCGCACTGAACAACATTATGCCGCACTGAACAACACCATGCCGCACTGAACAACACCATGCCGCACTGAAAGACACCATGCCGCACTGAACGACACCATGCCGCACTGAAAGACACCATCCCGCACTGAACACCATGCCGCACTGAACAACACCATCCCGCACTGAACAACACCATGCCGCACTGAACAACATTATGCCGCACTGAACATTATGCCGCACTGAACAACACCATGCCGCACTGAACAACACCATGCCGCACTGAACAACATTTTGCCGCACTGAACAACACCATGCCGCACTGAACAACACCATGCCGCACTGAACAACACCATGCCGCACTGAACAACACCATGCCGCACTGAACAACACCATGCCGCACTGAACAACATTATGCCGCACTGAACAACACCATGCCGCACTGAACAACACCATCCCGCACTGAACAACACCATGCCGCATTGAACAACACCATGCCGCACTGAACAACACCATCCTGCACTGAACAACACCATCCCGCACTGAACAACACCATGCCGCACTGAACAACATTATGGCGCACTGAACAACATTATGCCGCACTGAACAACACCATGCCGCACTGAACAACACCATGCCGCACTGAACAACACCATGCCGCACTGAACAACATTATGCCGCACTGAACAACATTATGCCGCACTGAACAACACCATGCCGCACTGAACAACACCATGCCGCACTGAACAACACCATGCCGCACTGAACAACACGACGTCGCACTGAACAACACGACGCCGCACAGAACAACACGACGCCGCACAGAATAACACAATACCGCACAGAACAACACAATACCGCACAAACAGTTTTAGATAATATTACGTCGCAGTCATGTGACGCGGACATGACGTCAATAGGCGGAACTCACGGCAAAATTATAATCCGTGGGCGTGGCTTGCAACAGGAAGTAGGAAAGCGGCAATTCTGGCAAACAAGACACAGCGGTTAGTAACACGATGACTAACAAGGCAAATATTTTTGTTTTCAGCTTGCAACTTGACCGTCTAGAGCGTACAAGGTAATTACAACTGTTTTTTTTTAGCCCTGAAAAGCGAGGGAGTGTGGCGTTTGGGAGGAATGTCGAACTCGGCGTCTGCTTCCAGCCACAGACGCCAAATTTCGACGATTATTTCGACTGGTCAACGGTTGTAAATTATTGCGTTGACTAAAAACTTTATTTAACTCTACTCTTAACTTTGCCGTTTCAGATATGCGGGTATTACACCGCGGAAATGACGTCAATAGGCTGAACTCTCGCCAAAATTCAAATCTGGGGGCGCAATGGCCTTGAGCGAGACACCGGATACAAACACGACGATTATCAACAGAAATATCTTTATTTTCTGCTTGCAAGTGGACCGTCTAGAGCGTACACGGTAAGTACAACTCATTGTGTTTAAAAAGATTTACGTTTGTGTAGTTTGCGTTGCGTTGTATCTGTGAATGTTGGTTGAGGCTAAATGTTAATGTTTAATTTCATTCCTTTAGGTTCCACGGTGTTTGTTGGCTGTATGTTTTCCACTGCAAGAAGAGGCTCGTATCATTGACCAGCAGGAGCTACAATGGTGAGTACCCCTTTCGTCTTCCATTTATGTTAAACACTTCCTATTTCATGTCTAACAGTACTCGATTTAACAAATAACCATAAATAAATACAGTGTGGGCAGTCACGTTAACATATGTGATTATCCTGCCTAATATGTTTATCACAAATATGTCACTAATCACTAATATGTTTATTTGTTTATCACAACACCTTTGGACCTTCAGCAATCGATTATTTCCCTTCATCTACATAGAGACAGAACGATGGTGTCTTAAACATCTCATTCATTTCACCAAATAACTTCACGCAGGTGGATAACGGCCGTCTCGGTCACGCTATGTTGCGTGATGCAGTTTTGAAGAACCAAATGCATTTATTCAATGAATAAGTCAAGCTAGTTCTATGTTTATGATGTTGTAAGTTACGGTACCGATTGAAGTTGAGTTCGAAGCCAGTGGAAAACAGCGCTGCGTTTGTGCTCTCCAGGTACAAATGTTGTGATCTCTGACTGACGACCGGGCGAGACTCGAGTAAGAGATGCCCAAACGAGCTCCGGCAGGGCGGGCCAAGGCGGAGCGAACGGACGCCCTTCAGGCCGCCAATGACGAGCTGAGAACCAAACTGATGGACGTCCAGTTAGAACTTCAGCAGGAGAAGAACAAGGTGAAAACCTCAACAGACAGACACTGCCTGCCTCCCTGCCTGCCTCCCTGCCTGCCTCCCTGCCTGCCTCCCTCCCTCCCAGTTTTCCCGATGTAGATTAGACATGCGTGTGCCATGACTGTGTCAGCCTACATCAACAAATGCACCGAGGACGTCAGCACCACTAAGAATATCATCACCCGGGGCAACCAACGACCCTGGATGACTGAGGAGGTACGTCAAACGCTACGAGCGCGGAACTCTGCCTTCAAGTCTGGCGACAAGGAGACACTGAGGACAGCGAGAGCCAACTTGAACCGTGCCATCAGGATAGCGAAGCGAGACCGCAGTCGAAAATTTCAGGATCGTTTCCACGACGTCAAAAACATCAGGAGTATGTGGCAAGGCATACGGGCGATTACAGACTACAACTCACCCTCCCCCCCCCCGGTGGGTGTAGTTGATGCTGACTTTCTAAATGGTCTAAATAACTTCTTTGGGAGGTTCGAGGCACTAAACGGCACTCCAGCAGTTAAAACTGTCCCCCATCAGGAAGAGGAGGTACTCTGCCTTGACTCCGCCGATGTGTTGAAGACCCTGAGGAGAGTCAACCCCTGTAAGGCCCCTGGCCCCGACAACATTCCTGGGCGTGTGTTCAGGGAATGTGCAAGTCATCTGGCTGGGGTCATCACAGACATTTTTAACACCTCGCTGGGCCAAGCCACAGTGCCGGCGTGCTTTAAGACTGCCTCCATCATTCCGGTGCCGAAGAAACCTCAAATCACCTCATTTAATGATTACCGGCCTGTTGCACTGACTCCGGTTATGATGAAGTGCTTCGAAAGGCTGCTTAAAGGTCACATCGTTTCCAGACTCCCCCTATTATTTGACCCGTTCCAGTTTGCCGACCGGCAAAACCGCTCCACTCAGGACGCCATCTCCTCCGTTCTTCACCTGAGCCTGGCTCACCTGGAGGAGAAGAACACCCATGTGCGGAGGCTGTTCCTGGACTTCAGCTCAGCGTTTAACACCATCATCCCACAGCATCTGGTAGGAAAATTGGAACACCTGGGCTTCAACACCCCCCTTCGCAACTGGCTGCTAGACTTCCTCACCAACAGACCTCAGTCAGTCCGGGTCGGACAGAACACCTCTGATGTCATCACCCTCAGCACAGGCTCCCTTCAGGGCTGCGTCCTGAGGCCCCTGCTGTGCACCCTGATGACACACGACTGCGTCCTCAGGTTCACCACCAATCACATCGTGAAGTCAGCAGACGACACAACGGTGGTGGGGCTCATCAGAGACAACAACGACCTGGACTACAGAGAGGAGGTGGAGCAGCTGGTGGGCTGGTGCAGAGAAAACAGCCTGATCCTGAATGAGGAGAAGATGAAGGAGATCATCGTCGACTTCAGGAAAAAACAGCCTCACCACGCTCCACTGATCATCAACAGCTCAGCTGTGGAGGTGGTCAGCACCACCAAATTCCTGGGGGTCCACATCACAGAAGACCTCACCTGGACTATGAACACTACGGCACTGGTCAAGAGGGCACAGAAGCGCTTGTACTTCCTGCGGAGGATGAGGAGAGCCCACCTGCCCCCACCCATCATGAGGACGTTCTACAGGAGCACCATAGAGAGCATTCTGACAAGCTGTCTCTCTGTGTGGTGTGGAGGCTGCACCGCCTCCGATTGGAAGAACGTGAGGAGAGTGGTGAGGACAGCAGAGAGGATCATAGGGGCTCCTCTTCCCTCCATTCAGGACATTTCATCTCAGCGCTGCATGTCCCGTGCCCGTAACATCATCAATGACCCATCACACCCCCACCATGGACTGTTCTCCCTGCTGCCCTCTGGGAAGAGGTTTGCAGCATCCGCTGCAGGTCCACCAGGTTCTGCAACAGCTTTTTCCCTGCTGTCATCAGACTGTTGAACACTAGAACTGTTGAGCTCTAAACTGAACTCTGCATCACACATTCACAGAACTGTACTTTATGACACTACGGACCTCTATCTTGCACTATCTCGCACTACCAACTTTACTGAACTTGTATAAACCCTTTAAATAGAAGTTTAATACATGGTTTAGCATTCCTCTGCACACTCTTGAATACTGTTTTGCCTACTTGCACTATTGCATAATTATCACTGCTGCACTTTATACTTATTTTTAATATATATATATATATATATATATATAGTATATATGTATATATATATATTTTCATAGGATATGTTACTTCTATTCAACTGCAATATCACTACTTTGTTGTAAGACGTATGCAACGGAATTTCGTTTTGTATGCACCATGTGCAGACAAGATGACAATAAAGTTTGTCTAAGTCTAAGTCATGTCAGGTCAGCTGTCTGGAGAGAGAGAGAAGTCAGGACCTGCGGGCGGAGCACCACCGTGCCACCGCCGCCATGACGGAACTCAAAAGCAAACTCCATGAGGAGAAGCAGAAAGAGTTAGCCATTACCAGGGAGACATTACTGCGGCAGCATGAAATGGAGCTGATGAGAGTGATCAAAATCAAAGATGGAGAGATCCAGCGACTGAATGCCTTGGTCCTCAGCCTGAGGGACGGCTCCATGGACAAGGTGATCCGCTCTATCCGTGTCTGACTATCCGCACGCCATGTCGGGCTTCGATGCGGCCGCGACCGTATTGTGTAGCTTGTCCCCAGTAAGCGTCGCGGCGCTCCGTTGCGGTCTCAACGGCCCGGTGTGGCGCAATGTCTGCTCAGGTGAGGAGGGGGGGCGCTTTGCTGGCGGAGGTGGAGGAGACGCGGCGGTGTCGGGAGACCGAGCGGTGTCGCCTCCACCAGGAGCGCGGAAGAAGCCCTGGCAGCGGCCCAGCAGGCCTGGCAGTCCCGAGCGGCCGAGCTCCGATCGGCTCATCACCAGCATCGGGAGGAGCTGAGCCGAACCAAGAGAGACTGCGAGAGGGAGATCCGCCGACTGGTAGGACTGATCAGATGCGCGGTGCGTGGCTATGTTCCCAATTTCGTTGTATACCTGCAGTGCAATGACACCTAAGGCATTCTATTCTATTCTATTTCACAAGAAGAAAATGTCCGGTTGCTCGCTTCGCTTTTGTCACAGCAAAGGTGTTCTAGTCGATTCAAGAAAAAAATTGGCCGGTTGCTCTCTTTGTTTTTGTCACAATTCTGGCAAATGAGTTTGCCCGCCTGCCTGAGCGCTCCCCGTTTGTACATCCAGACGGATGAGATCAAGCTGAAAGACAGAGCGGTTAGTGTTTTGGATGAAGCCCTGGGGCCGGCCACGTCCACCGCCTTCAGCTGCAGACTCAGGCTGCCGAGCAGCAGATCGCTGCCCTGAGGGATTCCCAAAGGGCGGGCCTAAACTACCCTGGAAGTGGGGTCAACGCCGCTACTAGCAATCCTCTTCATTGCGTAAGCCACCTCATCACACACTTGCAGTACGCATGACTTAGTTCGTTGCTGGAGGAAGGTAGCACAAAAACAGTTTTGAACTTTGAACGAGTGCTTGTGTGTGTGTGTTGCGGGGCGTTTTCAGTCTCAGGAGGATCGGGACACGCGACGGTTTCATCTGAAAATCGCTGAGCTCAGCGCAGTCATCAGGAAACTGGAGGATCGAAACGCCCTGCTTTCTGAAGAGCGCAATGAACTGGTAATTTATTGACGGCACGCTTGAAGGTTTGCGCTACGTTTGATGCGCGCCATCCAGCGAGGCACCCATTGCGCTTGCTTATTAGTTGAGCGGCGCGGCGAGTCGGTTGCCTGGTAGATGTCTTTTATTGGGAGCCAAAGCCACGATTCCGTTCAAACCGATGCAAAAGGAATGGATACGTTCTGGCCCGCGTGTTGTGCGTCTTTCACATCCCGCACTTCATGCTTGCAGCTAAAGCGACTGAGAGAAACAGAAAGCCAGTTTCTGCCACTCCTGTACAAAAACAAACGCCTGAGCAGGAAGAATGAAGAACTCTCGCTGGTGCTGTGTCGCCTTGAAAACAAAGTGCGCTTTGTCACCCAGGAGAACGAGGAGATGGCAAGCTTGGTAAGTCGACGCGGACAACGGCGGCGTGCCAACAGAGTCCACTGCATTTGTGTTCCACAGAGAAGGCCTAGTTCGCTCAATGACCTGGACCGCGGTTGCGGCCAGCAGGACGGTGAAATGGAGTTCCTTCAAGTTGTGGAGCAGCGGCACATCATCGACGACTTGTCCAAGGTCTTCAGGCAGGCGACTCGGTGCACGTACGGCAGCGCCGCGCTCGCTCGCTGTCGCCAGGAAACCTTTTCCGTCCAAAGCTTGGCCGGCGGCCGCCATCCAAAAAATTGGCCCCTTAAATTCCGACCTTTCAAGCAGGAGCATTGTGCGCACGCGTTTGAACACGCTTTAGACTTGTTTTGCCGTTTTCAGCAGCTCAAAGCTCCCGTTTTGTCAGCGCCTTTGCCACTCGCTGTGCGCTGAAAACGACGGACTTGCCCGGCTGCTCAGCCCGTCAACCATGAGCCGCGAGCGCGACGTCATTGTCCGTAGGCAGCTAGTGGCAAAATGCACCCTGTTAGAGTTGCGCTCGCTCCAACTTATTTTGCAAGAACCACACGGGAGACAAGTAAGTTCTTTTGGACACCTGCAGGTGGAGAGTCCATCCGTTGTACGAATGAAGTCTGACTCTCGGCTCCTGCACGAGCATTTTAATTAAGAGAAACAGGGTGGGTGGCCGAACGTGGCTGGGAAAATGCGGAGAAAAGCAAATGTCATTTTCCAGTCAACCAAAGAATTTGTGGATGAAAATGACACAACATTCCAAAGCTGTCCACGCGTTTGTCTCTTCTAGAATGTCAAGTGGGTGGAGGAGAAGCAGCTGCTGCGTCAGAGCAATCAGCAGTTGGCCGAAAAGGTGACGGAAAGAAAGGCGCTGGGCGGAGTCGCTTGGCGTCACACCTGTCGGGAAGCCCCGCAGATGAGGTCTGACTGTCTTTTCAGGTCAGGCGGATGGAGGCGGAAGAAGCGCGTCTGAAAGAGCACATCCAGGATATCCGAGACCAAAACGAACTGCTTGAGTTCCGCATCCTGGAGCTGGAGGTGGGAAGACTCGCACAAGCGTGTTGAGGCCAGAGATGTGACGGACGGACGGACGGACGGACGGACGGACGGATGCATGCCTCTGCCTTTCAGGAGAGGGAGTGGCGCTCCCCCGTCTTGAAGTTTCTGCAAGTCCGTTTCCCAGACGGCCTCAGCCCTTTGCAGATCTACTGCGAGGCCGAGGGCGTGAGCGTACGTAAGGCGTCCCTCGCAACCCTAACCTTAACCCGAGGTCCCAGAACACCTTACATTGCTCCTTGCGCCTTTCCCCCGGACATCGTCATCAGTGATCTGATGAAGAAGCTGGACATCCTGGGCTATAACGCCGTAAGTGTATGTCGAACTCCTTATGTTCGCACTCCACGAGACTCGGCGGCTCAAATGTGACTTTTGGAAGGCTTTGCGCTGAAAGAAGCTTGTTGACGCTGTGCCTTTGGGCTCTTGCAGAATCTCACCAACGAGGAGCAGGTGGTCGTGATTCACGCCAGGACCCTTCTCACCCTAGCCGAGAAGGTAACGCGCACGTCCACGCACGCTCTCGCATTCTGCTTATGTGACAGCAGCCTTTCCTCAGTGGTTAGAATACATCAAAGTGACCAAGTCAGCACTTCAACAGAAGATGTTGGACATTGAAAGTGAGAAGGTAGACAGACACGCGACATCAGCCAAGGGGAACTCCGGCAATGTGCCCCAACAATTCTGACCTTGAGCTGTGCTAGGATATGTTCTGCAAGCAGAAGGGCTACCTGGATGAAGAGTTGGACTTCAGGAAGTGTTCCATGGACCAGGCTCATAAGGTAAGCCGCCCTCAAATCTCCCGCCGGACCACTGATGGACGAGGATTGCGGCCCAGAGGATCCTGGAGCTGGAGGCCATGTTGTACGAGGCGCTACCGCAGCGGGACTGCCCCGCCACGGACGGCGAAAAAGCCAGCCACGCTGGCGTGAATGACGTGCTGACGGCGGATCAGAGAGAAGAGCTTAGGAGCGCCGTGGACCAATGGAAGCGAGCCCTGATGTGCGAGTTGAGGGAGTGCGACGCTTGCATCCTCCAAGAGAGAATGGATCTGCTGCACAGCGCGCAACAGGTAAGGGCCCAAAGCCAGCCCGGCACTTACTTGCACGCTTACTGGCTTTTGAATGCCACTTTCCATTTGTCCGTCCTAGAGGAACAAAGAGCTGAAAGAATTCATCGAAGCTCAGAAGAGACAAATCAAACAATTGGAGGAGAAGTTTCTGTTTCTCTTTCTATTCTTCTCCTTGGCCTTCATTCTGTGGCCCTAACACCAGCTGGTGAGTGAGCTCCAGCGGCACCGCACTCGACACCTCCGATACACTGCCAGCCGGTCTCAGACGTTGGCAGACGCTCCGATGCCAACGTATACCCCCCGCCACGGTGACAGAGGCACCGCGTCACACCGGCGCTCATCCAATCAGAAGGCAGGAAAAGCAAATTCACATGCAGGGCACTTTTGAACCAGAAGAGAGCGCCACAAAAAACGGTTGTTGCCCCAAACGCGCATTAAAAAGGGTCAGAATAACAAGAGTCCCACTGGCCAGCCGGGGCCACCCGTCCAGCTGTTTCTTCAGGGGGGAAAAAAATTGGAGTCACCGGTGAGTACATTTTGCATTTAGCTCTGCTTTTCTGCTTCTGTCTTCAAGTGTGTGGCATCCTGCGATCAAAGATTCAGCCAACCCCAAAGCGGTTGACCTCAACGTCCCACCACCATGCCTACCAGAGCAGGTGACGTGATGCTTTGGACATCCTTCCGTCTCAGATGCCCAAAAGTACTCTTTGCCACATCTGCGGCAATACGGTGTCTTTTCAAAGGTGCAAATAAATCCAGCGTGGGCGGAACACGCACGTCTTCGGTTTTTCCCGCTTTGTTTGTGTGACAGCTGTTGTGAAAATTTTATACAAATAAAGTTGTATAGTACAGGTTTGGCCAAGCCGCAACTCACGAACCGCATGCGGCTCTTTTATGTTCATATCAACATTTTTGTGTGTGTGTGTGTGTGTGTGGGGGGGGGGGGTGCGTGTTGGCTTCACTTGAGTTCAATTTGGTATTTTGGTCAAAAGCGCATGTGGTGAAATTCCACAAAGTAGGATGGGCAAACACATTTCTTTAAACTATGAGTGTCAATTGGGCTCTCGAAATGGCAGGGAAAAGATGCACAGCAAAACGAAAATACGTAGATGAACACAGGACGTTTTAATCAGAGTGGGAAAGTTTCTATTTTTTGTTGAACGTGATGGCAAACCATTCTGCCTGATATGTCAGACCTCAGCGCATTTCAAAGATTCAAATCTTCAGCGCCATGCACTTCAGCTCACTCCATGCTAACATTGATCAGGCGTCGAACCCGCATCATCATGCTTAAGAGGTGGCCATGCTAACCAGTGCGCCATTATGTCAACGCATAATAACTAAGTCTACTGGTCAAAACAGCGGTTACTATATGACGTCGCTACGTCGTGGTCACGTGACGCAGACAAGACGTCAATGGACGTGGGCAGAGTTAACTTGTTTAAAAGGGAGTAGGCAGAAGAAATATTTAATTTATTTAAATCTATTTTGAGTGCACACCATTATGCCAATGCATAACAACTGTAAATCTACTAAACAAAACAGCGGTTGCTATATGACATCTGCCACGTCGTGGTCACGTGACATACGTGACGTCGATGGGCGTAACTTTCGCCGGAATTCAAATCCGCGGGGAGAGTTAACTTGTTTAAAAGAGAGTGGGCAGAAGAATTATTTAATTTATTTAAATCTATTTGGTGTGTGCGCCATTATGTCAATGCATAACAACTGTAAGTCTACTAAACAAAACAGCGGTTGCTATATGACGTCTGCCACGTCGTGGTCACGTGACGCGGACGTGACGTCGACGCCTACTTTACATCCCACCGATCACAGGACCCCTCGGCTGCATAACCGTGCCCCCTTCCCAACCAATCGGATTTGCTATACGCGAAAACGACGCCAATGGAAAGAGCTTCCGCCCAAATTTAAATCCGTGGGCGTGGCTCGCAGCAGGAAGTAGGAAAATGGCGGCGATGTTGACAAAGACACAGCGGATGGTAACATACGACTAACAAGAGAAATATTTTTATTTTCTGCTTGCAACTGGACCGTCCAGAGCGTACACGGTAAGTACAACTCATCGTTTTTAAAAAGAAGTACTTTTGTTGCCCTGAAAAGCGAGTGAGCGTGGCGTTTGTGGGGGACGTCGAATTTCGACGATTCTTTCTGGTCAACGGTTGTAAATGATTGTGTTGATTAAAAAAGAAAACTTGATGTAACTCTACTTTTAACTGCCGTTTCAGATAGATTTGGAATTGCATCACATCCAATTTTGCCTAGAGCGTACACGGTAAGTAACACTCGTTGTGTTTAAGGAGATTTACGTTTGTAATAGCAGAAGTGTAGCCGCGTTGCGTTGTACGTGTGAATGTTGGTCCGGGCGAAATGTTAATGTTTAATTTCATTCCTTTAGGTTCCACGGTGTTTGTTGGCTGCAAGTTTTCCACTGCAAGAAGAGGCTCATATCATTGACCAGGAGCGAGCTACAATGGTGAGTAGCCATAACATTTATGTTAAACACTTCCTATTTCATGTCTAACAGTACTTGATTTAACAAATAACCATAAATAAATACAGTGTGGGCACTGAAGTTAACATATGTGATTATACTGCCTAATCTGTCACCGAGTAGATTGTTGCAAAGTAATATAAGATCCAAAGTTGTAATTCAGAATAGTTTTCAAAAGAAGGCCATTAGAATTATATACAAGTCTGATTACCCTGAACAAGCTATTAATTAAATCACAAATTCTTCAATTCAAAGATTTGGTAGATTATCAGACAAATAATGTCTAACAGTAATTGATTTAACACATCACGATAAGTAGATTGAGTGTGGGCACTCTCAAGTTAACATATGTGATTATACTGCCTAATCTGTTACAGAGTATGTTGTTGCCAAGTAATGTAGAATAGATCCAAAGTAGTAATCCAGAATAGTTTTGAAGAGGCCATTAGAATGATAAACAAATCTGATTACCTTGAACATAATAACAAGCTAAGTGTTTAATATGTCCTATGAAGTCAAAATTGGGCACCATCATGTGGTGAAATTTGGAATTGCATCACATCCAATTTTGCCTGGGAACAAACAGATTACATAAATCTTAGTTTTGAATAAGCCACTCCTTCTCAAACAAGTAAACTCTGCCCATTTTGCGCAGTAGATGTTCTGTTAATATCTAGTATTTATACAAAGTCATAATTTAAATTGCTTTCAACCTTCATTCATCGGTTCAACCAACATTACTCGCTCTTATTACCAACTTGTATTGATTTAACTAAGCGTTTAATACTTCCTATCAGGTCTCAAATCGAGATTTGGCAAAATACAATTTCAGCAAATCCAATTTTGCCAGGGAACAAAAATAGATTAAATAAACTAAATAAGTCCTCTTCCCATTAAATAAATCAGAAAAGTCTGTCTTGTAACCAGTCCTCTTCAAACAAGTAAAGTCTGCCCATTTTGTGCCGTAGATTTTGTGTCTATGCCTAGTATTTAAACAAAATCATAATTTAAACGACTTCTTTCCTTCATTCACTTTGGAAATTTGGAATTGCAGCAAATCGAATTTTGCCAGGGAACAAAAATAGATCAATTAAACTAAATAAGTCTTCTTCCCATTAAATAAATTAAAAAAGTCTGTCTTGTAACCAGTCCTTTTCAAACAAGTAAAGTCTGCCCATTTTGTGCCGTCGATTTTGTGTTAATGCCTAGTATTTGTACAAAATCATAATTTAAAGGACTTCATTCCTTCATTCACTTTGGAAATTTGGAATTGCAGCACATCAAATTTTGCCTGGGAAGAAAAGTAGATTAAATAAATTTAATAAGTCTTACTACTTCCCATTAAATAAATTAAATACGTCTTACTTGTTCCCATTCCTTTTCAAAACAGTAGTTTAAAACGAGGGCCCTTCACTCAATCTTTAACCTCAACCCCGCACGTTGTGTTGTATCTGTGAATGTTGGTTGTGGCCAAATGATAGTTTTCTTTCATTCGTTTAGGTTCCAAGAAAACTTGATGTAACTCTACTTTTAACTGCCGTTTCAGATAAGCGGGTATTACGTCGCAGTCATGTGCCGCGGATATGACGTAATTGCCCGAACCTCCGATTCAAATCTGTTGGCGCGATGGCCGTGAGCCACTGAGCAGCGACGATTATCAACAGAAATATCTTTATTTTCTGCTTGCAACTGGACCGTCTAGAGCGTACACGGTAAGTAACACTCATTGTGTTTAAGGAGATTTACGTTTGTAATAGCAGAAGTGTAGCCGCGTTGCGTTGTACGTGTGAAAATTGGTCGAGGCGAAATGTTAATGTTTAATTTCATTCCTTTAGGTTCCACGGTGTTTGTTGGCTGCAAGTTTTCCACTGCAAGAAGAGGCTCGTATCATTGACCAGGAGCGAGCTACAATGGTGAGTAGCCATAACATTTATGTTAAACACTTCCTATTTCATGTCTAACAGTACTTGATTTAACAAATAACCATAAATAAATACAGTGTGGGCACTGAAGTTAACATATGTGATTATACTGCCTAATCTGTCACGGAGTAGATTGTTGCAAAGTAATATAAGATCCAAAGTTGTAATTCAGAATAGTTTTCAAAAGAAGGCCATTAGAATTATATACAAGTCTGATTACCCTGAACAAGCTATTAATTAAATCACAAATTCTTCAATTCAAAGATTTGGTAGATTATCAGACAAATAATGTCTAACAGTAATTGATTTAACACATCACGATAAGTAGATTGAGTGTGGGCACTCTCAAGTTAACAGATATGATTATACTGCCTAATCTGTTACAGAGTATGTTGTTGCCAAGTAATGTAGAATAGATCCAAAGTAGTAATCCAGAATAGTTTTGAAGAGGCCATTAGAATAATAAACAAATCTGATTACCTTGAACATAATAACAAGCTAAGTGTTTAATATGTCCTATGAAGTCAAAATTGGGCACCATCATGTGGTGAAATTTGGAATTGCATCACATCCAATTTTGCCTGGGAACAAACAGATTAAATAAATCTTAGTTTTGAATAAGCCACTCCTTCTCAAACAAGTAAACTCTGCCCATTTCGCGCAGTAGATGTTCTGTTAATATCTAGTATTTATACAAAGTCATAATTTAAATTGCTTTCAACCTTCATTCATCGGTTCAACCAACATTACTCGCTCTTATTACCAACTTGTATTGATTTAACTAAGCGTTTAATACTTCCTATCAGGTCTCAAGGCAAGATTTGGCAAAATACAATTTCAGCAAATCCAATTTTGCCAGGGAACAAAAATAGATTAAATAAACTAAATAAGTCTTCTTCCCATTAAATAAATCAGAAAAGTCTGTCTTGTAACCAGTCCTCTTCAAACAAGTAAAGTCTGCCCATTTTGTGCCGTAGATTTTGTGTCTATGCCTAGTATTTAAACAAAATCATAATTTAAACGACTTCTTTCCTTCATTCACTTTGGAAATTTGGAATTGCAGCAAATCGAATTTTGCCAGGGAACAAAAATAGATCAATTAAACTAAATAAGTCTTCTTCCCATTAAATAAATTAAAAAAGTCTGTCTTGTAACCAGTCCTTTTCAAACAAGTAAAGTCTGCCCATTTTGTGCCGTCGATTTTGTGTTAATGCCTAGTATTTATATAAAATCATAATTTAAAGGACTTCATTCCTTCATTCACTTTGGAAATTTGGAATTGCAGCACATCAAATTTTGCCTGGGAAGAAAAGTAGATTAAATAAATTTAATAAGTCTTACTACTTCCCATTAAATAAATTAAATACGTCTTACTTGTTCCCACTCCTTTTCAAAACAGTAGTTTAAAACGAGGGCCCTTCACTCAATCTTTAACCTCAACCCCGCACGTTGTGTTGTATCTGTGAATGTTGGTTGTGGCCAAATGATAGTTTTCTTTCATTCGTTTAGGTTCCAAGAAAACTTGATGTAACTCTACTTTTAACTGCCGTTTCAGATAAGCGGGTATTACGTCGCAGTCATGTGCCGCGGATATGACGTAATTGCCCGAACCTCCGATTCAAATCTGTTGGCGCGATGGCCGTGAGCCACTGAGCAGCGACGATTATCAACAGAAATATCTTTATTTTCTGCTTGCAACTGGACCGTCTAGAGCGTACACGGTAAGTAACACTCATTGTGTTTAAGGAGATTTACGTTTGTAATAGCAGAAGTGTAGCCGCGTTGCGTTGTACGTGTGAAAATTGGTCGAGGCGAAATGTTAATGTTTAATTTCATTCCTTTAGGTTCCACGGTGTTTGTTGGCTGCAAGTTTTCCACTGCAAGAAGAGGCTCGTATCATTGACCAGGAGCGAGCTACAATGGTGAGTAGCCATAACATTTATGTTAAACACTTCCTATTTCATGTCTAACAGTACTTGATTTAACAAATAACCATAAATAAATACAGTGTGGGCACTGAAGTTAACATATGTGATTATACTGCCTAATCTGTCACGGAGTAGATTGTTGCAAAGTAATATAAGATCCAAAGTTGTAATTCAGAATAGTTTTCAAAAGAAGGCCATTAGAATTATATACAAGTCTGATTACCCTGAACAAGCTATTAATTAAATCACAAATTCTTCAATTCAAAGATTTGGTAGATTATCAGACAAATAATGTCTAACAGTAATTGATTTAACACATCACGATAAGTAGATTGAGTGTGGGCACTCTCAAGTTAACAGATATGATTATACTGCCTAATCTGTTACAGAGTATGTTGTTGCCAAGTAATGTAGAATAGATCCAAAGTAGTAATCCAGAATAGTTTTGAAGAGGCCATTAGAATAATAAACAAATCTGATTACCTTGAACATAATAACAAGCTAAGTGTTTAATATGTCCTATGAAGTCAAAATTGGGCACCATCATGTGGTGAAATTTGGAATTGCATCACATCCAATTTTGCCTGGGAACAAACAGATTAAATAAATCTTAGTTTTGAATAAGCCACTCCTTCTCAAACAAGTAAACTCTGCCCATTTCGCGCAGTAGATGTTCTGTTAATATCTAGTATTTATACAAAGTCATAATTTAAATTGCTTTCAACCTTCATTCATCGGTTCAACCAACATTACTCGCTCTTATTACCAACTTGTATTGATTTAACTAAGCGTTTAATACTTCCTATCAGGTCTCAAGGCAAGATTTGGCAAAATACAATTTCAGCAAATCCAATTTTGCCAGGGAACAAAAATAGATTAAATAAACTAAATAAGTCTTCTTCCCATTAAATAAATCAGAAAAGTCTGTCTTGTAACCAGTCCTCTTCAAACAAGTAAAGTCTGCCCATTTTGTGCCGTAGATTTTGTGTCTATGCCTAGTATTTAAACAAAATCATAATTTAAACGACTTCTTTCCTTCATTCACTTTGGAAATTTGGAATTGCAGCAAATCGAATTTTGCCAGGGAACAAAAATAGATCAATTAAACTAAATAAGTCTTCTTCCCATTAAATAAATTAAAAAAGTCTGTCTTGTAACCAGTCCTTTTCAAACAAGTAAAGTCTGCCCATTTTGTGCCGTCGATTTTGTGTTAATGCCTAGTATTTATATAAAATCATAATTTAAAGGACTTCATTCCTTCATTCACTTTGGAAATTTGGAATTGCAGCACATCAAATTTTGCCTGGGAAGAAAAGTAGATTAAATAAATTTAATAAGTCTTACTACTTCCCATTAAATAAATTAAATACGTCTTACTTGTTCCCACTCCTTTTCAAAACAGTAGTTTAAAACGAGGGCCCTTCACTCAATCTTTAACCTCAACCCCGCACGTTGTGTTGTATCTGTGAATGTTGGTTGTGGCCAAATGATAGTTTTCTTTCATTCGTTTAGGTTCCAAGAAAACTTGATGTAACTCTACTTTTAACTGCCGTTTCAGATAAGCGGGTATTACGTCGCAGTCATGTGCCGCGGATATGACGTAATTGCCCGAACCTCCGATTCAAATCTGTTGGCGCGATGGCCGTGAGCCACTGAGCAGCGACGATTATCAACAGAAATATCTTTATTTTCTGCTTGCAACTGGACCGTCTAGAGCGTACACGGTAAGTAACACTCATTGTGTTTAAGGAGATTTACGTTTGTAATAGCAGAAGTGTAGCCGCGTTGCGTTGTACGTGTGAAAATTGGTCGAGGCGAAATGTTAATGTTTAATTTCATTCCTTTAGGTTCCACGGTGTTTGTTGGCTGCAAGTTTTCCACTGCAAGAAGAGGCTCGTATCATTGACCAGGAGCGAGCTACAATGGTGAGTAGCCATAACATTTATGTTAAACACTTCCTATTTCATGTCTAACAGTACTTGATTTAACAAATAACCATAAATAAATACAGTGTGGGCACTGAAGTTAACATATGTGATTATACTGCCTAATCTGTCACGGAGTAGATTGTTGCAAAGTAATATAAGATCCAAAGTTGTAATTCAGAATAGTTTTCAAAAGAAGGCCATTAGAATTATATACAAGTCTGATTACCCTGAACAAGCTATTAATTAAATCACAAATTCTTCAATTCAAAGATTTGGTAGATTATCAGACAAATAATGTCTAACAGTAATTGATTTAACACATCACGATAAGTAGATTGAGTGTGGGCACTCTCAAGTTAACAGATATGATTATACTGCCTAATCTGTTACAGAGTATGTTGTTGCCAAGTAATGTAGAATAGATCCAAAGTAGTAATCCAGAATAGTTTTGAAGAGGCCATTAGAATAATAAACAAATCTGATTACCTTGAACATAATAACAAGCTAAGTGTTTAATATGTCCTATGAAGTCAAAATTGGGCACCATCATGTGGTGAAATTTGGAATTGCATCACATCCAATTTTGCCTGGGAACAAACAGATTAAATAAATCTTAGTTTTGAATAAGCCACTCCTTCTCAAACAAGTAAACTCTGCCCATTTCGCGCAGTAGATGTTCTGTTAATATCTAGTATTTATACAAAGTCATAATTTAAATTGCTTTCAACCTTCATTCATCGGTTCAACCAACATTACTCGCTCTTATTACCAACTTGTATTGATTTAACTAAGCGTTTAATACTTCCTATCAGGTCTCAAGGCAAGATTTGGCAAAATACAATTTCAGCAAATCCAATTTTGCCAGGGAACAAAAATAGATTAAATAAACTAAATAAGTCTTCTTCCCATTAAATAAATCAGAAAAGTCTGTCTTGTAACCAGTCCTCTTCAAACAAGTAAAGTCTGCCCATTTTGTGCCGTAGATTTTGTGTCTATGCCTAGTATTTAAACAAAATCATAATTTAAACGACTTCTTTCCTTCATTCACTTTGGAAATTTGGAATTGCAGCAAATCGAATTTTGCCAGGGAACAAAAATAGATCAATTAAACTAAATAAGTCTTCTTCCCATTAAATAAATTAAAAAAGTCTGTCTTGTAACCAGTCCTTTTCAAACAAGTAAAGTCTGCCCATTTTGTGCCGTCGATTTTGTGTTAATGCCTAGTATTTATATAAAATCATAATTTAAAGGACTTCATTCCTTCATTCACTTTGGAAATTTGGAATTGCAGCACATCAAATTTTGCCTGGGAAGAAAAGTAGATTAAATAAATTTAATAAGTCTTACTACTTCCCATTAAATAAATTAAATACGTCTTACTTGTTCCCACTCCTTTTCAAAACAGTAGTTTAAAACGAGGGCCCTTCACTCAATCTTTAACCTCAACCCCGCACGTTGTGTTGTATCTGTGAATGTTGGTTGTGGCCAAATGATAGTTTTCTTTCATTCGTTTAGGTTCCAAGAAAACTTGATGTAACTCTACTTTTAACTGCCGTTTCAGATAAGCGGGTATTACGTCGCAGTCATGTGCCGCGGATATGACGTAATTGCCCGAACCTCCGATTCAAATCTGTTGGCGCGATGGCCGTGAGCCACTGAGCAGCGACGATTATCAACAGAAATATCTTTATTTTCTGCTTGCAACTGGACCGTCTAGAGCGTACACGGTAAGTAACACTCATTGTGTTTAAGGAGATTTACGTTTGTAATAGCAGAAGTGTAGCCGCGTTGCGTTGTACGTGTGAAAATTGGTCGAGGCGAAATGTTAATGTTTAATTTCATTCCTTTAGGTTCCACGGTGTTTGTTGGCTGCAAGTTTTCCACTGCAAGAAGAGGCTCGTATCATTGACCAGGAGCGAGCTACAATGGTGAGTAGCCATAACATTTATGTTAAACACTTCCTATTTCATGTCTAACAGTACTTGATTTAACAAATAACCATAAATAAATACAGTGTGGGCACTGAAGTTAACATATGTGATTATACTGCCTAATCTGTCACGGAGTAGATTGTTGCAAAGTAATATAAGATCCAAAGTTGTAATTCAGAATAGTTTTCAAAAGAAGGCCATTAGAATTATATACAAGTCTGATTACCCTGAACAAGCTATTAATTAAATCACAAATTCTTCAATTCAAAGATTTGGTAGATTATCAGACAAATAATGTCTAACAGTAATTGATTTAACACATCACGATAAGTAGATTGAGTGTGGGCACTCTCAAGTTAACAGATATGATTATACTGCCTAATCTGTTATAGAGTATGTTGTTGCCAAGTAATGTAGAATAGATCCAAAGTAGTAATCCAGAATAGTTTTGAAGAGGCCATTAGAATAATAAACAAATCTGATTACCTTGAACATAATAACAAGCTAAGTGTTTAATATGTCCTATGAAGTCAAAATTGGGCACCATCATGTGGTGAAATTTGGAATTGCATCACATCCAATTTTGCCTGGGAACAAACAGATTAAATAAATCTTAGTTTTGAATAAGCCACTCCTTCTCAAACAAGTAAACTCTGCCCATTTCGCGCAGTAGATGTTCTGTTAATATCTAGTATTTATACAAAGTCATAATTTAAATTGCTTTCAACCTTCATTCATCGGTTCAACCAACATTACTCGCTCTTATTACCAACTTGTATTGATTTAACTAAGCGTTTAATACTTCCTATCAGGTCTCAAGGCAAGATTTGGCAAAATACAATTTCAGCAAATCCAATTTTGCCAGGGAACAAAAATAGATTAAATAAACTAAATAAGTCTTCTTCCCATTAAATAAATCAGAAAAGTCTGTCTTGTAACCAGTCCTCTTCAAACAAGTAAAGTCTGCCCATTTTGTGCCGTAGATTTTGTGTCTATGCCTAGTATTTAAACAAAATCATAATTTAAACGACTTCTTTCCTTCATTCACTTTGGAAATTTGGAATTGCAGCAAATCGAATTTTGCCAGGGAACAAAAATAGATCAATTAAACTAAATAAGTCTTCTTCCCATTAAATAAATTAAAAAAGTCTGTCTTGTAACCAGTCCTTTTCAAACAAGTAAAGTCTGCCCATTTTGTGCCGTCGATTTTGTGTTAATGCCTAGTATTTATATAAAATCATAATTTAAAGGACTTCATTCCTTCATTCACTTTGGAAATTTGGAATTGCAGCACATCAAATTTTGCCTGGGAAGAAAAGTAGATTAAATAAATTTAATAAGTCTTACTACTTCCCATTAAATAAATTAAATACGTCTTACTTGTTCCCACTCCTTTTCAAAAAAGTAGTTTAAAACGAGGTCCCTTCACTCAACCTTTAACCCTATTTATTCACCTTCTAGGCTAAGTGTTAAAGACTAAGTGTTAAAGGCTAAGTGTTAAAGGCTAAGTGTTAAAGGCTAAGTGTTAGAGGCTAAGTGCCAGAGGCTAGGCGCCAGAGGCGAGTTTTTGTGGGCTGAAGTTTTAGTGGGGTTAGTGTGAATACAATCCAAAAGAATACAACAGAATACAATACAATAGAATATAATACATAGATTAAATTATATAGCTCTTACTACTTCCCATTAAATAAATTAAATACGTCTTACTTGTTCCCAATCCTTTTCAAAAAAGTAGTTTAAAACGAGGGCCCTTCACTCAACCTTTAACCTCAACCCCGCACGTCACATTGTGTTGTATCTGTGAATGTTGGTTGTGGCCAAATGATAGTTTTCTTTCATTCGTTTAGGTTCCACGGTGTTTGTTGGCTATGTTTTCCACTGTCAGAAGGATGAAAATACAAAGTACAACGCTTGGACGTGGGCGAAGGCGTCACCGGTGAGTCCTTCCTTCCTATTTATTTACCTTCTAGATGCTAGAGGCTAAGTGTTAGAGGCTAAGTGTTAGAGGCTAAGTGTTAAACACAATACGAACAACACAACAATACTGCACTGAACAACACGATACCGCACTGAGAAACACGATACCGCACTGAACAACACGATACCGCACTGAACAACACCATGCCGCACTGAACACCATGCCACACTGAACAACACCATCCCGCACTGAACAACACCATGCCGCACTAAACAACACCATGCCGCACTGAACAACACCATGCCTCACTGAAAGACACCATGCCGCACTGAAAGACACCATGCCGCACTGAACGACACCATGCCGCACTGAAAGACACCATGCCGCACTTAACGACACCATGCCGCACTGAAAGACACCATCCCGCACTGAACACCATGCCGCACTGAACAACACCATCCTGCACTGAACAACACCATCCCGCACTGAACAACACCATGCCGCACTGAACAACATTATGCCGCACTGAACATTATGCCGCACTGAACAACACCATGCCGCACTGAACAACACCATGCCGCACTGAACAACATTATGCCGCACTGAACAACACCATGCCGCACTGAACAACACCATGCCGCACTGAACAACACCATGCCGCACTGAACAACACCATGCCGCACTGAACAACATTATGCCGCACTGAACAACACCATGCCGCACTGAACAACACCATCCTGCACTGAACAACACCATTCCGCATTGAACACCATGCCGCACTGAACAACACCATCCCGCACTGAACAACACCATCCCGCACTGAACAACACCATGCCGCACTGAACAACATTATGCCGCACTGAACAACATTATGCCGCACTGAACAACACCATGCCGCACTGAACAACACCATGCCGCACTGAACAACACCATGCCGCACTGAACAACATTATAACGCACTGAACAACACCATCCCGCACTGAACAACACCATGCCGCACTAAACAACATTATGCCGCACTGAACAACATTATGCCGAAATGAACAACACCATGCCGCACTGAACAACACCATGCCGCACTGAACAACACCATGCCGCACTGAACAACACGATCCCGCATTGAACACCATCCCGCACTGAACAACACCATGCCGCACTGAATAACACCATGCCGCACTGAACAACACCATGCCGCACTGAACAACACCATGCCGCACTGAACAACACCATGCCGCACTGAACAACACCATGCCGCACTGAACAACATTATGCTGCACTGAACAACACCATGCCGCACTGAACAACACCATGCCGCACTGAACAACACCATGCCGCACTGAACAACACCATGCCGCACTGAACAACACCATCCCGAACTGAACAACACCATGCCGCATTGAACAACACCATGCCGCACTGAACAACACCATCCTGCACTGAACAACACCATCCCGCACTGAACAACACCATGCCACACTGAACAACACCATGCCGCAATGAACACCATCCCGCACTGAACAACATTATGCCGCACTGAACAACATTATGCCGCACTGAACAACATTATGCCGCACTGAACAACATTATGCCGCACTGAACAACATTATGCCGCACTGAACAACACCATGCCGCACTGAACAACACCATGCCGCACTGAACAACACCATGCCGCACTGAACACGATCCCGCATTGAACAACACCATGCCGCACTGAACAACACCATCCTGCACTGAACAACACCATCCCGCACTGAACAACACCATGCCGCACTGAACAACATTATGGCGCACTGAACAACATTATGCCGCACTGAACAACACCATGCCGCACTGAGCCCATGCCGCACTGAACAACACCATCCTGCACTGAACAACACCATCCCGCACTGAACAACACCATCCCGCATTGAACAACACCATCCTGCACTGAACAACACCATGCCGCACTGAACAACACCATGCCGCACTGAACAACACCATTCCGCACTGAACAACACCATGCCGCACTGAACAACACCATCCTGCACTGAACAACACCATCCCGCACTGAACAACACCATGCCGCATTGAACAACACCATCCTGCACTGAACAACACCATCCTGCACTGAACAACACCATGCCGCACTGAACAACACCATGCCGCACTGAACAACACCATGCCGCACTGAACAACACCATGCCGCACTGAACAACATTATGCCGCACTGAACAACATTATGTCGCACTGAACAACACCATGCCGCACTGAACAACACCATGCCGCACTGAACAACATTATGCCGCACTGAAAAACACCATGCCGCACTGAACAACACCATCCCGCACTGAACAACACCATGCCGCAATGAACAACACCATGCCGCACTGAACAACACCATGCTGCACTGAACAACATTATGCTGCACTGAACAACACGATCCTGCATTGAACAACACCATGCCGCACTGAACAACACCATCCTGCACTGAACAACACCATCCTGCACTGAACAACACCACCCCGCACTGAACAACACGATCCCGCATTGAACAACACCATCCCGCACTGAACAACACCATGCCGCACTGAACAACACCATTCCGCACTGAACAACACCATGCCGCACTGAACAACACCATGCCGCACTGAACAACACCATGCCGCACTGAACAACACCATGCCGCACTGAACAACATTATGCCGCACTGAACAACACCATGCCGCACTGAACAACACCATCCCGCACTGAACAACACCATGCCGCATTGAACAACACCATGCCGCACTGAACAACACCATCCTGCACTGAACAACACCATCCCGCACTAAACAACACCATGCCGCACTGAACAACATTATGGCGCACTGGACAACATTATGCCGCACTGAACAACACCATGCCGCACTGAACAACACCATGCCGCACTGAACAACACCATGCCGCACTGAACAACACCATGCCGCACTGAACAACATTATGCCGCACTGAACAACACCATGCCGCACTGAACAACACCATGCCGCACTGAACAACACGATCCCGCATTGAACAACACCATCCTGCACTGAACAACACCATGCCGCACTGAACAACACCATGCCGCACTGAACAACACCATTCCGCACTGAACAACACCATGCCGCACTGAACAACACCATCCTGCACTGAACAACACCATCCCGCACTGAACAACACCATGCCGCATTGAACAACACCATGCCGCACTGAACAACACCATCCTGCACTGAACAACACCATGCCGCACTGAACAACACCATGCCGCACTGAACAACACCATGCCGCACTGAACAACATTATGCCGCACTGAACAACACCATGCCGCACTGAACAACACCATGCCGCACTGAACAACATTATGCCGCACTAAACAACATTATGTCGCACTGAACAACACCATGCCGCACTGAACAACACGATGCTGCACTGAACAACACCATGCCGCACTGAACAACACCACCCCGCACTGAACAACACGATCCCGCATTGAACAACACCATCCCGGACTGAACAACACCATGCCGCACTGAACAACACCATTCCGCACTGAACAACACCATGCCGCACTGAACAACACCATGTCGCACTGAACAACACCATGCCGCACTGAACAACACCATGCCGCACTGAACAACATTATGCCGCACTGAACAACACCATGCCGCACTGAACAACACCATCCCGCACTGAACAACACCATGCCGCATTGAACAACACCATGCCGCACTGAACAACACCATCCTGCACTGAACAACACCATCCCGCACTGAACAACACCATGCCGCACTGAACAACATTATGGCGCACTGAACAACATTATGCCGCACTGAACAACACCATGCCGCACTGAACAACACCATGCCGCACTGAAAGACACCATGCCGCGCTGAACGACACCATGCCGCACTGAAAGACACCATCCCGCACTGAACACCATGCCGCACTGAACAACACCATCCCGCACTGAACAACACCATGCCGCACTGAACAACATTATGCCGCACTGAACATTATGCCGCACTGAACAACACCATGCCGCACTGAACAACACCATGCCGCACTGAACAACATTTTGCCGCACTGAACAACACCATGCCGCACTGAACAACACCATGCCGCACTGAACAACACCATGCCGCACTGAACAACACCATGCCGCACTGAACAACACCATGCCGCACTGAACAACATTATGCCGCACTGAACAACACCATGCCGCACTGAACAACACCATCCTGCACTGAACAACACCATGCCGCATTGAACAACACCATGCCGCACTGAACAACACCATCCTGCACTGAACAACACCATCCCGCACTGAACAACACCATGCCGCACTGAACAACATTATGGCGCACTGAACAACATTATGCCGCACTGAACAACACCATGCCGCACTGAACAACACCATGCCGCACTGAACAACACCATGCCGCACTGAACAACATTATGCCGCACTGAACAACATTATGCCGCACTGAACAACACCATGCCGCACTGAACAACACCATGCCGCACTGAACAACACCATGCCGCACTGAACAACACGACGTCGCACTGAACAACACGACGCCGCACAGAACAACACGACGCCGCACAGAATAACACAATACCGCACAGAACAACACAATACCGCACAAACAGTTTTAGATAATATTACGTCGCAGTCATGTGACGCGGACATGACGTCAATAGGCGGAACTCACGGCAAAATTATAATCCGTGGGCGTGGCTTGCAACAGGAAGTAGGAAAGCGGCAATTCTGGCAAACAAGACACAGCGGTTAGTAACACGATGACTAACAAGGCAAATATTTTTGTTTTCAGCTTGCAACTTGACCGTCTAGAGCGTACAAGGTAATTACAACTGTTTTTTTTTAGCCCTGAAAAGCGAGGGAGTGTGGCGTTTGGGAGGAATGTCGAACTCGGCGTCTGCTTCCAGCCACAGACGCCAAATTTCGACGATTATTTCGACTGGTCAACGGTTGTAAATTATTGCGTTGACTAAAAACTTTATTTAACTCTACTCTTAACTTTGCCGTTTCAGATATGCGGGTATTACACCGCGGAAATGACGTCAATAGGCTGAACTCTCGCCAAAATTCAAATCTGGGGGCGCAATGGCCTTGAGCGAGACACCGGATACAAACACGACGATTATCAACAGAAATATCTTTATTTTCTGCTTGCAAGTGGACCGTCTAGAGCGTACACGGTAAGTACAACTCATTGTGTTTAAAAAGATTTACGTTTGTGTAGTTTGCGTTGCGTTGTATCTGTGAATGTTGGTTGAGGCTAAATGTTAATGTTTAATTTCATTCCTTTAGGTTCCACGGTGTTTGTTGGCTGTATGTTTTCCACTGCAAGAAGAGGCTCGTATCATTGACCAGCAGGAGCTACAATGGTGAGTACCCCTTTCGTCTTCCATTTATGTTAAACACTTCCTATTTCATGTCTAACAGTACTCGATTTAACAAATAACCATAAATAAATACAGTGTGGGCAGTCACGTTAACATATGTGATTATCCTGCCTAATATGTTTATCACAAATATGTCACTAATCACTAATATGTTTATTTGTTTATCACAACACCTTTGGACCTTCAGCAATCGATTATTTCCCTTCATCTACATAGAGACAGAACGATGGTGTCTTAAACATCTCATTCATTTCACCAAATAACTTCACGCAGGTGGATAACGGCCGTCTCGGTCACGCTATGTTGCGTGATGCAGTTTTGAAGAACCAAATGCATTTATTCAATGAATAAGTCAAGCTAGTTCTATGTTTATGATGTTGTAAGTTACGGTACCGATTGAAGTTGAGTTCGAAGCCAGTGGAAAACAGCGCTGCGTTTGTGCTCTCCAGGTACAAATGTTGTGATCTCTGACTGACGACCGGGCGAGACTCGAGTAAGAGATGTCCAAACGAGCTCCGGCAGGGCGGGCCAAGGCGGAGCGAACGGACGCCCTTCAGGCCGCCAATGACGAGCTGAGAACCAAACTGATGGACGTCCAGTTAGAACTTCAGCAGGAGAAGAACAAGGTGAAAACCTCAACAGACAGACACTGCCTGCCTCCCTGCCTGCCTCCCTGCCTGCCTCCCTGCCTGCCTCCCTCCCTCCCAGTTTTCCCGATGTAGATTAGACATGCGTGTGCCATGACTGTGTCAGCCTACATCAACAAATGCACCGAGGACGTCAGCACCACTAAGAATATCATCACCCGGGGCAACCAACGACCCTGGATGACTGAGGAGGTACGTCAAACGCTACGAGCGCGGAACTCTGCCTTCAAGTCTGGCGACAAGGAGACACTGAGGACAGCGAGAGCCAACTTGAACCGTGCCATCAGGATAGCGAAGCGAGACCGCAGTCGAAAATTTCAGGATCGTTTCCACGACGTCAAAAACATCAGGAGTATGTGGCAAGGCATACGGGCGATTACAGACTACAACTCACCCTCCCCCCCCCCGGTGGGTGTAGTTGATGCTGACTTTCTAAATGGTCTAAATAACTTCTTTGGGAGGTTCGAGGCACTAAACGGCACTCCAGCAGTTAAAACTGTCCCCCATCAGGAAGAGGAGGTACTCTGCCTTGACTCCGCCGATGTGTTGAAGACCCTGAGGAGAGTCAACCCCTGTAAGGCCCCTGGCCCCGACAACATTCCTGGGCGTGTGTTCAGGGAATGTGCAAGTCATCTGGCTGGGGTCATCACAGACATTTTTAACACCTCGCTGGGCCAAGCCACAGTGCCGGCGTGCTTTAAGACTGCCTCCATCATTCCGGTGCCGAAGAAACCTCAAATCACCTCATTTAATGATTACCGGCCTGTTGCACTGACTCCGGTTATGATGAAGTGCTTCGAAAGGCTGCTTAAAGGTCACATCGTTTCCAGACTCCCCCTATTATTTGACCCGTTCCAGTTTGCCGACCGGCAAAACCGCTCCACTCAGGACGCCATCTCCTCCGTTCTTCACCTGAGCCTGGCTCACCTGGAGGAGAAGAACACCCATGTGCGGAGGCTGTTCCTGGACTTCAGCTCAGCGTTTAACACCATCATCCCACAGCATCTGGTAGGAAAATTGGAACACCTGGGCTTCAACACCCCCCTTCGCAACTGGCTGCTAGACTTCCTCACCAACAGACCTCAGTCAGTCCGGGTCGGACAGAACACCTCTGATGTCATCACCCTCAGCACAGGCTCCCTTCAGGGCTGCGTCCTGAGGCCCCTGCTGTGCACCCTGATGACACACGACTGCGTCCTCAGGTTCACCACCAATCACATCGTGAAGTCAGCAGACGACACAACGGTGGTGGGGCTCATCAGAGACAACAACGACCTGGACTACAGAGAGGAGGTGGAGCAGCTGGTGGGCTGGTGCAGAGAAAACAGCCTGATCCTGAATGAGGAGAAGATGAAGGAGATCATCGTCGACTTCAGGAAAAAACAGCCTCACCACGCTCCACTGATCATCAACAGCTCAGCTGTGGAGGTGGTCAGCACCACCAAATTCCTGGGGGTCCACATCACAGAAGACCTCACCTGGACTATGAACACTACGGCACTGGTCAAGAGGGCACAGAAGCGCTTGTACTTCCTGCGGAGGATGAGGAGAGCCCACCTGCCCCCACCCATCATGAGGACGTTCTACAGGAGCACCATAGAGAGCATTCTGACAAACTGTCTCTCTGTGTGGTGTGGAGGCTGCACCGCCTCCGATTGGAAGAACGTGAGGAGAGTGGTGAGGACAGCAGAGAGGATCATAGGGGCTCCTCTTCCCTCCATTCAGGACATTTCATCTCAGCGCTGCATGTCCCGTGCCCGTAACATCATCAATGACCCATCACACCCCCACCATGGACTGTTCTCCCTGCTGCCCTCTGGGAAGAGGTTTGCAGCATCCGCTGCAGGTCCACCAGGTTCTGCAACAGCTTTTTCCCTGCTGTCATCAGACTGTTGAACACTAGAACTGTTGAGCTCTAAACTGAACTCTGCATCACACATTCACAGAACTGTACTTTATGACACTACGGACCTCTATCTTGCACTATCTCGCACTACCAACTTTACTGAACTTGTATAAACCCTTTAAATAGAAGTTTAATACATGGTTTAGCATTCCTCTGCACACTCTTGAATACTGTTTTGCCTACTTGCACTATTGCATAATTATCACTGCTGCACTTTATACTTATTTTTAATATATATATATATATATATATATATATAGTATATATGTATATATATATATTTTCATAGGATATGTTACTTCTATTCAACTGCAATATCACTACTTTGTTGTAAGACGTATGCAACGGAATTTCGTTTTGTATGCACCATGTGCAGACAAGATGACAATAAAGTTTGTCTAAGTCTAAGTCATGTCAGGTCAGCTGTCTGGAGAGAGAGAGAAGTCAGGACCTGCGGGCGGAGCACCACCGTGCCACCGCCGCCATGACGGAACTCAAAAGCAAACTCCATGAGGAGAAGCAGAAAGAGTTAGCCATTACCAGGGAGACATTACTGCGGCAGCATGAAATGGAGCTGATGAGAGTGATCAAAATCAAAGATGGAGAGATCCAGCGACTGAATGCCTTGGTCCTCAGCCTGAGGGACGGCTCCATGGACAAGGTGATCCGCTCTATCCGTGTCTGACTATCCGCACGCCACGTCGGGCTTCGATGCGGCCGCGACCGTATTGTGTAGCTTGTCCCCAGTAAGCGTCGCGGCGCTCCGTTGCGGTCTCAACGGCCCGGTGTGGCGCAATGTCTGCTCAGGTGAGGAGGGGGGGCGCTTTGCTGGCGGAGGTGGAGGAGACGCGGCGGTGTCGGGAGACCGAGCGGTGTCGCCTCCACCAGGAGCGCGGAAGAAGCCCTGGCAGCGGCCCAGCAGGCCTGGCAGTCCCGAGCGGCCGAGCTCCGATCGGCTCATCACCAGCATCGGGAGGAGCTGAGCCGAACCAAGAGAGACTGCGAGAGGGAGATCCGCCGACTGGTAGGACTGATCAGATGCGCGGTGCGTGGCTATGTTCCCAATTTCGTTGTATACCTGCAGTGCAATGACACCTAAGGCATTCTATTCTATTCTATTTCACAAGAAGAAAATGTCCGGTTGCTCGCTTCGCTTTTGTCACAGCAAAGGTGTTCTAGTCGATTCAAGAAAAAAATTGGCCGGTTGCTCTCTTTGTTTTTGTCACAATTCTGGCAAATGAGTTTTCCCGCCTGCCTGAGCGCTCCCCGTTTGTACATCCAGACGGATGAGATCAAGCTGAAAGACAGAGCGGTTAGTGTTTTGGATGAAGCCCTGGGGCCGGCCACGTCCACCGCCTTCAGCTGCAGACTCAGGCTGCCGAGCAGCAGATCGCTGCCCTGAGGGATTCCCAAAGGGCGGGCCTAAACTACCCTGGAAGTGGGGTCAACGCCGCTACTAGCAATCCTCTTCATTGCGTAAGCCACCTCATCACACACTTGCAGTACGCATGACTTAGTTCGTTGCTGGAGGAAGGTAGCACAAAAACAGTTTTGAACTTTGAACGAGTGCTTGTGTGTGTGTGTTGCGGGGCGTTTTCAGTCTCAGGAGGATCGGGACACGCGACGGTTTCATCTGAAAATCGCTGAGCTCAGCGCAGTCATCAGGAAACTGGAGGATCGAAACGCCCTGCTTTCTGAAGAGCGCAATGAACTGGTAATTTATTGACGGCACGCTTGAAGGTTTGCGCTACGTTTGATGCGCGCCATCCAGCGAGGCACCCATTGCGCTTGCTTATTAGTTGAGCGGCGCGGCGAGTCGGTTGCCTGGTAGATGTCTTTTATTGGGAGCCAAAGCCACGATTCCGTTCAAACCGATGCAAAAGGAATGGATACGTTCTGGCCCGCGTGTTGTGCGTCTTTCACATCCCGCACTTCATGCTTGCAGCTAAAGCGACTGAGAGAAACAGAAAGCCAGTTTCTGCCACTCCTGTACAAAAACAAACGCCTGAGCAGGAAGAATGAAGAACTCTCGCTGGTGCTGTGTCGCCTTGAAAACAAAGTGCGCTTTGTCACCCAGGAGAACGAGGAGATGGCAAGCTTGGTAAGTCGACGCGGACAACGGCGGCGTGCCAACAGAGTCCACTGCATTTGTGTTCCACAGAGAAGGCCTAGTTCGCTCAATGACCTGGACCGCGGTTGCGGCCAGCAGGACGGTGAAATGGAGTTCCTTCAAGTTGTGGAGCAGCGGCACATCATCGACGACTTGTCCAAGGTCTTCAGGCAGGCGACTCGGTGCACGTACGGCAGCGCCGCGCTCGCTCGCTGTCGCCAGGAAACCTTTTCCGTCCAAAGCTTGGCCGGCGGCCGCCATCCAAAAAATTGGCCCCTTAAATTCCGACCTTTCAAGCAGGAGCATTGTGCGCACGCGTTTGAACACGCTTTAGACTTGTTTTGCCGTTTTCAGCAGCTCAAAGCTCCCGTTTTGTCAGCGCCTTTGCCACTCGCTGTGCGCTGAAAACGACGGACTTGCCCGGCTGCTCAGCCCGTCAACCATGAGCCGCGAGTGCGACGTCATTGTCCGTAGGCAGCTAGTGGCAAAATGCACCCTGTTAGAGTTGCGCTCGCTCCAACTTATTTTGCAAGAACCACACGGGAGACAAGTAAGTTCTTTTGGACACCTGCAGGTGGAGAGTCCATCCGTTGTACGAATGAAGTCTGACTCTCGGCTCCTGCACGAGCATTTTAATTAAGAGAAACAGGGTGGGTGTAAGAGTGGATTGAATAGAGGAAGCCCTTGACCTCTAGTCAAAACATAGCAAGGGGTGTTTTACGACTTTGTGTAGGAAGGGATAAGCGATAGGGATAAATAAGGGATAAATAATATTATTTATTACAGGTCGCAGTCAAAGTCAAAGCAACACAATGATACGATAAAGATAATCTGGAAAACCCTGACACACCCTGTAGTTGTCACTTTTGGAAAAGACGAGCGTCCCTCCAATCATCGCCGGTGACGTGTTTTTCAGGCTCTGGAGACAGGAGCTCATGTCAGAAATGTCATTGTGAGTCGCGTTTGTTTCTGCGCCGGAGCCGTTCGTTCCCTTTGCATCCAAAGAATCTCAAAGGCGGATTATTTGTGTCGACAGGAGAGAGATTTGCTGCTACGATACCGACGTCGAGAATCTCTGAGGAGGAACAAAGCGTGAGGTCCTGCAAGGTGAGTCTGTTTGTTTGCGGCTGCTTGGTGTTGCGCAAGATGAAATGGCCTTTTTCTCGCTATCGTTCCTCTCGTCGATTCATCGTGAGGTGTCGCTTCAGTTTGTTCAGAGAGATGTTTGCTTCCGCGCCCGCAGGTCATCGAAACATTTTACGGCTACGACGAAGACGTGTTGGTGGACTCGGACGGATCGTCCTTGTCTTTTCACACCGACAGAACCCCCGACACGGAACCCGAAGAGGTAGCCCGCCATTTCTGCCAGCGTATTGGCACCAAACATTCCTCTTCAGCCTGGAATCGGACTCGTCTTTGCGTCGCGGGTGCTTTGTCGCCGGTCTGACTGATTCTGGTACTAGTGCTGTGTTGCATTGGTGTGTGCATGAAGAGGCGGAGCTTCGCTACCGCCAGCTGACGCAAGAATATCAAGCGCTGCAACGAGCCTACGCTCTGCTAGCCCAGACCAGCGAAAGGGGACTACGACGCCGAGAAGGAGATCAAGGTGGCGCCCCTTCCCGCAACCCCCGGCCGGGTCGCAGCCTCCCCGTTCTCACCCAGCCTCGGGTGTTCTCTGGTCTGAAAGGAGGAGGAGGAGCCTCCCTCCTCCTCCTTTCAGACCAGAGAAAAGCTGATGGTAGAAATGGGTCACTATCAAAGCAGAGTAGCAGATCTGGAGTCAGCGCTGAAGCAACAAGGACAGGTAAGCTCATCAATGAGCACACCTTTTTCTCAGACAAAATAGCTACATTCTTCAGTCACTCATCCGTCTGGCATTACTGGACCAACCCCCCCCCCCCCCCCCCCCCCCCCGAACGTGGCTGGGAAAATGCGGAGAAAAGCAAATGTCATTTTCCAGTCAACCAAAGAATTTGTGGATGAAAATGACACAACATTCCAAAGCTGTCCACGCGTTTGTCTCTTCTAGAATGTCAAGTGGGTGGAGGAGAAGCAGCTGCTGCGTCAGAGCAATCAGCAGTTGGCCGAAAAGGTGACGGAAAGAAAGGCGCTGGGCGGAGTCGCTTGGCGTCACACCTGTCGGGAAGCCCCGCAGATGAGGTCTGACTGTCTTTTCAGGTCAGGCGGATGGAGGCGGAAGAAGCGCGTCTGAAAGAGCACATCCAGGATATCCGAGACCAAAACGAACTGCTTGAGTTCCGCATCCTGGAGCTGGAGGTGGGAAGACTCGCACAAGCGTGTTGAGGCCAGAGATGTGACGGACGGACGGACGGACGGACGGACGGATGCATGCCTCTGCCTTTCAGGAGAGGGAGTGGCGCTCCCCCGTCTTGAAGTTTCTGCAAGTCCGTTTCCCAGACGGCCTCAGCCCTTTGCAGATCTACTGCGAGGCCGAGGGCGTGAGCGTACGTAAGGCGTCCCTCGCAACCCTAACCTTAACCCGAGGTCCCAGAACACCTTACATTGCTCCTTGCGCCTTTCCCCCGGACATCGTCATCAGTGATCTGATGAAGAAGCTGGACATCCTGGGCTATAACGCCGTAAGTGTATGTCGAACTCCTTATGTTCGCACTCCACGAGACTCGGCGGCTCAAATGTGACTTTTGGAAGGCTTTGCGCTGAAAGAAGCTTGTTGACGCTGTGCCTTTGGGCTCTTGCAGAATCTCACCAACGAGGAGCAGGTGGTCGTGATTCACGCCAGGACCCTTCTCACCCTAGCCGAGAAGGTAACGCGCACGTCCACGCACGCTCTCGCATTCTGCTTATGTGACAGCAGCCTTTCCTCAGTGGTTAGAATACATCAAAGTGACCAAGTCAGCACTTCAACAGAAGATGTTGGACATTGAAAGTGAGAAGGTAGACAGACACGCGACATCAGCCAAGGGGAACTCCGGCAATGTGCCCCAACAATTCTGACCTTGAGCTGTGCTAGGATATGTTCTGCAAGCAGAAGGGCTACCTGGATGAAGAGTTGGACTTCAGGAAGTGTTCCATGGACCAGGCTCATAAGGTAAGCCGCCCTCAAATCTCCCGCCGGACCACTGATGGACGAGGATTGCGGCCCAGAGGATCCTGGAGCTGGAGGCCATGTTGTACGAGGCGCTACCGCAGCGGGACTGCCCCGCCACGGACGGCGAAAAAGCCAGCCACGCTGGCGTGAATGACGTGCTGACGGCGGATCAGAGAGAAGAGCTTAGGAGCGCCGTGGACCAATGGAAGCGAGCCCTGATGTGCGAGTTGAGGGAGCGCGACGCTTGCATCCTCCAAGAGAGAATGGATCTGCTGCACAGCGCGCAACAGGTAAGGGCCCAAAGCCAGCCCGGCACTTACTTGCACGCTTACTGGCTTTTGAATGCCACTTTCCATTTGTCCGTCCTAGAGGAACAAAGAGCTGAAAGAATTCATCGAAGCTCAGAAGAGACAAATCAAACAATTGGAGGAGAAGTTTCTGTTTCTCTTTCTATTCTTCTCCTTGGCCTTCATTCTGTGGCCCTAACACCAGCTGGTGAGTGAGCTCCAGCGGCACCGCACTCGACACCTCCGATACACTGCCAGCCGGTCTCAGACGTTGGCAGACGCTCCGATGCCAACGTATACCCCCCGCCACGGTGACAGAGGCACCGCGTCACACCGGCGCTCATCCAATCAGAAGGCAGGAAAAGCAAATTCACATGCAGGGCACTTTTGAACCAGAAGAGAGCGCCACAAAAAACGGTTGTTGCCCCAAACGCGCACTAAAAAGGGTCAGAATAACAAGAGTCCCACTGGCCAGCCGGGGCCACCCGTCCAGCTGTTTCTTCAGGGGGGAAAAAAATTGGAGTCACCGGTGAGTACATTTTGCATTTAGCTCTGCTTTTCTGCTTCTGTCTTCAAGTGTGTGGCATCCTGCGATCAAAGAGTCAGCCAACCCCAAAGCGGTTGACCTCAACGTCCCACCACCATGCCTACCAGAGCAGGTGACGTGATGCTTTGGACATCCTTCCGTCTCAGATGCCCAAAAGTACTCTTTGCCACATCTGCGGCAATACGGTGTCTTTTCAAAGGTGCAAATAAATCCAGCGTGGGCGGAACACGCACGTCTTCGGTTTTTCCCGCTTTGTTTGTGTGACAGCTGTTGTGAAAATTTTATACAAATAAAGTTGTATAGTACAGGTTTGGCCAAGCCGCAACTCCCGAACCGCATGCGGCTCTTTTATGTTCATATCCACATTTGTGTGTGTGTGTGTGTGTGGGGGGGGGGGGGGGGGGTTGTGCGTGTTGGCTTCACTTGAGTTCAATTTGGTATTTTGGTCAAAAGCGCATGTGGTGAAATTCCACAAAGTAGGATGGGCAAACACATTTCTTTAAACTATGAGTGTCAATTGGGCTCTCGAAATGGCAGGGAAAAGATGCACAGCAAAACGAAAATACGTAGATGAACACAGGACGTTTTAATCAGAGTGGGAAAGTTTCTATTTTTTGTTGAACGTGATGGCAAACCATTCTGCCTGATATGTCAGACCTCAGCGCATTTCAAAGATTCAAATCTTCAGCGCCATGCACTTCAGCTCACTCCATGCTAACATTGATCAGGCGTCGAACCCGCATCATCATGCTTAAGAGGTGGCCATGCTAACCAGTGCGCCATTATGTCAACGCATAATAACTAAGTCTACTGGTCAAAACAGCGGTTACTATATGACGTCGCTACGTCGTGGTCACGTGACGCAGACAAGACGTCAATGGACGTGGGCAGAGTTAACTTGTTTAAAAGGGAGTAGGCAGAAGAAATATTTAATTTATTTAAATCTATTTTGAGTGCACACCATTATGCCAATGCATAACAACTGTAAATCTACTAAACAAAACAGCGGTTGCTATATGACATCTGCCACGTCGTGGTCACGTGACATACGTGACGTCGATGGGCGTAACTTTCGCCGGAATTCAAATCCGCGGGGAGAGTTAACTTGTTTAAAAGAGAGTGGGCAGAAGAATTATTTAATTTATTTAAATCTATTTGGTGTGTGCGCCATTATGTCAATGCATAACAACTGTAAGTCTACTAAACAAAACAGCGGTTGCTATTTGACGTCTGCCACGTCGTGGTCACGTGACGCGGACGTGACGTCGACGCCTACTTTACATCCCACCGATCACAGGACTCCTCGGCTGCATAACCGTGCCCCCTTCCCAACCAATCGGATTTGCTATACGCGAAAACGACGCCAATGGAAAGAGCTTCCGCCCAAATTTAAATCCGTGGGCGTGGCTCGCAGCAGGAAGTAGGAAAATGGCGGCGATGTTGACAAAGACACAGCGGATGGTAACATACGACTAACAAGAGAAATATTTTTGTTTTCTGCTTGCAACTGGACCGTCCAGAGCGTACACGGTAAGTACAACTCATCGTTTTTAAAAAGAAGTACTTTTGTTGCCCTGAAAAGCGAGTGAGCGTGGCGTTTGTGGGGGACGTCGAATTTCGACGATTCTTTCTGGTCAACGGTTGTAAATGATTGTGTTGATTAAAAAAGAAAACTTGATGTAACTCTACTTTTAACTGCCGTTTCAGATAGATTTGGAATTGCATCACATCCAATTTTGCCTAGAGCGTACACGGTAAGTAACACTCGTTGTGTTTAAGAAGATTTACGTTTGTAATAGCAGAAGTGTAGCCGCGTTGCGTTGTACGTGTGAATGTTGGTCCGGGCGAAATGTTAATGTTTAATTTCATTCCTTTAGGTTCCACGGTGTTTGTTGGCTGCAAGTTTTCCACTGCAAGAAGAGGCTCATATCATTGACCAGGAGCGAGCTACAATGGTGAGTAGCCATAACATTTATGTTAAACACTTCCTATTTCATGTCTAACAGTACTTGATTTAACAAATAACCATAAATAAATACAGTGTGGGCACTGAAGTTAACATATGTGATTATACTGCCTAATCTGTCACCGAGTAGATTGTTGCAAAGTAATATAAGATCCAAAGTTGTAATTCAGAATAGTTTTCAAAAGAAGGCCATTAGAATTATATACAAGTCTGATTACCCTGAACAAGCTATTAATTAAATCACAAATTCTTCAATTCAAAGATTTGGTAGATTATCAGACAAATAATGTCTAACAGTAATTGATTTAACACATCACGATAAGTAGATTGAGTGTGGGCACTCTCAAGTTAACATATGTGATTATACTGCCTAATCTGTTACAGAGTATGTTGTTGCCAAGTAATGTAGAATAGATCCAAAGTAGTAATCCAGAATAGTTTTGAAGAGGCCATTAGAATGATAAACAAATCTGATTACCTTGAACATAATAACAAGCTAAGTGTTTAATATGTCCTATGAAGTCAAAATTGGGCACCATCATGTGGTGAAATTTGGAATTGCATCACATCCAATTTTGCCTGGGAACAAACAGATTACATAAATCTTAGTTTTGAATAAGCCACTCCTTCTCAAACAAGTAAACTCTGCCCATTTTGCGCAGTAGATGTTCTGTTAATATCTAGTATTTATACAAAGTCATAATTTAAATTGCTTTCAACCTTCATTCATCGGTTCAACCAACATTACTCGCTCTTATTACCAACTTGTATTGATTTAACTAAGCGTTTAATACTTCCTATCAGGTCTCAAATCGAGATTTGGCAAAATACAATTTCAGCAAATCCAATTTTGCCAGGGAACAAAAATAGATTAAATAAACTAAATAAGTCCTCTTCCCATTAAATAAATCAGAAAAGTCTGTCTTGTAACCAGTCCTCTTCAAACAAGTAAAGTCTGCCCATTTTGTGCCGTAGATTTTGTGTCTATGCCTAGTATTTAAACAAAATCATAATTTAAACGACTTCTTTCCTTCATTCACTTTGGAAATTTGGAATTGCAGCAAATCGAATTTTGGCAGGGAACAAAAATAGATCAATTAAACTAAATAAGTCTTCTTCCCATTAAATAAATTAAAAAAGTCTGTCTTGTAACCAGTCCTTTTCAAACAAGTAAAGTCTGCCCATTTTGTGCCGTCGATTTTGTGTTAATGCCTAGTATTTATACAAAATCATAATTTAAAGGACTTCATTCCTTCATTCACTTTGGAAATTTGGAATTGCAGCACATCAAATTTTGCCTGGGAAGAAAAGTAGATTAAATAAATTTAATAAGTCTTACTACTTCCCATTAAATAAATTAAATACGTCTTACTTGTTCCCACTCCTTTTCAAAACAGTAGTTTAAAACGAGGGCCCTTCACTCAATCTTTAACCTCAACCCCGCACGTTGTGTTGTATCTGTGAATGTTGGTTGTGGCCAAATGATAGTTTTCTTTCATTCGTTTAGGTTCCAAGAAAACTTGATGTAACTCTACTTTTAACTGCCGTTTCAGATAAGCGGGTATTACGTCGCAGTCAAATGCCGCGGATATGACGTAATTGCCCGAACCTCCGCCAAAATTCAAATCTGTTGGCGCGATGGCCGTGAGCCACTGAGCAGCGACGATTATCAACAGAAATATCTTTATTTTCTGCTTGCAACTGGACCGTCTAGAGCGTACACGGTAAGTAACACTCATTGTGTTTAAGGAGATTTACGTTTGTAATAGCAGAAGTGTAGCCGCGTTGCGTTGTACGTGTGAAAATTGGTCGAGGCGAAATGTTAATGTTTAATTTCATTCCTTTAGGTTCCACGGTGTTTGTTGGCTGCAAGTTTTCCACTGCAAGAAGAGGCTCGTATCATTGACCAGGAGCGAGCTACAATGGTGAGTAGCCATAACATTTATGTTAAACACTTCCTATTTCATGTCTAACAGTACTTGATTTAACAAATAACCATAAATAAATACAGTGTGGGCACTGAAGTTAACATATGTGATTATACTGCCTAATCTGTCACCGAGTAGATTGTTGCAAAGTAATATAAGATCCAAAGTTGTAATTCAGAATAGTTTTCAAAAGAAGGCCATTAGAATTATATACAAGTCTGATTACCCTGAACAAGCTATTAATTAAATCACAAATTCTTCAATTCAAAGATTTGGTAGATTATCAGACAAATAATGTCTAACAGTAATTGATTTAACACATCACGATAAGTAGATTGAGTGTGGGCACTCTCAAGTTAACATATGTGATTATACTGCCTAATCTGTTACAGAGTATGTTGTTGCCAAGTAATGTAGAATAGATCCAAAGTAGTAATCCAGAATAGTTTTGAAGAGGCCATTAGAATGATAAACAAATCTGATTACCTTGAACATAATAACAAGCTAAGTGTTTAATATGTCCTATGAAGTCAAAATTGGGCACCATCATGTGGTGAAATTTGGAATTGCATCACATCCAATTTTGCCTGGGAACAAACAGATTACATAAATCTTAGTTTTGAATAAGCCACTCCTTCTCAAACAAGTAAACTCTGCCCATTTTGCGCAGTAGATGTTCTGTTAATATCTAGTATTTATACAAAGTCATAATTTAAATTGCTTTCAACCTTCATTCATCGGTTCAACCAACATTACTCGCTCTTATTACCAACTTGTATTGATTTAACTAAGCGTTTAATACTTCCTATCAGGTCTCAAATCGAGATTTGGCAAAATACAATTTCAGCAAATCCAATTTTGCCAGGGAACAAAAATAGATTAAATAAACTAAATAAGTCCTCTTCCCATTAAATAAATCAGAAAAGTCTGTCTTGTAACCAGTCCTCTTCAAACAAGTAAAGTCTGCCCATTTTGTGCCGTAGATTTTGTGTCTATGCCTAGTATTTAAACAAAATCATAATTTAAACGACTTCTTTCCTTCATTCACTTTGGAAATTTGGAATTGCAGCAAATCGAATTTTGGCAGGGAACAAAAATAGATCAATTAAACTAAATAAGTCTTCTTCCCATTAAATAAATTAAAAAAGTCTGTCTTGTAACCAGTCCTTTTCAAACAAGTAAAGTCTGCCCATTTTGTGCCGTCGATTTTGTGTTAATGCCTGGTATTTATACAAAATCATAATTTAAAGGACTTCATTCCTTCATTCACTTTGGAAATTTGGAATTGCAGCACATCAAATTTTGCCTGGGAAGAAAAGTAGATTAAATAAATTTAATAAGTCTTACTACTTCCCATTAAATAAATTAAATACGTCTTACTTGTTCCCACTCCTTTTCAAAACAGTAGTTTAAAACGAGGGCCCTTCACTCAATCTTTAACCCCAACCCCGCACGTTGTGTTGTATCTGTGAATGTTGGTTGTGGCCAAATGATAGTTTTCTTTCATTCGTTTAGGTTCCAAGAAAACTTGATGTAACTCTACTTTTAACTGCCGTTTCAGATAAGCGGGTATTACGTCGCAGTCATGTGCCGTGGATATGACGTAATTGCCCGAACCTCCGCCAAAATTCAAATCTGTTGGCGCGATGGCCGTGAGCCACTGAGCAGCGACGATTATCAACAGAAATATCTTTATTTTCTGCTTGCAACTGGACCGTCTAGAGCGTACACGGTAAGTAACACTCATTGTGTTTAAGGAGATTTACGTTTGTAATAGCAGAAGTGTAGCCGCGTTGCGTTGTACGTGTGAAAATTGGTCGAGGCGAAATGTTAATGTTTAATTTCATTCCTTTAGGTTCCACGGTGTTTGTTGGCTGCAAGTTTTCCACTGCAAGAAGAGGCTCGTATCATTGACCAGGAGCGAGCTACAATGGTGAGTAGCCATAACATTTATGTTAAACACTTCCTATTTCATGTCTAACAGTACTTGATTTAACAAATAACCATAAATAAATACAGTGTGGGCACTGAAGTTAACATATGTGATTATACTGCCTAATCTGTCACGGAGTAGATTGTTGCAAAGTAATATAAGATCCAAAGTTGTAATTCAGAATAGTTTTCAAAAGAAGGCCATTAGAATTATATACAAGTCTGATTACCCTGAACAAGCTATTAATTAAATCACAAATTCTTCAATTCAAAGATTTGGTAGATTATCAGACAAATAATGTCTAACAGTAATTGATTTAACACATCACGATAAGTAGATTGAGTGTGGGCACTCTCAAGTTAACATATGTGATTATACTGCCTAATCTGTTACAGAGTATGTTGTTGCCAAGTAATGTAGAATAGATCCAAAGTAGTAATCCAGAATAGTTTTGAAGAGGCCATTAGAATGATAAACAAATCTGATTACCTTGAACATAATAACAAGCTAAGTGTTTAATATGTCCTATGAAGTCAAAATTGGGCACCATCATGTGGTGAAATTTGGAATTGCATCACATCCAATTTTGCCTGGGAACAAACAGATTACATAAATCTTAGTTTTGAATAAGCCACTCCTTCTCAAACAAGTAAACTCTGCCCATTTTGCGCAGTAGATGTTCTGTTAATATCTAGTATTTATACAAAGTCATAATTTAAATTGCTTTCAACCTTCATTCATCGGTTCAACCAACATTACTCGCTCTTATTACCAACTTGTATTGATTTAACTAAGCGTTTAATACTTCCTATCAGGTCTCAAATCGAGATTTGGCAAAATACAATTTCAGCAAATCCAATTTTGCCAGGGAACAAAAATAGATTAAATAAACTAAATAAGTCCTCTTCCCATTAAATAAATCAGAAAAGTCTGTCTTGTAACCAGTCCTCTTCAAACAAGTAAAGTCTGCCCATTTTGTGCCGTAGATTTTGTGTCTATGCCTAGTATTTAAACAAAATCATAATTTAAACGACTTCTTTCCTTCATTCACTTTGGAAATTTGGAATTGCAGCAAATCGAATTTTGGCAGGGAACAAAAATAGATCAATTAAACTAAATAAGTCTTCTTCCCATTAAATAAATTAAAAAAGTCTGTCTTGTAACCAGTCCTTTTCAAACAAGTAAAGTCTGCCCATTTTGTGCCGTCGATTTTGTGTTAATGCCTAGTATTTATACAAAATCATAATTTAAAGGACTTCATTCCTTCATTCACTTTGGAAATTTGGAATTGCAGCACATCAAATTTTGCCTGGGAAGAAAAGTAGATTAAATAAATTTAATAAGTCTTACTACTTCCCATTAAATAAATTAAATACGTCTTACTTGTTCCCACTCCTTTTCAAAACAGTAGTTTAAAACGAGGGCCCTTCACTCAATCTTTAACCCCAACCCCGCACGTTGTGTTGTATCTGTGAATGTTGGTTGTGGCCAAATGATAGTTTTCTTTCATTCGTTTAGGTTCCAAGAAAACTTGATGTAACTCTACTTTTAACTGCCGTTTCAGATAAGCGGGTATTACGTCGCAGTCATGTGCCGTGGATATGACGTAATTGCCCGAACCTCCGCCAAAATTCAAATCTGTTGGCGCGATGGCCGGGAGCCACTGAGCAGCGACGATTATCAACAGAAATATCTTTATTTTCTGCTTGCATCTGGACCGTCTAGAGCGTACACGGTAAGTAACACTCATTGTGTTTAAGGAGATTTACGTTTGTAATAGCAGAAGTGTAGCCGCGTTGCGTTGTACGTGTGAAAATTGGTCGAGGCGAAATGTTAATGTTTAATTTCATTCCTTTAGGTTCCACGGTGTTTGTTGGCTGCAAGTTTTCCACTGCAAGAAGAGGCTCGTATCATTGACCAGGAGCGAGCTACAATGGTGAGTAGCCATAACATTTATGTTAAACACTTCCTATTTCATGTCTAACAGTACTTGATTTAACAAATAACCATAAATAAATACAGTGTGGGCACTGAAGTTAACATATGTGATTATACTGCCTAATCTGTCACCGAGTAGATTGTTGCAAAGTAATATAAGATCCAAAGTTGTAATTCAGAATAGTTTTCAAAAGAAGGCCATTAGAATTATATACAAGTCTGATTACCCTGAACAAGCTATTAATTAAATCACAAATTCTTCAATTCAAAGATTTGGTAGATTATCAGACAAATAATGTCTAACAGTAATTGATTTAACACATCACGATAAGTAGATTGAGTGTGGGCACTCTCAAGTTAACATATGTGATTATACTGCCTAATCTGTTACAGAGTATGTTGTTGCCAAGTAATGTAGAATAGATCCAAAGTAGTAATCCAGAATAGTTTTGAAGAGGCCATTAGAATGATAAACAAATCTGATTACCTTGAACATAATAACAAGCTAAGTGTTTAATATGTCCTATGAAGTCAAAATTGGGCACCATCATGTGGTGAAATTTGGAATTGCATCACATCCAATTTTGCCTGGGAACAAACAGATTACATAAATCTTAGTTTTGAATAAGCCACTCCTTCTCAAACAAGTAAACTCTGCCCATTTTGCGCAGTAGATGTTCTGTTAATATCTAGTATTTATACAAAGTCATAATTTAAATTGCTTTCAACCTTCATTCATCGGTTCAACCAACATTACTCGCTCTTATTACCAACTTGTATTGATTTAACTAAGCGTTTAATACTTCCTATCAGGTCTCAAATCGAGATTTGGCAAAATACAATTTCAGCAAATCCAATTTTGCCAGGGAACAAAAATAGATTAAATAAACTAAATAAGTCCTCTTCCCATTAAATAAATCAGAAAAGTCTGTCTTGTAACCAGTCCTCTTCAAACAAGTAAAGTCTGCCCATTTTGTGCCGTAGATTTTGTGTCTATGCCTAGTATTTAAACAAAATCATAATTTAAACGACTTCTTTCCTTCATTCACTTTGGAAATTTGGAATTGCAGCAAATCGAATTTTGGCAGGGAACAAAAATAGATCAATTAAACTAAATAAGTCTTCTTCCCATTAAATAAATTAAAAAAGTCTGTCTTGTAACCAGTCCTTTTCAAACAAGTAAAGTCTGCCCATTTTGTGCCGTCGATTTTGTGTTAATGCCTAGTATTTATACAAAATCATAATTTAAAGGACTTCATTCCTTCATTCACTTTGGAAATTTGGAATTGCAGCACATCAAATTTTGCCTGGGAAGAAAAGTAGATTAAATAAATTTAATAAGTCTTACTACTTCCCATTAAATAAATTAAATACGTCTTACTTGTTCCCACTCCTTTTCAAAACAGTAGTTTAAAACGAGGGCCCTTCACTCAATCTTTAACCCCAACCCCGCACGTTGTGTTGTATCTGTGAATGTTGGTTGTGGCCAAATGATAGTTTTCTTTCATTCGTTTAGGTTCCAAGAAAACTTGATGTAACTCTACTTTTAACTGCCGTTTCAGATAAGCGGGTATTACGTCGCAGTCATGTGCCGCGGATATGACGTAATTGCCCGAACCTCCGATTCAAATCTGTTGGCGCGATGGCCGTGAGCCACTGAGCAGCGACGATTATCAACAGAAATATCTTTATTTTCTGCTTGCAACTGGACCGTCTAGAGCGTACACGGTAAGTAACACTCATTGTGTTTAAGGAGATTTACGTTTGTAATAGCAGAAGTGTAGCCGCGTTGCGTTGTACGTGTGAAAATTGGTCGAGGCGAAATGTTAATGTTTAATTTCATTCCTTTAGGTTCCACGGTGTTTGTTGGCTGCAAGTTTTCCACTGCAAGAAGAGGCTCGTATCATTGACCAGGAGCGAGCTACAATGGTGAGTAGCCATAACATTTATGTTAAACACTTCCTATTTCATGTCTAACAGTACTTGATTTAACAAATAACCATAAATAAATACAGTGTGGGCACTGAAGTTAACATATGTGATTATACTGCCTAATCTGTCACGGAGTAGATTGTTGCAAAGTAATATAAGATCCAAAGTTGTAATTCAGAATAGTTTTCAAAAGAAGGCCATTAGAATTATATACAAGTCTGATTACCCTGAACAAGCTATTAATTAAATCACAAATTCTTCAATTCAAAGATTTGGTAGATTATCAGACAAATAATGTCTAACAGTAATTGATTTAACACATCACGATAAGTAGATTGAGTGTGGGCACTCTCAAGTTAACATATGTGATTATACTGCCTAATCTGTTACAGAGTATGTTGTTGCCAAGTAATGTAGAATAGATCCAAAGTAGTAATCCAGAATAGTTTTGAAGAGGCCATTAGAATAATAAACAAATCTGATTACCTTGAACATAATAACAAGCTAAGTGTTTAATATGTCCTATGAAGTCAAAATTGGGCACCATCATGTGGTGAAATTTGGAATTGCATCACATCCAATTTTGCCTGGGAACAAACAGATTAAATAAATCTTAGTTTTGAATAAGCCACTCCTTCTCAAACAAGTAAACTCTGCCCATTTCGCGCAGTAGATGTTCTGTTAATATCTAGTATTTATACAAAGTCATAATTTAAATTGCTTTCAACCTTCATTCATCGGTTCAACCAACATTACTCGCTCTTATTACCAACTTGTATTGATTTAACTAAGCGTTTAATACTTCCTATCAGGTCTCAAGGCAAGATTTGGCAAAATACAATTTCAGCAAATCCAATTTTGCCAGGGAACAAAAATAGATTAAATAAACTAAATAAGTCTTCTTCCCATTAAATAAATCAGAAAAGTCTGTCTTGTAACCAGTCCTCTTCAAACAAGTAAAGTCTGCCCATTTTGTGCCGTAGATTTTGTGTCTATGCCTAGTATTTAAACAAAATCATAATTTAAACGACTTCTTTCCTTCATTCACTTTGGAAATTTGGAATTGCAGCAAATCGAATTTTGCCAGGGAACAAAAATAGATCAATTAAACTAAATAAGTCTTCTTCCCATTAAATAAATTAAAAAAGTCTGTCTTGTAACCAGTCCTTTTCAAACAAGTAAAGTCTGCCCATTTTGTGCCGTCGATTTTGTGTTAATGCCTAGTATTTATATAAAATCATAATTTAAAGGACTTCATTCCTTCATTCACTTTGGAAATTTGGAATTGCAGCACATCAAATTTTGCCTGGGAAGAAAAGTAGATTAAATAAATTTAATAAGTCTTACTACTTCCCATTAAATAAATTAAATACGTCTTACTTGTTCCCACTCCTTTTCAAAACAGTAGTTTAAAACGAGGGCCCTTCACTCAATCTTTAACCTCAACCCCGCACGTTGTGTTGTATCTGTGAATGTTGGTTGTGGCCAAATGATAGTTTTCTTTCATTCGTTTAGGTTCCAAGAAAACTTGATGTAACTCTACTTTTAACTGCCGTTTCAGATAAGCGGGTATTACGTCGCAGTCATGTGCCGCGGATATGACGTAATTGCCCGAACCTCCGATTCAAATCTGTTGGCGCGATGGCCGTGAGCCACTGAGCAGCGACGATTATCAACAGAAATATCTTTATTTTCTGCTTGCAACTGGACCGTCTAGAGCGTACACGGTAAGTAACACTCATTGTGTTTAAGGAGATTTACGTTTGTAATAGCAGAAGTGTAGCCGCGTTGCGTTGTACGTGTGAAAATTGGTCGAGGCGAAATGTTAATGTTTAATTTCATTCCTTTAGGTTCCACGGTGTTTGTTGGCTGCAAGTTTTCCACTGCAAGAAGAGGCTCGTATCATTGACCAGGAGCGAGCTACAATGGTGAGTAGCCATAACATTTATGTTAAACACTTCCTATTTCATGTCTAACAGTACTTGATTTAACAAATAACCATAAATAAATACAGTGTGGGCACTGAAGTTAACATATGTGATTATACTGCCTAATCTGTCACGGAGTAGATTGTTGCAAAGTAATATAAGATCCAAAGTTGTAATTCAGAATAGTTTTCAAAAGAAGGCCATTAGAATTATATACAAGTCTGATTACCCTGAACAAGCTATTAATTAAATCACAAATTCTTCAATTCAAAGATTTGGTAGATTATCAGACAAATAATGTCTAACAGTAATTGATTTAACACATCACGATAAGTAGATTGAGTGTGGGCACTCTCAAGTTAACATATGTGATTATACTGCCTAATCTGTTACAGAGTATGTTGTTGCCAAGTAATGTAGAATAGATCCAAAGTAGTAATCCAGAATAGTTTTGAAGAGGCCATTAGAATGATAAACAAATCTGATTACCTTGAACATAATAACAAGCTAAGTGTTTAATATGTCCTATGAAGTCAAAATTGGGCACCATCATGTGGTGAAATTTGGAATTGCATCACATCCAATTTTGCCTGGGAACAAACAGATTACATAAATCTTAGTTTTGAATAAGCCACTCCTTCTCAAACAAGTAAACTCTGCCCATTTTGCGCAGTAGATGTTCTGTTAATATCTAGTATTTATACAAAGTCATAATTTAAATTGCTTTCAACCTTCATTCATCGGTTCAACCAACATTACTCGCTCTTATTACCAACTTGTATTGATTTAACTAAGCGTTTAATACTTCCTATCAGGTCTCAAATCGAGATTTGGCAAAATACAATTTCAGCAAATCCAATTTTGCCAGGGAACAAAAATAGATTAAATAAACTAAATAAGTCCTCTTCCCATTAAATAAATCAGAAAAGTCTGTCTTGTAACCAGTCCTCTTCAAACAAGTAAAGTCTGCCCATTTTGTGCCGTAGATTTTGTGTCTATGCCTAGTATTTAAACAAAATCATAATTTAAACGACTTCTTTCCTTCATTCACTTTGGAAATTTGGAATTGCAGCAAATCGAATTTTGGCAGGGAACAAAAATAGATCAATTAAACTAAATAAGTCTTCTTCCCATTAAATAAATTAAAAAAGTCTGTCTTGTAACCAGTCCTTTTCAAACAAGTAAAGTCTGCCCATTTTGTGCCGTCGATTTTGTGTTAATGCCTAGTATTTATACAAAATCATAATTTAAAGGACTTCATTCCTTCATTCACTTTGGAAATTTGGAATTGCAGCACATCAAATTTTGCCTGGGAAGAAAAGTAGATTAAATAAATTTAATAAGTCTTACTACTTCCCATTAAATAAATTAAATACGTCTTACTTGTTCCCACTCCTTTTCAAAACAGTAGTTTAAAACGAGGGCCCTTCACTCAATCTTTAACCCCAACCCCGCACGTTGTGTTGTATCTGTGAATGTTGGTTGTGGCCAAATGATAGTTTTCTTTCATTCGTTTAGGTTCCAAGAAAACTTGATGTAACTCTACTTTTAACTGCCGTTTCAGATAAGCGGGTATTACGTCGCAGTCATGTGCCGTGGATATGACGTAATTGCCCGAACCTCCGCCAAAATTCAAATCTGTTGGCGCGATGGCCGGGAGCCACTGAGCAGCGACGATTATCAACAGAAATATCTTTATTTTCTGCTTGCATCTGGACCGTCTAGAGCGTACACGGTAAGTAACACTCATTGTGTTTAAGGAGATTTACGTTTGTAATAGCAGAAGTGTAGCCGCGTTGCGTTGTACGTGTGAAAATTGGTCGAGGCGAAATGTTAATGTTTAATTTCATTCCTTTAGGTTCCACGGTGTTTGTTGGCTGCAAGTTTTCCACTGCAAGAAGAGGCTCGTATCATTGACCAGGAGCGAGCTACAATGGTGAGTAGCCATAACATTTATGTTAAACACTTCCTATTTCATGTCTAACAGTACTTGATTTAACAAATAACCATAAATAAATACAGTGTGGGCACTGAAGTTAACATATGTGATTATACTGCCTAATCTGTCACCGAGTAGATTGTTGCAAAGTAATATAAGATCCAAAGTTGTAATTCAGAATAGTTTTCAAAAGAAGGCCATTAGAATTATATACAAGTCTGATTACCCTGAACAAGCTATTAATTAAATCACAAATTCTTCAATTCAAAGATTTGGTAGATTATCAGACAAATAATGTCTAACAGTAATTGATTTAACACATCACGATAAGTAGATTGAGTGTGGGCACTCTCAAGTTAACATATGTGATTATACTGCCTAATCTGTTACAGAGTATGTTGTTGCCAAGTAATGTAGAATAGATCCAAAGTAGTAATCCAGAATAGTTTTGAAGAGGCCATTAGAATGATAAACAAATCTGATTACCTTGAACATAATAACAAGCTAAGTGTTTAATATGTCCTATGAAGTCAAAATTGGGCACCATCATGTGGTGAAATTTGGAATTGCATCACATCCAATTTTGCCTGGGAACAAACAGATTACATAAATCTTAGTTTTGAATAAGCCACTCCTTCTCAAACAAGTAAACTCTGCCCATTTTGCGCAGTAGATGTTCTGTTAATATCTAGTATTTATACAAAGTCATAATTTAAATTGCTTTCAACCTTCATTCATCGGTTCAACCAACATTACTCGCTCTTATTACCAACTTGTATTGATTTAACTAAGCGTTTAATACTTCCTATCAGGTCTCAAATCGAGATTTGGCAAAATACAATTTCAGCAAATCCAATTTTGCCAGGGAACAAAAATAGATTAAATAAACTAAATAAGTCCTCTTCCCATTAAATAAATCAGAAAAGTCTGTCTTGTAACCAGTCCTCTTCAAACAAGTAAAGTCTGCCCATTTTGTGCCGTAGATTTTGTGTCTATGCCTAGTATTTAAACAAAATCATAATTTAAACGACTTCTTTCCTTCATTCACTTTGGAAATTTGGAATTGCAGCAAATCGAATTTTGGCAGGGAACAAAAATAGATCAATTAAACTAAATAAGTCTTCTTCCCATTAAATAAATTAAAAAAGTCTGTCTTGTAACCAGTCCTTTTCAAACAAGTAAAGTCTGCCCATTTTGTGCCGTCGATTTTGTGTTAATGCCTAGTATTTATACAAAATCATAATTTAAAGGACTTCATTCCTTCATTCACTTTGGAAATTTGGAATTGCAGCACATCAAATTTTGCCTGGGAAGAAAAGTAGATTAAATAAATTTAATAAGTCTTACTACTTCCCATTAAATAAATTAAATACGTCTTACTTGTTCCCACTCCTTTTCAAAACAGTAGTTTAAAACGAGGGCCCTTCACTCAATCTTTAACCCCAACCCCGCACGTTGTGTTGTATCTGTGAATGTTGGTTGTGGCCAAATGATAGTTTTCTTTCATTCGTTTAGGTTCCAAGAAAACTTGATGTAACTCTACTTTTAACTGCCGTTTCAGATAAGCGGGTATTACGTCGCAGTCATGTGCCGCGGATATGACGTAATTGCCCGAACCTCCGATTCAAATCTGTTGGCGCGATGGCCGTGAGCCACTGAGCAGCGACGATTATCAACAGAAATATCTTTATTTTCTGCTTGCAACTGGACCGTCTAGAGCGTACACGGTAAGTAACACTCATTGTGTTTAAGGAGATTTACGTTTGTAATAGCAGAAGTGTAGCCGCGTTGCGTTGTACGTGTGAAAATTGGTCGAGGCGAAATGTTAATGTTTAATTTCATTCCTTTAGGTTCCACGGTGTTTGTTGGCTGCAAGTTTTCCACTGCAAGAAGAGGCTCGTATCATTGACCAGGAGCGAGCTACAATGGTGAGTAGCCATAACATTTATGTTAAACACTTCCTATTTCATGTCTAACAGTACTTGATTTAACAAATAACCATAAATAAATACAGTGTGGGCACTGAAGTTAACATATGTGATTATACTGCCTAATCTGTCACGGAGTAGATTGTTGCAAAGTAATATAAGATCCAAAGTTGTAATTCAGAATAGTTTTCAAAAGAAGGCCATTAGAATTATATACAAGTCTGATTACCCTGAACAAGCTATTAATTAAATCACAAATTCTTCAATTCAAAGATTTGGTAGATTATCAGACAAATAATGTCTAACAGTAATTGATTTAACACATCACGATAAGTAGATTGAGTGTGGGCACTCTCAAGTTAACATATGTGATTATACTGCCTAATCTGTTACAGAGTATGTTGTTGCCAAGTAATGTAGAATAGATCCAAAGTAGTAATCCAGAATAGTTTTGAAGAGGCCATTAGAATAATAAACAAATCTGATTACCTTGAACATAATAACAAGCTAAGTGTTTAATATGTCCTATGAAGTCAAAATTGGGCACCATCATGTGGTGAAATTTGGAATTGCATCACATCCAATTTTGCCTGGGAACAAACAGATTAAATAAATCTTAGTTTTGAATAAGCCACTCCTTCTCAAACAAGTAAACTCTGCCCATTTCGCGCAGTAGATGTTCTGTTAATATCTAGTATTTATACAAAGTCATAATTTAAATTGCTTTCAACCTTCATTCATCGGTTCAACCAACATTACTCGCTCTTATTACCAACTTGTATTGATTTAACTAAGCGTTTAATACTTCCTATCAGGTCTCAAGGCAAGATTTGGCAAAATACAATTTCAGCAAATCCAATTTTGCCAGGGAACAAAAATAGATTAAATAAACTAAATAAGTCTTCTTCCCATTAAATAAATCAGAAAAGTCTGTCTTGTAACCAGTCCTCTTCAAACAAGTAAAGTCTGCCCATTTTGTGCCGTAGATTTTGTGTCTATGCCTAGTATTTAAACAAAATCATAATTTAAACGACTTCTTTCCTTCATTCACTTTGGAAATTTGGAATTGCAGCAAATCGAATTTTGCCAGGGAACAAAAATAGATCAATTAAACTAAATAAGTCTTCTTCCCATTAAATAAATTAAAAAAGTCTGTCTTGTAACCAGTCCTTTTCAAACAAGTAAAGTCTGCCCATTTTGTGCCGTCGATTTTGTGTTAATGCCTAGTATTTATATAAAATCATAATTTAAAGGACTTCATTCCTTCATTCACTTTGGAAATTTGGAATTGCAGCACATCAAATTTTGCCTGGGAAGAAAAGTAGATTAAATAAATTTAATAAGTCTTACTACTTCCCATTAAATAAATTAAATACGTCTTACTTGTTCCCACTCCTTTTCAAAACAGTAGTTTAAAACGAGGGCCCTTCACTCAATCTTTAACCTCAACCCCGCACGTTGTGTTGTATCTGTGAATGTTGGTTGTGGCCAAATGATAGTTTTCTTTCATTCGTTTAGGTTCCAAGAAAACTTGATGTAACTCTACTTTTAACTGCCGTTTCAGATAAGCGGGTATTACGTCGCAGTCATGTGCCGCGGATATGACGTAATTGCCCGAACCTCCGATTCAAATCTGTTGGCGCGATGGCCGTGAGCCACTGAGCAGCGACGATTATCAACAGAAATATCTTTATTTTCTGCTTGCAACTGGACCGTCTAGAGCGTACACGGTAAGTAACACTCATTGTGTTTAAGGAGATTTACGTTTGTAATAGCAGAAGTGTAGCCGCGTTGCGTTGTACGTGTGAAAATTGGTCGAGGCGAAATGTTAATGTTTAATTTCATTCCTTTAGGTTCCACGGTGTTTGTTGGCTGCAAGTTTTCCACTGCAAGAAGAGGCTCGTATCATTGACCAGGAGCGAGCTACAATGGTGAGTAGCCATAACATTTATGTTAAACACTTCCTATTTCATGTCTAACAGTACTTGATTTAACAAATAACCATAAATAAATACAGTGTGGGCACTGAAGTTAACATATGTGATTATACTGCCTAATCTGTCACGGAGTAGATTGTTGCAAAGTAATATAAGATCCAAAGTTGTAATTCAGAATAGTTTTCAAAAGAAGGCCATTAGAATTATATACAAGTCTGATTACCCTGAACAAGCTATTAATTAAATCACAAATTCTTCAATTCAAAGATTTGGTAGATTATCAGACAAATAATGTCTAACAGTAATTGATTTAACACATCACGATAAGTAGATTGAGTGTGGGCACTCTCAAGTTAACAGATATGATTATACTGCCTAATCTGTTATAGAGTATGTTGTTGCCAAGTAATGTAGAATAGATCCAAAGTAGTAATCCAGAATAGTTTTGAAGAGGCCATTAGAATAATAAACAAATCTGATTACCTTGAACATAATAACAAGCTAAGTGTTTAATATGTCCTATGAAGTCAAAATTGGGCACCATCATGTGGTGAAATTTGGAATTGCATCACATCCAATTTTGCCTGGGAACAAACAGATTAAATAAATCTTAGTTTTGAATAAGCCACTCCTTCTCAAACAAGTAAACTCTGCCCATTTCGCGCAGTAGATGTTCTGTTAATATCTAGTATTTATACAAAGTCATAATTTAAATTGCTTTCAACCTTCATTCATCGGTTCAACCAACATTACTCGCTCTTATTACCAACTTGTATTGATTTAACTAAGCGTTTAATACTTCCTATCAGGTCTCAAGGCAAGATTTGGCAAAATACAATTTCAGCAAATCCAATTTTGCCAGGGAACAAAAATAGATTAAATAAACTAAATAAGTCTTCTTCCCATTAAATAAATCAGAAAAGTCTGTCTTGTAACCAGTCCTCTTCAAACAAGTAAAGTCTGCCCATTTTGTGCCGTAGATTTTGTGTCTATGCCTAGTATTTAAACAAAATCATAATTTAAACGACTTCTTTCCTTCATTCACTTTGGAAATTTGGAATTGCAGCAAATCGAATTTTGCCAGGGAACAAAAATAGATCAATTAAACTAAATAAGTCTTCTTCCCATTAAATAAATTAAAAAAGTCTGTCTTGTAACCAGTCCTTTTCAAACAAGTAAAGTCTGCCCATTTTGTGCCGTCGATTTTGTGTTAATGCCTAGTATTTATATAAAATCATAATTTAAAGGACTTCATTCCTTCATTCACTTTGGAAATTTGGAATTGCAGCACATCAAATTTTGCCTGGGAAGAAAAGTAGATTAAATAAATTTAATAAGTCTTACTACTTCCCATTAAATAAATTAAATACGTCTTACTTGTTCCCACTCCTTTTCAAAAAAGTAGTTTAAAACGAGGTCCCTTCACTCAACCTTTAACCCTATTTATTCACCTTCTAGGCTAAGTGTTAAAGACTAAGTGTTAAAGGCTAAGTGTTAAAGGCTAAGTGTTAAAGGCTAAGTGTTAGAGGCTAAGTGCCAGAGGCTAGGCGCCAGAGGCGAGTTTTTGTGGGCTGAAGTTTTAGTGGGGTTAGTGTGAATACAATCCAAAAGAATACAACAGAATACAATACAATAGAATATAATACATAGATTAAATTATATAGCTCTTACTACTTCCCATTAAATAAATTAAATACGTCTTACTTGTTCCCAATCCTTTTCAAAAAAGTAGTTTAAAACGAGGGCCCTTCACTCAACCTTTAACCTCAACCCCGCACGTCACATTGTGTTGTATCTGTGAATGTTGGTTGTGGCCAAATGATAGTTTTCTTTCATTCGTTTAGGTTCCACGGTGTTTGTTGGCTATGTTTTCCACTGTCAGAAGGATGAAAATACAAAGTACAACGCTTGGACGTGGGCGAAGGCGTCACCGGTGAGTCCTTCCTTCCTATTTATTTACCTTCTAGATGCTAGAGGCTAAGTGTTAGAGGCTAAGTGTTAGAGGCTAAGTGTTAAACACAATACGAACAACACAACAATACTGCACTGAACAACACGATACCGCACTGAGAAACACGATACCGCACTGAACAACACGATACCGCACTGAACAACACCATGCCGCACTGAACACCATGCCACACTGAACAACACCATCCCGCACTGAACAACACCATGCCGCACTAAACAACACCATGCCGCACTGAACAACACCATGCCTCACTGAAAGACACCATGCCGCACTGAAAGACACCATGCCGCACTGAACGACACCATGCCGCACTGAAAGACACCATGCCGCACTTAACGACACCATGCCGCACTGAAAGACACCATCCCGCACTGAACACCATGCCGCACTGAACAACACCATCCTGCACTGAACAACACCATCCCGCACTGAACAACACCATGCCGCACTGAACAACATTATGCCGCACTGAACATTATGCCGCACTGAACAACACCATGCCGCACTGAACAACACCATGCCGCACTGAACAACATTATGCCGCACTGAACAACACCATGCCGCACTGAACAACACCATGCCGCACTGAACAACACCATGCCGCACTGAACAACACCATGCCGCACTGAACAACATTATGCCGCACTGAACAACACCATGCCGCACTGAACAACACCATCCTGCACTGAACAACACCATTCCGCATTGAACACCATGCCGCACTGAACAACACCATCCCGCACTGAACAACACCATCCCGCACTGAACAACACCATGCCGCACTGAACAACATTATGCCGCACTGAACAACATTATGCCGCACTGAACAACACCATGCCGCACTGAACAACACCATGCCGCACTGAACAACACCATGCCGCACTGAACAACATTATAACGCACTGAACAACACCATCCCGCACTGAACAACACCATGCCGCACTAAACAACATTATGCCGCACTGAACAACATTATGCCGAAATGAACAACACCATGCCGCACTGAACAACACCATGCCGCACTGAACAACACCATGCCGCACTGAACAACACGATCCCGCATTGAACACCATCCCGCACTGAACAACACCATGCCGCACTGAATAACACCATGCCGCACTGAACAACACCATGCCGCACTGAACAACACCATGCCGCACTGAACAACACCATGCCGCACTGAACAACACCATGCCGCACTGAACAACATTATGCTGCACTGAACAACACCATGCCGCACTGAACAACACCATGCCGCACTGAACAACACCATGCCGCACTGAACAACACCATGCCGCACTGAACAACACCATCCCGAACTGAACAACACCATGCCGCATTGAACAACACCATGCCGCACTGAACAACACCATCCTGCACTGAACAACACCATCCCGCACTGAACAACACCATGCCACACTGAACAACACCATGCCGCAATGAACACCATCCCGCACTGAACAACATTATGCCGCACTGAACAACATTATGCCGCACTGAACAACATTATGCCGCACTGAACAACATTATGCCGCACTGAACAACATTATGCCGCACTGAACAACACCATGCCGCACTGAACAACACCATGCCGCACTGAACAACACCATGCCGCACTGAACACGATCCCGCATTGAACAACACCATGCCGCACTGAACAACACCATCCTGCACTGAACAACACCATCCCGCACTGAACAACACCATGCCGCACTGAACAACATTATGGCGCACTGAACAACATTATGCCGCACTGAACAACACCATGCCGCACTGAGCCCATGCCGCACTGAACAACACCATCCTGCACTGAACAACACCATCCCGCACTGAACAACACCATCCCGCATTGAACAACACCATCCTGCACTGAACAACACCATGCCGCACTGAACAACACCATGCCGCACTGAACAACACCATTCCGCACTGAACAACACCATGCCGCACTGAACAACACCATCCTGCACTGAACAACACCATCCCGCACTGAACAACACCATGCCGCATTGAACAACACCATCCTGCACTGAACAACACCATCCTGCACTGAACAACACCATGCCGCACTGAACAACACCATGCCGCACTGAACAACACCATGCCGCACTGAACAACACCATGCCGCACTGAACAACATTATGCCGCACTGAACAACATTATGTCGCACTGAACAACACCATGCCGCACTGAACAACACCATGCCGCACTGAACAACATTATGCCGCACTGAAAAACACCATGCCGCACTGAACAACACCATCCCGCACTGAACAACACCATGCCGCAATGAACAACACCATGCCGCACTGAACAACACCATGCTGCACTGAACAACATTATGCTGCACTGAACAACACGATCCTGCATTGAACAACACCATGCCGCACTGAACAACACCATCCTGCACTGAACAACACCATCCTGCACTGAACAACACCACCCCGCACTGAACAACACGATCCCGCATTGAACAACACCATCCCGCACTGAACAACACCATGCCGCACTGAACAACACCATTCCGCACTGAACAACACCATGCCGCACTGAACAACACCATGCCGCACTGAACAACACCATGCCGCACTGAACAACACCATGCCGCACTGAACAACATTATGCCGCACTGAACAACACCATGCCGCACTGAACAACACCATCCCGCACTGAACAACACCATGCCGCATTGAACAACACCATGCCGCACTGAACAACACCATCCTGCACTGAACAACACCATCCCGCACTAAACAACACCATGCCGCACTGAACAACATTATGGCGCACTGGACAACATTATGCCGCACTGAACAACACCATGCCGCACTGAACAACACCATGCCGCACTGAACAACACCATGCCGCACTGAACAACACCATGCCGCACTGAACAACATTATGCCGCACTGAACAACACCATGCCGCACTGAACAACACCATGCCGCACTGAACAACACGATCCCGCATTGAACAACACCATCCTGCACTGAACAACACCATGCCGCACTGAACAACACCATGCCGCACTGAACAACACCATTCCGCACTGAACAACACCATGCCGCACTGAACAACACCATCCTGCACTGAACAACACCATCCCGCACTGAACAACACCATGCCGCATTGAACAACACCATGCCGCACTGAACAACACCATCCTGCACTGAACAACACCATGCCGCACTGAACAACACCATGCCGCACTGAACAACACCATGCCGCACTGAACAACATTATGCCGCACTGAACAACACCATGCCGCACTGAACAACACCATGCCGCACTGAACAACATTATGCCGCACTAAACAACATTATGTCGCACTGAACAACACCATGCCGCACTGAACAACACGATGCTGCACTGAACAACACCATGCCGCACTGAACAACACCACCCCGCACTGAACAACACGATCCCGCATTGAACAACACCATCCCGGACTGAACAACACCATGCCGCACTGAACAACACCATTCCGCACTGAACAACACCATGCCGCACTGAACAACACCATGCCGCACTGAACAACACCATGCCGCACTGAACAACACCATGCCGCACTGAACAACATTATGCCGCACTGAACAACACCATGCCGCACTGAACAACACCATCCCGCACTGAACAACACCATGCCGCATTGAACAACACCATGCCGCACTGAACAACACCATCCTGCACTGAACAACACCATCCCGCACTGAACAACACCATGCCGCACTGAACAACATTATGGCGCACTGAACAACATTATGCCGCACTGAACAACACCATGCCGCACTGAACAACACCATGCCGCACTGAAAGACACCATGCCGCGCTGAACGACACCATGCCGCACTGAAAGACACCATCCCGCACTGAACACCATGCCGCACTGAACAACACCATCCCGCACTGAACAACACCATGCCGCACTGAACAACATTATGCCGCACTGAACATTATGCCGCACTGAACAACACCATGCCGCACTGAACAACACCATGCCGCACTGAACAACATTTTGCCGCACTGAACAACACCATGCCGCACTGAACAACACCATGCCGCACTGAACAACACCATGCCGCACTGAACAACACCATGCCGCACTGAACAACACCATGCCGCACTGAACAACATTATGCCGCACTGAACAACACCATGCCGCACTGAACAACACCATCCTGCACTGAACAACACCATGCCGCATTGAACAACACCATGCCGCACTGAACAACACCATCCTGCACTGAACAACACCATCCCGCACTGAACAACACCATGCCGCACTGAACAACATTATGGCGCACTGAACAACATTATGCCGCACTGAACAACACCATGCCGCACTGAACAACACCATGCCGCACTGAACAACACCATGCCGCACTGAACAACATTATGCCGCACTGAACAACATTATGCCGCACTGAACAACACCATGCCGCACTGAACAACACCATGCCGCACTGAACAACACCATGCCGCACTGAACAACACGACGTCGCACTGAACAACACGACGCCGCACAGAACAACACGACGCCGCACAGAATAACACAATACCGCACAGAACAACACAATACCGCACAAACAGTTTTAGATAATATTACGTCGCAGTCATGTGACGCGGACATGACGTCAATAGGCGGAACTCACGGCAAAATTATAATCCGTGGGCGTGGCTTGCAACAGGAAGTAGGAAAGCGGCAATTCTGGCAAACAAGACACAGCGGTTAGTAACACGATGACTAACAAGGCAAATATTTTTGTTTTCAGCTTGCAACTTGACCGTCTAGAGCGTACAAGGTAATTACAACTGTTTTTTTTTAGCCCTGAAAAGCGAGGGAGTGTGGCGTTTGGGAGGAATGTCGAACTCGGCGTCTGCTTCCAGCCACAGACGCCAAATTTCGACGATTATTTCGACTGGTCAACGGTTGTAAATTATTGCGTTGACTAAAAACTTTATTTAACTCTACTCTTAACTTTGCCGTTTCAGATATGCGGGTATTACACCGCGGAAATGACGTCAATAGGCTGAACTCTCGCCAAAATTCAAATCTGGGGGCGCAATGGCCTTGAGCGAGACACCGGATACAAACACGACGATTATCAACAGAAATATCTTTATTTTCTGCTTGCAAGTGGACCGTCTAGAGCGTACACGGTAAGTACAACTCATTGTGTTTAAAAAGATTTACGTTTGTGTAGTTTGCGTTGCGTTGTATCTGTGAATGTTGGTTGAGGCTAAATGTTAATGTTTAATTTCATTCCTTTAGGTTCCACGGTGTTTGTTGGCTGTATGTTTTCCACTGCAAGAAGAGGCTCGTATCATTGACCAGCAGGAGCTACAATGGTGAGTACCCCTTTCGTCTTCCATTTATGTTAAACACTTCCTATTTCATGTCTAACAGTACTCGATTTAACAAATAACCATAAATAAATACAGTGTGGGCAGTCACGTTAACATATGTGATTATCCTGCCTAATATGTTTATCACAAATATGTCACTAATCACTAATATGTTTATTTGTTTATCACAACACCTTTGGACCTTCAGCAATCGATTATTTCCCTTCATCTACATAGAGACAGAACGATGGTGTCTTAAACATCTCATTCATTTCACCAAATAACTTCACGCAGGTGGATAACGGCCGTCTCGGTCACGCTATGTTGCGTGATGCAGTTTTGAAGAACCAAATGCATTTATTCAATGAATAAGTCAAGCTAGTTCTATGTTTATGATGTTGTAAGTTACGGTACCGATTGAAGTTGAGTTCGAAGCCAGTGGAAAACAGCGCTGCGTTTGTGCTCTCCAGGTACAAATGTTGTGATCTCTGACTGACGACCGGGCGAGACTCGAGTAAGAGATGTCCAAACGAGCTCCGGCAGGGCGGGCCAAGGCGGAGCGAACGGACGCCCTTCAGGCCGCCAATGACGAGCTGAGAACCAAACTGATGGACGTCCAGTTAGAACTTCAGCAGGAGAAGAACAAGGTGAAAACCTCAACAGACAGACACTGCCTGCCTCCCTGCCTGCCTCCCTGCCTGCCTCCCTGCCTGCCTCCCTCCCTCCCAGTTTTCCCGATGTAGATTAGACATGCGTGTGCCATGACTGTGTCAGCCTACATCAACAAATGCACCGAGGACGTCAGCACCACTAAGAATATCATCACCCGGGGCAACCAACGACCCTGGATGACTGAGGAGGTACGTCAAACGCTACGAGCGCGGAACTCTGCCTTCAAGTCTGGCGACAAGGAGACACTGAGGACAGCGAGAGCCAACTTGAACCGTGCCATCAGGATAGCGAAGCGAGACCGCAGTCGAAAATTTCAGGATCGTTTCCACGACGTCAAAAACATCAGGAGTATGTGGCAAGGCATACGGGCGATTACAGACTACAACTCACCCTCCCCCCCCCCGGTGGGTGTAGTTGATGCTGACTTTCTAAATGGTCTAAATAACTTCTTTGGGAGGTTCGAGGCACTAAACGGCACTCCAGCAGTTAAAACTGTCCCCCATCAGGAAGAGGAGGTACTCTGCCTTGACTCCGCCGATGTGTTGAAGACCCTGAGGAGAGTCAACCCCTGTAAGGCCCCTGGCCCCGACAACATTCCTGGGCGTGTGTTCAGGGAATGTGCAAGTCATCTGGCTGGGGTCATCACAGACATTTTTAACACCTCGCTGGGCCAAGCCACAGTGCCGGCGTGCTTTAAGACTGCCTCCATCATTCCGGTGCCGAAGAAACCTCAAATCACCTCATTTAATGATTACCGGCCTGTTGCACTGACTCCGGTTATGATGAAGTGCTTCGAAAGGCTGCTTAAAGGTCACATCGTTTCCAGACTCCCCCTATTATTTGACCCGTTCCAGTTTGCCGACCGGCAAAACCGCTCCACTCAGGACGCCATCTCCTCCGTTCTTCACCTGAGCCTGGCTCACCTGGAGGAGAAGAACACCCATGTGCGGAGGCTGTTCCTGGACTTCAGCTCAGCGTTTAACACCATCATCCCACAGCATCTGGTAGGAAAATTGGAACACCTGGGCTTCAACACCCCCCTTCGCAACTGGCTGCTAGACTTCCTCACCAACAGACCTCAGTCAGTCCGGGTCGGACAGAACACCTCTGATGTCATCACCCTCAGCACAGGCTCCCTTCAGGGCTGCGTCCTGAGGCCCCTGCTGTGCACCCTGATGACACACGACTGCGTCCTCAGGTTCACCACCAATCACATCGTGAAGTCAGCAGACGACACAACGGTGGTGGGGCTCATCAGAGACAACAACGACCTGGACTACAGAGAGGAGGTGGAGCAGCTGGTGGGCTGGTGCAGAGAAAACAGCCTGATCCTGAATGAGGAGAAGATGAAGGAGATCATCGTCGACTTCAGGAAAAAACAGCCTCACCACGCTCCACTGATCATCAACAGCTCAGCTGTGGAGGTGGTCAGCACCACCAAATTCCTGGGGGTCCACATCACAGAAGACCTCACCTGGACTATGAACACTACGGCACTGGTCAAGAGGGCACAGAAGCGCTTGTACTTCCTGCGGAGGATGAGGAGAGCCCACCTGCCCCCACCCATCATGAGGACGTTCTACAGGAGCACCATAGAGAGCATTCTGACAAACTGTCTCTCTGTGTGGTGTGGAGGCTGCACCGCCTCCGATTGGAAGAACGTGAGGAGAGTGGTGAGGACAGCAGAGAGGATCATAGGGGCTCCTCTTCCCTCCATTCAGGACATTTCATCTCAGCGCTGCATGTCCCGTGCCCGTAACATCATCAATGACCCATCACACCCCCACCATGGACTGTTCTCCCTGCTGCCCTCTGGGAAGAGGTTTGCAGCATCCGCTGCAGGTCCACCAGGTTCTGCAACAGCTTTTTCCCTGCTGTCATCAGACTGTTGAACACTAGAACTGTTGAGCTCTAAACTGAACTCTGCATCACACATTCACAGAACTGTACTTTATGACACTACGGACCTCTATCTTGCACTATCTCGCACTACCAACTTTACTGAACTTGTATAAACCCTTTAAATAGAAGTTTAATACATGGTTTAGCATTCCTCTGCACACTCTTGAATACTGTTTTGCCTACTTGCACTATTGCATAATTATCACTGCTGCACTTTATACTTATTTTTAATATATATATATATATATATATATATATAGGATATATGTATATATATATATTTTCATAGGATATGTTACTTCTATTCAACTGCAATATCACTACTTTGTTGTAAGACGTATGCAACGGAATTTCGTTTTGTATGCACCATGTGCAGACAAGATGACAATAAAGTTTGTCTAAGTCTAAGTCATGTCAGGTCAGCTGTCTGGAGAGAGAGAGAAGTCAGGACCTGCGGGCGGAGCACCACCGTGCCACCGCCGCCATGACGGAACTCAAAAGCAAACTCCATGAGGAGAAGCAGAAAGAGTTAGCCATTACCAGGGAGACATTACTGCGGCAGCATGAAATGGAGCTGATGAGAGTGATCAAAATCAAAGATGGAGAGATCCAGCGACTGAATGCCTTGGTCCTCAGCCTGAGGGACGGCTCCATGGACAAGGTGATCCGCTCTATCCGTGTCTGACTATCCGCACGCCACGTCGGGCTTCGATGCGGCCGCGACCGTATTGTGTAGCTTGTCCCCAGTAAGCGTCGCGGCGCTCCGTTGCGGTCTCAACGGCCCGGTGTGGCGCAATGTCTGCTCAGGTGAGGAGGGGGGGCGCTTTGCTGGCGGAGGTGGAGGAGACGCGGCGGTGTCGGGAGACCGAGCGGTGTCGCCTCCACCAGGAGCGCGGAAGAAGCCCTGGCAGCGGCCCAGCAGGCCTGGCAGTCCCGAGCGGCCGAGCTCCGATCGGCTCATCACCAGCATCGGGAGGAGCTGAGCCGAACCAAGAGAGACTGCGAGAGGGAGATCCGCCGACTGGTAGGACTGATCAGATGCGCGGTGCGTGGCTATGTTCCCAATTTCGTTGTATACCTGCAGTGCAATGACACCTAAGGCATTCTATTCTATTCTATTTCACAAGAAGAAAATGTCCGGTTGCTCGCTTCGCTTTTGTCACAGCAAAGGTGTTCTAGTCGATTCAAGAAAAAAATTGGCCGGTTGCTCTCTTTGTTTTTGTCACAATTCTGGCAAATGAGTTTTCCCGCCTGCCTGAGCGCTCCCCGTTTGTACATCCAGACGGATGAGATCAAGCTGAAAGACAGAGCGGTTAGTGTTTTGGATGAAGCCCTGGGGCCGGCCACGTCCACCGCCTTCAGCTGCAGACTCAGGCTGCCGAGCAGCAGATCGCTGCCCTGAGGGATTCCCAAAGGGCGGGCCTAAACTACCCTGGAAGTGGGGTCAACGCCGCTACTAGCAATCCTCTTCATTGCGTAAGCCACCTCATCACACACTTGCAGTACGCATGACTTAGTTCGTTGCTGGAGGAAGGTAGCACAAAAACAGTTTTGAACTTTGAACGAGTGCTTGTGTGTGTGTGTTGCGGGGCGTTTTCAGTCTCAGGAGGATCGGGACACGCGACGGTTTCATCTGAAAATCGCTGAGCTCAGCGCAGTCATCAGGAAACTGGAGGATCGAAACGCCCTGCTTTCTGAAGAGCGCAATGAACTGGTAATTTATTGACGGCACGCTTGAAGGTTTGCGCTACGTTTGATGCGCGCCATCCAGCGAGGCACCCATTGCGCTTGCTTATTAGTTGAGCGGCGCGGCGAGTCGGTTGCCTGGTAGATGTCTTTTATTGGGAGCCAAAGCCACGATTCCGTTCAAACCGATGCAAAAGGAATGGATACGTTCTGGCCCGCGTGTTGTGCGTCTTTCACATCCCGCACTTCATGCTTGCAGCTAAAGCGACTGAGAGAAACAGAAAGCCAGTTTCTGCCACTCCTGTACAAAAACAAACGCCTGAGCAGGAAGAATGAAGAACTCTCGCTGGTGCTGTGTCGCCTTGAAAACAAAGTGCGCTTTGTCACCCAGGAGAACGAGGAGATGGCAAGCTTGGTAAGTCGACGCGGACAACGGCGGCGTGCCAACAGAGTCCACTGCATTTGTGTTCCACAGAGAAGGCCTAGTTCGCTCAATGACCTGGACCGCGGTTGCGGCCAGCAGGACGGTGAAATGGAGTTCCTTCAAGTTGTGGAGCAGCGGCACATCATCGACGACTTGTCCAAGGTCTTCAGGCAGGCGACTCGGTGCACGTACGGCAGCGCCGCGCTCGCTCGCTGTCGCCAGGAAACCTTTTCCGTCCAAAGCTTGGCCGGCGGCCGCCATCCAAAAAATTGGCCCCTTAAATTCCGACCTTTCAAGCAGGAGCATTGTGCGCACGCGTTTGAACACGCTTTAGACTTGTTTTGCCGTTTTCAGCAGCTCAAAGCTCCCGTTTTGTCAGCGCCTTTGCCACTCGCTGTGCGCTGAAAACGACGGACTTGCCCGGCTGCTCAGCCCGTCAACCATGAGCCGCGAGTGCGACGTCATTGTCCGTAGGCAGCTAGTGGCAAAATGCACCCTGTTAGAGTTGCGCTCGCTCCAACTTATTTTGCAAGAACCACACGGGAGACAAGTAAGTTCTTTTGGACACCTGCAGGTGGAGAGTCCATCCGTTGTACGAATGAAGTCTGACTCTCGGCTCCTGCACGAGCATTTTAATTAAGAGAAACAGGGTGGGTGTAAGAGTGGATTGAATAGAGGAAGCCCTTGACCTCTAGTCAAAACATAGCAAGGGGTGTTTTACGACTTTGTGTAGGAAGGGATAAGCGATAGGGATAAATAAGGGATAAATAATATTATTTATTACAGGTCGCAGTCAAAGTCAAAGCAACACAATGATACGATAAAGATAATCTGGAAAACCCTGACACACCCTGTAGTTGTCACTTTTGGAAAAGACGAGCGTCCCTCCAATCATCGCCGGTGACGTGTTTTTCAGGCTCTGGAGACAGGAGCTCATGTCAGAAATGTCATTGTGAGTCGCGTTTGTTTCTGCGCCGGAGCCGTTCGTTCCCTTTGCATCCAAAGAATCTCAAAGGCGGATTATTTGTGTCGACAGGAGAGAGATTTGCTGCTACGATACCGACGTCGAGAATCTCTGAGGAGGAACAAAGCGTGAGGTCCTGCAAGGTGAGTCTGTTTGTTTGCGGCTGCTTGGTGTTGCGCAAGATGAAATGGCCTTTTTCTCGCTATCGTTCCTCTCGTCGATTCATCGTGAGGTGTCGCTTCAGTTTGTTCAGAGAGATGTTTGCTTCCGCGCCCGCAGGTCATCGAAACATTTTACGGCTACGACGAAGACGTGTTGGTGGACTCGGACGGATCGTCCTTGTCTTTTCACACCGACAGAACCCCCGACACGGAACCCGAAGAGGTAGCCCGCCATTTCTGCCAGCGTATTGGCACCAAACATTCCTCTTCAGCCTGGAATCGGACTCGTCTTTGCGTCGCGGGTGCTTTGTCGCCGGTCTGACTGATTCTGGTACTAGTGCTGTGTTGCATTGGTGTGTGCATGAAGAGGCGGAGCTTCGCTACCGCCAGCTGACGCAAGAATATCAAGCGCTGCAACGAGCCTACGCTCTGCTAGCCCAGACCAGCGAAAGGGGACTACGACGCCGAGAAGGAGATCAAGGTGGCGCCCCTTCCCGCAACCCCCGGCCGGGTCGCAGCCTCCCCGTTCTCACCCAGCCTCGGGTGTTCTCTGGTCTGAAAGGAGGAGGAGGAGCCTCCCTCCTCCTCCTTTCAGACCAGAGAAAAGCTGATGGTAGAAATGGGTCACTATCAAAGCAGAGTAGCAGATCTGGAGTCAGCGCTGAAGCAACAAGGACAGGTAAGCTCATCAATGAGCACACCTTTTTCTCAGACAAAATAGCTACATTCTTCAGTCACTCATCCGTCTGGCATTACTGGACCAACCCCCCCCCCCCCCCCCCCCCCGAACGTGGCTGGGAAAATGCGGAGAAAAGCAAATGTCATTTTCCAGTCAACCAAAGAATTTGTGGATGAAAATGACCTCAGCCCTTTGCAGATCTACTGCGAGGCCGAGGGCGTGAGCGTACGTAAGGCGTCCCTCGCAACCCTAACCTTAACCCGAGGTCCCAGAACACCTTACATTGCTCCTTGCGCCTTTCCCCCGGACATCGTCATCAGTGATCTGATGAAGAAGCTGGACATCCTGGGCTATAACGCCGTAAGTGTATGTCGAACTCCTTATGTTCGCACTCCACGAGACTCGGCGGCTCAAATGTGACTTTTGGAAGGCTTTGCGCTGAAAGAAGCTTGTTGACGCTGTGCCTTTGGGCTCTTGCAGAATCTCACCAACGAGGAGCAGGTGGTCGTGATTCACGCCAGGACCCTTCTCACCCTAGCCGAGAAGGTAACGCGCACGTCCACGCACGCTCTCGCATTCTGCTTATGTGACAGCAGCCTTTCCTCAGTGGTTAGAATACATCAAAGTGACCAAGTCAGCACTTCAACAGAAGATGTTGGACATTGAAAGTGAGAAGGTAGACAGACACGCGACATCAGCCAAGGGGAACTCCGGCAATGTGCCCCAACAATTCTGACCTTGAGCTGTGCTAGGATATGTTCTGCAAGCAGAAGGGCTACCTGGATGAAGAGTTGGACTTCAGGAAGTGTTCCATGGACCAGGCTCATAAGGTAAGCCGCCCTCAAATCTCCCGCCGGACCACTGATGGACGAGGATTGCGGCCCAGAGGATCCTGGAGCTGGAGGCCATGTTGTACGAGGCGCTACCGCAGCGGGACTGCCCCGCCACGGACGGCGAAAAAGCCAGCCACGCTGGCGTGAATGACGTGCTGACGGCGGATCAGAGAGAAGAGCTTAGGAGCGCCGTGGACCAATGGAAGCGAGCCCTGATGTGCGAGTTGAGGGAGCGCGACGCTTGCATCCTCCAAGAGAGAATGGATCTGCTGCACAGCGCGCAACAGGTAAGGGCCCAAAGCCAGCCCGGCACTTACTTGCACGCTTACTGGCTTTTGAATGCCACTTTCCATTTGTCCGTCCTAGAGGAACAAAGAGCTGAAAGAATTCATCGAAGCTCAGAAGAGACAAATCAAACAATTGGAGGAGAAGTTTCTGTTTCTCTTTCTATTCTTCTCCTTGGCCTTCATTCTGTGGCCCTAACACCAGCTGGTGAGTGAGCTCCAGCGGCACCGCACTCGACACCTCCGATACACTGCCAGCCGGTCTCAGACGTTGGCAGACGCTCCGATGCCAACGTATACCCCCCGCCACGGTGACAGAGGCACCGCGTCACACCGGCGCTCATCCAATCAGAAGGCAGGAAAAGCAAATTCACATGCAGGGCACTTTTGAACCAGAAGAGAGCGCCACAAAAAACGGTTGTTGCCCCAAACGCGCACTAAAAAGGGTCAGAATAACAAGAGTCCCACTGGCCAGCCGGGGCCACCCGTCCAGCTGTTTCTTCAGGGGGGAAAAAAATTGGAGTCACCGGTGAGTACATTTTGCATTTAGCTCTGCTTTTCTGCTTCTGTCTTCAAGTGTGTGGCATCCTGCGATCAAAGAGTCAGCCAACCCCAAAGCGGTTGACCTCAACGTCCCACCACCATGCCTACCAGAGCAGGTGACGTGATGCTTTGGACATCCTTCCGTCTCAGATGCCCAAAAGTACTCTTTGCCACATCTGCGGCAATACGGTGTCTTTTCAAAGGTGCAAATAAATCCAGCGTGGGCGGAACACGCACGTCTTCGGTTTTTCCCGCTTTGTTTGTGTGACAGCTGTTGTGAAAATTTTATACAAATAAAGTTGTATAGTACAGGTTTGGCCAAGCCGCAACTCCCGAACCGCATGCGGCTCTTTTATGTTCATATCCACATTTGTGTGTGTGTGTGTGTGTGTGTGTGGGGGGGGGGGTTGTGCGTGTTGGCTTCACTTGAGTTCAATTTGGTATTTTGGTCAAAAGCGCATGTGGTGAAATTCCACAAAGTAGGATGGGCAAACACATTTCTTTAAACTATGAGTGTCAATTGGGCTCTCGAAATGGCAGGGAAAAGATGCACAGCAAAACGAAAATACGTAGATGAACACAGGACGTTTTAATCAGAGTGGGAAAGTTTCTATTTTTTGTTGAACGTGATGGCAAACCATTCTGCCTGATATGTCAGACCTCAGCGCATTTCAAAGATTCAAATCTTCAGCGCCATGCACTTCAGCTCACTCCATGCTAACATTGATCAGGCGTCGAACCCGCATCATCATGCTTAAGAGGTGGCCATGCTAACCAGTGCGCCATTATGTCAACGCATAATAACTAAGTCTACTGGTCAAAACAGCGGTTACTATATGACGTCGCTACGTCGTGGTCACGTGACGCAGACAAGACGTCAATGGACGTGGGCAGAGTTAACTTGTTTAAAAGGGAGTAGGCAGAAGAAATATTTAATTTATTTAAATCTATTTTGAGTGCACACCATTATGCCAATGCATAACAACTGTAAATCTACTAAACAAAACAGCGGTTGCTATATGACATCTGCCACGTCGTGGTCACGTGACATACGTGACGTCGATGGGCGTAACTTTCGCCGGAATTCAAATCCGCGGGGAGAGTTAACTTGTTTAAAAGAGAGTGGGCAGAAGAATTATTTAATTTATTTAAATCTATTTGGTGTGTGCGCCATTATGTCAATGCATAACAACTGTAAGTCTACTAAACAAAACAGCGGTTGCTATTTGACGTCTGCCACGTCGTGGTCACGTGACGCGGACGTGACGTCGACGCCTACTTTACATCCCACCGATCACAGGACTCCTCGGCTGCATAACCGTGCCCCCTTCCCAACCAATCGGATTTGCTATACGCGAAAACGACGCCAATGGAAAGAGCTTCCGCCCAAATTTAAATCCGTGGGCGTGGCTCGCAGCAGGAAGTAGGAAAATGGCGGCGATGTTGACAAAGACACAGCGGATGGTAACATACGACTAACAAGAGAAATATTTTTGTTTTCTGCTTGCAACTGGACCGTCCAGAGCGTACACGGTAAGTACAACTCATCGTTTTTAAAAAGAAGTACTTTTGTTGCCCTGAAAAGCGAGTGAGCGTGGCGTTTGTGGGGGACGTCGAATTTCGACGATTCTTTCTGGTCAACGGTTGTAAATGATTGTGTTGATTAAAAAAGAAAACTTGATGTAACTCTACTTTTAACTGCCGTTTCAGATAGATTTGGAATTGCATCACATCCAATTTTGCCTAGAGCGTACACGGTAAGTAACACTCGTTGTGTTTAAGAAGATTTACGTTTGTAATAGCAGAAGTGTAGCCGCGTTGCGTTGTACGTGTGAATGTTGGTCCGGGCGAAATGTTAATGTTTAATTTCATTCCTTTAGGTTCCACGGTGTTTGTTGGCTGCAAGTTTTCCACTGCAAGAAGAGGCTCATATCATTGACCAGGAGCGAGCTACAATGGTGAGTAGCCATAACATTTATGTTAAACACTTCCTATTTCATGTCTAACAGTACTTGATTTAACAAATAACCATAAATAAATACAGTGTGGGCACTGAAGTTAACATATGTGATTATACTGCCTAATCTGTCACCGAGTAGATTGTTGCAAAGTAATATAAGATCCAAAGTTGTAATTCAGAATAGTTTTCAAAAGAAGGCCATTAGAATTATATACAAGTCTGATTACCCTGAACAAGCTATTAATTAAATCACAAATTCTTCAATTCAAAGATTTGGTAGATTATCAGACAAATAATGTCTAACAGTAATTGATTTAACACATCACGATAAGTAGATTGAGTGTGGGCACTCTCAAGTTAACATATGTGATTATACTGCCTAATCTGTTACAGAGTATGTTGTTGCCAAGTAATGTAGAATAGATCCAAAGTAGTAATCCAGAATAGTTTTGAAGAGGCCATTAGAATGATAAACAAATCTGATTACCTTGAACATAATAACAAGCTAAGTGTTTAATATGTCCTATGAAGTCAAAATTGGGCACCATCATGTGGTGAAATTTGGAATTGCATCACATCCAATTTTGCCTGGGAACAAACAGATTACATAAATCTTAGTTTTGAATAAGCCACTCCTTCTCAAACAAGTAAACTCTGCCCATTTTGCGCAGTAGATGTTCTGTTAATATCTAGTATTTATACAAAGTCATAATTTAAATTGCTTTCAACCTTCATTCATCGGTTCAACCAACATTACTCGCTCTTATTACCAACTTGTATTGATTTAACTAAGCGTTTAATACTTCCTATCAGGTCTCAAATCGAGATTTGGCAAAATACAATTTCAGCAAATCCAATTTTGCCAGGGAACAAAAATAGATTAAATAAACTAAATAAGTCCTCTTCCCATTAAATAAATCAGAAAAGTCTGTCTTGTAACCAGTCCTCTTCAAACAAGTAAAGTCTGCCCATTTTGTGCCGTAGATTTTGTGTCTATGCCTAGTATTTAAACAAAATCATAATTTAAACGACTTCTTTCCTTCATTCACTTTGGAAATTTGGAATTGCAGCAAATCGAATTTTGGCAGGGAACAAAAATAGATCAATTAAACTAAATAAGTCTTCTTCCCATTAAATAAATTAAAAAAGTCTGTCTTGTAACCAGTCCTTTTCAAACAAGTAAAGTCTGCCCATTTTGTGCCGTCGATTTTGTGTTAATGCCTAGTATTTATACAAAATCATAATTTAAAGGACTTCATTCCTTCATTCACTTTGGAAATTTGGAATTGCAGCACATCAAATTTTGCCTGGGAAGAAAAGTAGATTAAATAAATTTAATAAGTCTTACTACTTCCCATTAAATAAATTAAATACGTCTTACTTGTTCCCACTCCTTTTCAAAACAGTAGTTTAAAACGAGGGCCCTTCACTCAATCTTTAACCTCAACCCCGCACGTTGTGTTGTATCTGTGAATGTTGGTTGTGGCCAAATGATAGTTTTCTTTCATTCGTTTAGGTTCCAAGAAAACTTGATGTAACTCTACTTTTAACTGCCGTTTCAGATAAGCGGGTATTACGTCGCAGTCAAATGCCGCGGATATGACGTAATTGCCCGAACCTCCGCCAAAATTCAAATCTGTTGGCGCGATGGCCGTGAGCCACTGAGCAGCGACGATTATCAACAGAAATATCTTTATTTTCTGCTTGCAACTGGACCGTCTAGAGCGTACACGGTAAGTAACACTCATTGTGTTTAAGGAGATTTACGTTTGTAATAGCAGAAGTGTAGCCGCGTTGCGTTGTACGTGTGAAAATTGGTCGAGGCGAAATGTTAATGTTTAATTTCATTCCTTTAGGTTCCACGGTGTTTGTTGGCTGCAAGTTTTCCACTGCAAGAAGAGGCTCGTATCATTGACCAGGAGCGAGCTACAATGGTGAGTAGCCATAACATTTATGTTAAACACTTCCTATTTCATGTCTAACAGTACTTGATTTAACAAATAACCATAAATAAATACAGTGTGGGCACTGAAGTTAACATATGTGATTATACTGCCTAATCTGTCACCGAGTAGATTGTTGCAAAGTAATATAAGATCCAAAGTTGTAATTCAGAATAGTTTTCAAAAGAAGGCCATTAGAATTATATACAAGTCTGATTACCCTGAACAAGCTATTAATTAAATCACAAATTCTTCAATTCAAAGATTTGGTAGATTATCAGACAAATAATGTCTAACAGTAATTGATTTAACACATCACGATAAGTAGATTGAGTGTGGGCACTCTCAAGTTAACATATGTGATTATACTGCCTAATCTGTTACAGAGTATGTTGTTGCCAAGTAATGTAGAATAGATCCAAAGTAGTAATCCAGAATAGTTTTGAAGAGGCCATTAGAATGATAAACAAATCTGATTACCTTGAACATAATAACAAGCTAAGTGTTTAATATGTCCTATGAAGTCAAAATTGGGCACCATCATGTGGTGAAATTTGGAATTGCATCACATCCAATTTTGCCTGGGAACAAACAGATTACATAAATCTTAGTTTTGAATAAGCCACTCCTTCTCAAACAAGTAAACTCTGCCCATTTTGCGCAGTAGATGTTCTGTTAATATCTAGTATTTATACAAAGTCATAATTTAAATTGCTTTCAACCTTCATTCATCGGTTCAACCAACATTACTCGCTCTTATTACCAACTTGTATTGATTTAACTAAGCGTTTAATACTTCCTATCAGGTCTCAAATCGAGATTTGGCAAAATACAATTTCAGCAAATCCAATTTTGCCAGGGAACAAAAATAGATTAAATAAACTAAATAAGTCCTCTTCCCATTAAATAAATCAGAAAAGTCTGTCTTGTAACCAGTCCTCTTCAAACAAGTAAAGTCTGCCCATTTTGTGCCGTAGATTTTGTGTCTATGCCTAGTATTTAAACAAAATCATAATTTAAACGACTTCTTTCCTTCATTCACTTTGGAAATTTGGAATTGCAGCAAATCGAATTTTGGCAGGGAACAAAAATAGATCAATTAAACTAAATAAGTCTTCTTCCCATTAAATAAATTAAAAAAGTCTGTCTTGTAACCAGTCCTTTTCAAACAAGTAAAGTCTGCCCATTTTGTGCCGTCGATTTTGTGTTAATGCCTGGTATTTATACAAAATCATAATTTAAAGGACTTCATTCCTTCATTCACTTTGGAAATTTGGAATTGCAGCACATCAAATTTTGCCTGGGAAGAAAAGTAGATTAAATAAATTTAATAAGTCTTACTACTTCCCATTAAATAAATTAAATACGTCTTACTTGTTCCCACTCCTTTTCAAAACAGTAGTTTAAAACGAGGGCCCTTCACTCAATCTTTAACCCCAACCCCGCACGTTGTGTTGTATCTGTGAATGTTGGTTGTGGCCAAATGATAGTTTTCTTTCATTCGTTTAGGTTCCAAGAAAACTTGATGTAACTCTACTTTTAACTGCCGTTTCAGATAAGCGGGTATTACGTCGCAGTCATGTGCCGTGGATATGACGTAATTGCCCGAACCTCCGCCAAAATTCAAATCTGTTGGCGCGATGGCCGTGAGCCACTGAGCAGCGACGATTATCAACAGAAATATCTTTATTTTCTGCTTGCAACTGGACCGTCTAGAGCGTACACGGTAAGTAACACTCATTGTGTTTAAGGAGATTTACGTTTGTAATAGCAGAAGTGTAGCCGCGTTGCGTTGTACGTGTGAAAATTGGTCGAGGCGAAATGTTAATGTTTAATTTCATTCCTTTAGGTTCCACGGTGTTTGTTGGCTGCAAGTTTTCCACTGCAAGAAGAGGCTCGTATCATTGACCAGGAGCGAGCTACAATGGTGAGTAGCCATAACATTTATGTTAAACACTTCCTATTTCATGTCTAACAGTACTTGATTTAACAAATAACCATAAATAAATACAGTGTGGGCACTGAAGTTAACATATGTGATTATACTGCCTAATCTGTCACGGAGTAGATTGTTGCAAAGTAATATAAGATCCAAAGTTGTAATTCAGAATAGTTTTCAAAAGAAGGCCATTAGAATTATATACAAGTCTGATTACCCTGAACAAGCTATTAATTAAATCACAAATTCTTCAATTCAAAGATTTGGTAGATTATCAGACAAATAATGTCTAACAGTAATTGATTTAACACATCACGATAAGTAGATTGAGTGTGGGCACTCTCAAGTTAACATATGTGATTATACTGCCTAATCTGTTACAGAGTATGTTGTTGCCAAGTAATGTAGAATAGATCCAAAGTAGTAATCCAGAATAGTTTTGAAGAGGCCATTAGAATGATAAACAAATCTGATTACCTTGAACATAATAACAAGCTAAGTGTTTAATATGTCCTATGAAGTCAAAATTGGGCACCATCATGTGGTGAAATTTGGAATTGCATCACATCCAATTTTGCCTGGGAACAAACAGATTACATAAATCTTAGTTTTGAATAAGCCACTCCTTCTCAAACAAGTAAACTCTGCCCATTTTGCGCAGTAGATGTTCTGTTAATATCTAGTATTTATACAAAGTCATAATTTAAATTGCTTTCAACCTTCATTCATCGGTTCAACCAACATTACTCGCTCTTATTACCAACTTGTATTGATTTAACTAAGCGTTTAATACTTCCTATCAGGTCTCAAATCGAGATTTGGCAAAATACAATTTCAGCAAATCCAATTTTGCCAGGGAACAAAAATAGATTAAATAAACTAAATAAGTCCTCTTCCCATTAAATAAATCAGAAAAGTCTGTCTTGTAACCAGTCCTCTTCAAACAAGTAAAGTCTGCCCATTTTGTGCCGTAGATTTTGTGTCTATGCCTAGTATTTAAACAAAATCATAATTTAAACGACTTCTTTCCTTCATTCACTTTGGAAATTTGGAATTGCAGCAAATCGAATTTTGGCAGGGAACAAAAATAGATCAATTAAACTAAATAAGTCTTCTTCCCATTAAATAAATTAAAAAAGTCTGTCTTGTAACCAGTCCTTTTCAAACAAGTAAAGTCTGCCCATTTTGTGCCGTCGATTTTGTGTTAATGCCTAGTATTTATACAAAATCATAATTTAAAGGACTTCATTCCTTCATTCACTTTGGAAATTTGGAATTGCAGCACATCAAATTTTGCCTGGGAAGAAAAGTAGATTAAATAAATTTAATAAGTCTTACTACTTCCCATTAAATAAATTAAATACGTCTTACTTGTTCCCACTCCTTTTCAAAACAGTAGTTTAAAACGAGGGCCCTTCACTCAATCTTTAACCCCAACCCCGCACGTTGTGTTGTATCTGTGAATGTTGGTTGTGGCCAAATGATAGTTTTCTTTCATTCGTTTAGGTTCCAAGAAAACTTGATGTAACTCTACTTTTAACTGCCGTTTCAGATAAGCGGGTATTACGTCGCAGTCATGTGCCGTGGATATGACGTAATTGCCCGAACCTCCGCCAAAATTCAAATCTGTTGGCGCGATGGCCGTGAGCCACTGAGCAGCGACGATTATCAACAGAAATATCTTTATTTTCTGCTTGCAACTGGACCGTCTAGAGCGTACACGGTAAGTAACACTCATTGTGTTTAAGGAGATTTACGTTTGTAATAGCAGAAGTGTAGCCGCGTTGCGTTGTACGTGTGAAAATTGGTCGAGGCGAAATGTTAATGTTTAATTTCATTCCTTTAGGTTCCACGGTGTTTGTTGGCTGCAAGTTTTCCACTGCAAGAAGAGGCTCGTATCATTGACCAGGAGCGAGCTACAATGGTGAGTAGCCATAACATTTATGTTAAACACTTCCTATTTCATGTCTAACAGTACTTGATTTAACAAATAACCATAAATAAATACAGTGTGGGCACTGAAGTTAACATATGTGATTATACTGCCTAATCTGTCACCGAGTAGATTGTTGCAAAGTAATATAAGATCCAAAGTTGTAATTCAGAATAGTTTTCAAAAGAAGGCCATTAGAATTATATACAAGTCTGATTACCCTGAACAAGCTATTAATTAAATCACAAATTCTTCAATTCAAAGATTTGGTAGATTATCAGACAAATAATGTCTAACAGTAATTGATTTAACACATCACGATAAGTAGATTGAGTGTGGGCACTCTCAAGTTAACATATGTGATTATACTGCCTAATCTGTTACAGAGTATGTTGTTGCCAAGTAATGTAGAATAGATCCAAAGTAGTAATCCAGAATAGTTTTGAAGAGGCCATTAGAATGATAAACAAATCTGATTACCTTGAACATAATAACAAGCTAAGTGTTTAATATGTCCTATGAAGTCAAAATTGGGCACCATCATGTGGTGAAATTTGGAATTGCATCACATCCAATTTTGCCTGGGAACAAACAGATTACATAAATCTTAGTTTTGAATAAGCCACTCCTTCTCAAACAAGTAAACTCTGCCCATTTTGCGCAGTAGATGTTCTGTTAATATCTAGTATTTATACAAAGTCATAATTTAAATTGCTTTCAACCTTCATTCATCGGTTCAACCAACATTACTCGCTCTTATTACCAACTTGTATTGATTTAACTAAGCGTTTAATACTTCCTATCAGGTCTCAAATCGAGATTTGGCAAAATACAATTTCAGCAAATCCAATTTTGCCAGGGAACAAAAATAGATTAAATAAACTAAATAAGTCCTCTTCCCATTAAATAAATCAGAAAAGTCTGTCTTGTAACCAGTCCTCTTCAAACAAGTAAAGTCTGCCCATTTTGTGCCGTAGATTTTGTGTCTATGCCTAGTATTTAAACAAAATCATAATTTAAACGACTTCTTTCCTTCATTCACTTTGGAAATTTGGAATTGCAGCAAATCGAATTTTGGCAGGGAACAAAAATAGATCAATTAAACTAAATAAGTCTTCTTCCCATTAAATAAATTAAAAAAGTCTGTCTTGTAACCAGTCCTTTTCAAACAAGTAAAGTCTGCCCATTTTGTGCCGTCGATTTTGTGTTAATGCCTAGTATTTATACAAAATCATAATTTAAAGGACTTCATTCCTTCATTCACTTTGGAAATTTGGAATTGCAGCACATCAAATTTTGCCTGGGAAGAAAAGTAGATTAAATAAATTTAATAAGTCTTACTACTTCCCATTAAATAAATTAAATACGTCTTACTTGTTCCCACTCCTTTTCAAAACAGTAGTTTAAAACGAGGGCCCTTCACTCAATCTTTAACCCCAACCCCGCACGTTGTGTTGTATCTGTGAATGTTGGTTGTGGCCAAATGATAGTTTTCTTTCATTCGTTTAGGTTCCAAGAAAACTTGATGTAACTCTACTTTTAACTGCCGTTTCAGATAAGCGGGTATTACGTCGCAGTCATGTGCCGTGGATATGACGTAATTGCCCGAACCTCCGCCAAAATTCAAATCTGTTGGCGCGATGGCCGGGAGCCACTGAGCAGCGACGATTATCAACAGAAATATCTTTATTTTCTGCTTGCATCTGGACCGTCTAGAGCGTACACGGTAAGTAACACTCATTGTGTTTAAGGAGATTTACGTTTGTAATAGCAGAAGTGTAGCCGCGTTGCGTTGTACGTGTGAAAATTGGTCGAGGCGAAATGTTAATGTTTAATTTCATTCCTTTAGGTTCCACGGTGTTTGTTGGCTGCAAGTTTTCCACTGCAAGAAGAGGCTCGTATCATTGACCAGGAGCGAGCTACAATGGTGAGTAGCCATAACATTTATGTTAAACACTTCCTATTTCATGTCTAACAGTACTTGATTTAACAAATAACCATAAATAAATACAGTGTGGGCACTGAAGTTAACATATGTGATTATACTGCCTAATCTGTCACCGAGTAGATTGTTGCAAAGTAATATAAGATCCAAAGTTGTAATTCAGAATAGTTTTCAAAAGAAGGCCATTAGAATTATATACAAGTCTGATTACCCTGAACAAGCTATTAATTAAATCACAAATTCTTCAATTCAAAGATTTGGTAGATTATCAGACAAATAATGTCTAACAGTAATTGATTTAACACATCACGATAAGTAGATTGAGTGTGGGCACTCTCAAGTTAACATATGTGATTATACTGCCTAATCTGTTACAGAGTATGTTGTTGCCAAGTAATGTAGAATAGATCCAAAGTAGTAATCCAGAATAGTTTTGAAGAGGCCATTAGAATGATAAACAAATCTGATTACCTTGAACATAATAACAAGCTAAGTGTTTAATATGTCCTATGAAGTCAAAATTGGGCACCATCATGTGGTGAAATTTGGAATTGCATCACATCCAATTTTGCCTGGGAACAAACAGATTACATAAATCTTAGTTTTGAATAAGCCACTCCTTCTCAAACAAGTAAACTCTGCCCATTTTGCGCAGTAGATGTTCTGTTAATATCTAGTATTTATACAAAGTCATAATTTAAATTGCTTTCAACCTTCATTCATCGGTTCAACCAACATTACTCGCTCTTATTACCAACTTGTATTGATTTAACTAAGCGTTTAATACTTCCTATCAGGTCTCAAATCGAGATTTGGCAAAATACAATTTCAGCAAATCCAATTTTGCCAGGGAACAAAAATAGATTAAATAAACTAAATAAGTCCTCTTCCCATTAAATAAATCAGAAAAGTCTGTCTTGTAACCAGTCCTCTTCAAACAAGTAAAGTCTGCCCATTTTGTGCCGTAGATTTTGTGTCTATGCCTAGTATTTAAACAAAATCATAATTTAAACGACTTCTTTCCTTCATTCACTTTGGAAATTTGGAATTGCAGCAAATCGAATTTTGGCAGGGAACAAAAATAGATCAATTAAACTAAATAAGTCTTCTTCCCATTAAATAAATTAAAAAAGTCTGTCTTGTAACCAGTCCTTTTCAAACAAGTAAAGTCTGCCCATTTTGTGCCGTCGATTTTGTGTTAATGCCTAGTATTTATACAAAATCATAATTTAAAGGACTTCATTCCTTCATTCACTTTGGAAATTTGGAATTGCAGCACATCAAATTTTGCCTGGGAAGAAAAGTAGATTAAATAAATTTAATAAGTCTTACTACTTCCCATTAAATAAATTAAATACGTCTTACTTGTTCCCACTCCTTTTCAAAACAGTAGTTTAAAACGAGGGCCCTTCACTCAATCTTTAACCCCAACCCCGCACGTTGTGTTGTATCTGTGAATGTTGGTTGTGGCCAAATGATAGTTTTCTTTCATTCGTTTAGGTTCCAAGAAAACTTGATGTAACTCTACTTTTAACTGCCGTTTCAGATAAGCGGGTATTACGTCGCAGTCATGTGCCGTGGATATGACGTAATTGCCCGAACCTCCGCCAAAATTCAAATCTGTTGGCGCGATGGCCGTGAGCCACTGAGCAGCGACGATTATCAACAGAAATATCTTTATTTTCTGCTTGCAACTGGACCGTCTAGAGCGTACACGGTAAGTAACACTCATTGTGTTTAAGGAGATTTACGTTTGTAATAGCAGAAGTGTAGCCGCGTTGCGTTGTACGTGTGAAAATTGGTCGAGGCGAAATGTTAATGTTTAATTTCATTCCTTTAGGTTCCACGGTGTTTGTTGGCTGCAAGTTTTCCACTGCAAGAAGAGGCTCGTATCATTGACCAGGAGCGAGCTACAATGGTGAGTAGCCATAACATTTATGTTAAACACTTCCTATTTCATGTCTAACAGTACTTGATTTAACAAATAACCATAAATAAATACAGTGTGGGCACTGAAGTTAACATATGTGATTATACTGCCTAATCTGTCACGGAGTAGATTGTTGCAAAGTAATATAAGATCCAAAGTTGTAATTCAGAATAGTTTTCAAAAGAAGGCCATTAGAATTATATACAAGTCTGATTACCCTTAACATAACAACAAGCTATTAATTAAATCACAAATTCTTCAATTCAAAGATTTGGTAGATTATCAGACAAATAATGTCTAACAGTAATTGATTTAACACATCACGATAAGTAGATTGAGTGTGGGCACTCTCAAGTTAACAGATATGATTATACTGCCTAATCTGTTACAGAGTATGTTGTTGCCAAGTAATGTAGAATAGATCCAAAGTAGTAATCCAGAATAGTTTTGAAGAGGCCATTAGAATAATAAACAAATCTGATTACCTTGAACATAATAACAAGCTAAGTGTTTAATATGTCCTATGAAGTCAAAATTGGGCACCATCATGTGGTGAAATTTGGAATTGCATCACATCCAATTTTGCCTGGGAACAAACAGATTAAATAAATCTTAGTTTTGAATAAGCCACTCCTTCTCAAACAAGTAAACTCTGCCCATTTCGCGCAGTAGATGTTCTGTTAATATCTAGTATTTATACAAAGTCATAATTTAAATTGCTTTCAACCTTCATTCATCGGTTCAACCAACATTACTCGCTCTTATTACCAACTTGTATTGATTTAACTAAGCGTTTAATACTTCCTATCAGGTCTCAAGGCAAGATTTGGCAAAATACAATTTCAGCAAATCCAATTTTGCCAGGGAACAAAAATAGATTAAATAAACTAAATAAGTCTTCTTCCCATTAAATAAATCAGAAAAGTCTGTCTTGTAACCAGTCCTCTTCAAACAAGTAAAGTCTGCCCATTTTGTGCCGTAGATTTTGTGTCTATGCCTAGTATTTAAACAAAATCATAATTTAAACGACTTCTTTCCTTCATTCACTTTGGAAATTTGGAATTGCAGCAAATCGAATTTTGCCAGGGAACAAAAATAGATCAATTAAACTAAATAAGTCTTCTTCCCATTAAATAAATTAAAAAAGTCTGTCTTGTAACCAGTCCTTTTCAAACAAGTAAAGTCTGCCCATTTTGTGCCGTCGATTTTGTGTTAATGCCTAGTATTTATACAAAATCATAATTTAAAGGACTTCATTCCTTCATTCACTTTGGAAATTTGGAATTGCAGCACATCAAATTTTGCCTGGGAAGAAAAGTAGATTAAATAAATTTAATAAGTCTTACTACTTCCCATTAAATAAATTAAATACGTCTTACTTGTTCCCACTCCTTTACAAAAAAGTAGTTTAAAACGAGGTCCCTTCACTCAACCTTTAACCCTATTTATTCACCTTCTAGGCTAAGTGTTAAAGGCTAAGTGTTAAAGGCTAAGTGTTAAAGGCTAAGTGTTAGAGGCTAAGTGCCAGAGGCTAGGCGCCAGAGGCGAGTTTTTGTGGGCTGAAGTTTTAGTGGGGTTAGTGTGAATACAATCCAAAAGAATACAACAGAATACAATACAATAGAATATAATACATAGATTAAATTCAATAGCTCTTACTACTTCCCATTAAATAAATTAAATACGTCTTACTTGTTCCCAATCCTTTTCAAAAAAGTAGTTTAAAACGAGGGCCCTTCACTCAACCTTTAACCTCAACCCCGCACGTCACATTGTGTTGTATCTGTGAATGTTGGTTGTGGCCAAATGATAGTTTTCTTTCATTCGTTTAGGTTCCACGGTGTTTGTTGGCTATGTTTTCCACTGTCAGAAGGATGAAAATACAAAGTACAACGCTTGGACGTGGGCGAAGACGTCACCGGTGAGTCCTTCCTTCCTATTTATTTACCTTCTAGATGCTAGAGGCTAAGTGTTAGAGGCTAAGTGTTAGAGGCTAAGTGTTAAACACAATACGAACAACACAACGATACTGCACTGAACAACACGATACCGCACTGAGAAACACGATACCGCACTGAACAACACGATACCGCACTGAACAACACCATGCCGCACTGAACACCATGCCACACTGAACAACACCATCCCGCACTGAACAACACCATGCCGCACTAAACAACACCATGCCGCACTGAACAACACCATGCCTCACTGAACGACACCATGCCGCACTGAAAGACACCATGCCGCACTGAACGACACCATGCCGCACTGAAAGACACCATCCCGCACTGAACACCATGCCGCACTGAACAACACCATCCTGCACTGAACAACACCATCCCGCTCTGAACAACACCATGCCGCACTGAACAACATTATGCCGCACTGAACATTATGCCGCACTGAACAACACCATGCCGCACTGAACAACACCATGCCGCACTGAACAACATTATGCCGCACTGAACAACACCATGCCGCACTGAACAACACCATGCCGCACTGAACAACACCATGCCGCACTGAACAACATTATGCCGCACTGAACAACACCATGCCGCACTGAACAACACCATCCTGCACTGAACAACACCATTCCGCATTGAACACCATGCCGCACTGAACAACACCATCCCGCACTGAACAACACCATCCCGCACTGAACAACACCATGCCGCACTGAACAACATTATGCCGCACTGAACAACATTATGCCGCACTGAACAACACCATGCCGCACTGAACAACACCATGCCGCACTGAACAACACCATGCCGCACTGAACAACATTATAACGCACTGAACAACACCATCCCGCACTGAACAACACCATGCCGCACTAAACAACATTATGCCGCACTGAACAACATTATGCCGAAATGAACAACACCATGCCGCACTGAACAACACCATGCCGCACTGAACAACACCATCCTGCACTGAACAACACCATCCCGCACTGAACAACACCATGCCGCACTGAACAACACCATGCCGCACTGAACAACACCATGCCGCAATGAACACCATCCCGCACTGAACAACATTATGCCGCACTGAACAACATTATGCCGCACTGAACAACACCATGCCGCACTGAACAACACCATGCCGCACTGAACAACACCATCCTGCACTGAACAACACCATCCCGCACTGAACAACACCATGCCGCACTGAACAACATTATGGCGCACTGAACAACATTATGCCGCACTGAACAACACCATGCCGCACTGAACAACACCATGCCGCACTGAACAACACCATGCCGCAATGAACAACACCATCCCGCACTGAACAACACCATGCCGCACTGAGCAACACCATGCCGCACTGAACAACACCATCCTGCACTGAACAACACCATGCCGCACTGAACAACACCATTTCGCACTGAACAACACCATGCCGCACTGAACAACATTACGCTGCACTGAACAACACCATGCCGCACTGAACAACACCATGCCGCACTGAACAACACCATGCCGCATTGAACAACACCATGCCGCATTGAACAACACCATGCCGCACTGAACAACACCATCCTGCACTGAACAACACCATGCCGCATTGAACAACACCATGCCGCACTGAACAACACCATCCTGCACTGAACAACACCATCCCGCACTGAACAACACCATCCCGCATTGAACAACACCATCCTGCACTGAACAACACCATGCCGCACTGAACAACACCATGCCGCACTGAACAACACCATTCCGCACTGAACAACACCATGCCGCACTGAACAACACCATCCTGCACTGAACAACACCATCCCGCACTGAACAACACCATGCCGCATTGAACAACACCATCCTGCACTGAACAACACCATCCTGCACTGAACAACACCATGCCGCACTGAACAACACCATGCCGCACTGAACAACACCATGCCGCACTGAACAACACCATGCCGCACTGAACAACATTATGCCGCACTGAACAACATTATGTCGCACTGAACAACACCATGCCGCACTGAACAACACCATGCCGCACTGAACAACATTATGCCGCACTGAAAAACACCATGCCGCACTGAACAACACCATCCCGCACTGAACAACACCATGCCGCATTGAACAACACCATGCCGCACTGAACAACACCATGCTGCACTGAACAACATTATGCTGCACTGAACAACACGATCCTGCATTGAACAACACCATGCCGCACTGAACAACACCATCCTGCACTGAACAACACCATCCTGCACTGAACAACACCACCCCGCACTGAACAACACGATCCCGCATTGAACACCATCCCGCACTGAACAACACCATGCCGCACTGAACAACACCATTCCGCACTGAACAACACCATGCCGCACTGAACAACACCATGCCGCACTGAACAACACCATGCCGCACTGAACAACACCATGCCGCACTGAACAACATTATGCCGCACTGAACAACACCATGCCGCACTGAACAACACCATCCCGCACTGAACAACACCATGCCGCATTGAACAACACCATGCCGCACTGAACAACACCATCCTGCACTGAACAACACCATCCCGCACTAAACAACACCATGCCGCACTGAACAACATTATGGCGCACTGGACAACATTATGCCGCACTGAACAACACCATGCCGCACTGAACAACACCATGCCGCACTGAACAACACCATGCCGCACTGAACAACACCATGCCGCACTGAACAACATTATGCCGCACTGAACAACACCATGCCGCACTGAACAACACCATGCCGCACTGAACAACACGATCCCGCATTGAACAACACCATCCTGCACTGAACAACACCATGCCGCACTGAACAACACCATGCCGCACTGAACAACACCATTCCGCACTGAACAACACCATGCCGCACTGAACAACACCATCCTGCACTGAACAACACCATTCCGCACTGAACAACACCATGCCGCATTGAACAACACCATGCCGCACTGAACAACACCATCCTGCACTGAACAACACCATGCCGCACTGAACAACACCATGCCGCACTGAACAACACCATGCCGCACTGAACAACATTATGCCGCACTGAACAACATTATGCCGCACTAAACAACATTATGTCGCACTGAACAACACCATGCCGCACTGAACAACACCATGCTGCACTGAACAACATTATGCCGCACTGAACAACACGATCCCGCATTGAACAACACCATCCCGCAGTGAACAACACCATGCCGCATTGAACAACACCATGCCGCACTGAACAACACCATGCTGCACTGAACAACATTATGCTGCACTGAACAACACGATCCTGCATTGAACAACACCATGCCGCACTGAACAACACCATCCTGCACTGAACAACACCTTTCCACACTGAACAACACCATGCCGCACTGAACAACATTATGCCGCACTGAACAACACCATGCCGCACTGAACAACACCATGCCGCACTGAACAACACCATGCCGCACTGAACAACACCATGCCGCAATGAACAACACCATCCCGCACTGAACAACACCATGCCGCATTGAACAACACCATGCCGCACTGAACAACACCATCCCGCACTGAACAACACCACCCCGCACTGAACAACACGATCCCGCATTGAACAACACCATCCCGGACTGAACAACACCATGCCGCACTGAACAACACCATTCCGCATTGAACAACATTATGCCGCACTGAACAACATTATGCCGCACTGAACAACATTATGCCGCACTGAACAACACCATCCTGCACTGAACAACACCATCCCGCACTGAACAACACCATGCCGCACTGAACAACACCATGCCGCACTGAACAACACCATCCTGCACTGAACAACACCATCCCGCACTGAACAACACCATGCCGCACTGAACAACATTATGGCGCACTGAACAACATTATGCCGCACTGAACAACACCATGCCGCACTGAACAACACCATGCCGCACTGAACAACACCATGCCGCACTGAACAACATTATGCCGCACTGAACAACATTATGCCGCACTGAACAACACCATGCCGCACTGAACAACACCATGCCGCACTGAACAACACCATGCCGCACTGAACAACACGACGTCGCACTGAACAACACGACGCCGCACAGAACAACACGACGCCGCACAGAATAACACAATACCGCACAGAACAACACAATACCGCACAAACAGTTTTAGATAATATTACGTCGCAGTCATGTGACGCGGACATGACGTCAATAGGCGGAACTCACGGCAAAATTATAATCCGTGGGCGTGGCTTGCAACAGGAAGTAGGAAAGCGGCAGTTCTGGCAAACAAGACACAGCTGTTAGTAACACGATGACTAACAAGGCAAATATTTTTGTTTTCAGCTTGCAACTTGACCGTCTAGAGCGTACAAGGTAATTACAACTGTTTTTTTTTAGCCCTGAAAAGCAAGGGAGTGTGGCGTTTGGGAGGAATGTCGAACTCGGCGTCTGCTTCCAGCCACAGACGCCAAATTTCGACGATTATTTCGACTGGTCAACGGTTGTAAATTATTGCGTTGACTAAAAACTTTATTTAACTCTACTCTTAACTTTGCCGTTTCAGATATGCGGGTATTACACCGCGGAAATGACGTCAATAGGCTGAACTCTCGCCAAAATTCAAATCTGTGGGCGCAATGGCCTTGAGCGAGACACCGGATACAAACACGACGATTATCAACAGAAATATCTTTATTTTCCGCTTGCAAGTGGACCGTCTAGAGCGTACACGGTAAGTACAACTCATTGTGTTTAAAAAGATTTACGTTTGTGTAGTTTGCGTTGTGTTGTATCTGTGAATGTTGGTTGAGGCTAAATGTTAATGTTTAATTTCATTCCTTTAGGTTCCACGGTGTTTGTTGGCTGTATGTTTTCCACTGCAAGAAGAGGCTCGTATCATTGACCAGCAGGAGCTACAATGGTGAGTACCCCTTTCGTCTTCCATTTATGTTAAACACTTCCTATTTCATGTCTAACAGTACTCGATTTAACAAATAACCATAAATAAATACAGTGTGGGCAGTCACGTTAACATATGTGATTATCCTGCCTAATATGTTTATCACAAATATGTCACTAATCACTAATATGTTTATTTGTTTATCACAACACCTTTGGACCTTCAGCAATCGATTATTTACCTTCATCTACATAGAGACAGAACGATGGTGTCTTAAACATCTCATTCATTTCACCAAATAACTTCACGCAGGTGGATAACGGCCGTCTCGGTCACGCTATGTTGCGTGATGCAGTTTTGAAGAACCAAATGCATTTATTCAATGAATAAGTCAAGCTAGTTCTATGTTTATGATGTTGTAAGTTACGGTACCGATTGAAGTTGAGTTCGAAGCCAGTGGAAAACAGCGCTGCGTTTGTGCTCTCCAGGTACAAATGTTGTGATCTCTGACTGACGACCGGGCGAGACTCGAGTAAGAGATGTCCAAACGAGCTCCGGCAGGGCGGGCCAAGGCGGAGCGAACGGACGCCCTTCAGGCCGCCAATGACGAGCTGAGAACCAAACTGATGGACGTCCAGTTAGAACTTCAGCAGGAGAAGAACAAGGTGAAAACCTCAACAGACAGACACTGCCTGCCTCCCTGCCTGCCTCCCTGCCTGCCTCCCTGCCTGCCTCCCTCCCTCCCAGTTTTCCCGATGTAGATTAGACATGCGTGTGCCATGACTGTGTCAGCCTACATCAACAAATGCACCGAGGACGTCAGCACCACTAAGAATATCATCACCCGGGGCAACCAACGACCCTGGATGACTGAGGAGGTACGTCAAACGCTACGAGCGCGGAACTCTGCCTTCAAGTCTGGCGACAAGGAGACACTGAGGACAGCGAGAGCCAACTTGAACCGTGCCATCAGGATAGCGAAGCGAGACCGCAGTCGAAAATTTCAGGATCGTTTCCACGACGTCAAAAACATCAGGAGTATGTGGCAAGGCATACGGGCGATTACAGACTACAACTCACCCTCCCCCCCCCCGGTGGGTGTAGTTGATGCTGACTTTCTAAATGGTCTAAATAACTTCTTTGGGAGGTTCGAGGCACTAAACGGCACTCCAGCAGTTAAAACTGTCCCCCATCAGGAAGAGGAGGTACTCTGCCTTGACTCCGCCGATGTGTTGAAGACCCTGAGGAGAGTCAACCCCTGTAAGGCCCCTGGCCCCGACAACATTCCTGCGCGTGTGTTCAGGGAATGTGCAAGTCATCTGGCTGGGGTCATCACAGACATTTTTAACACCTCGCTGGGCCAAGCCACAGTGCCGGCGTGCTTTAAGACTGCCTCCATCATTCCGGTGCCGAAGAAACCTCAAATCACCTCATTTAATGATTACCGGCCTGTTGCACTGACTCCGGTTATGATGAAGTGCTTCGAAAGGCTGCTTAAAGGTCACATCGTTTCCAGACTCCCCCTATTATTTGACCCGTTCCAGTTTGCCGACCGGCAAAACCGCTCCACTCAGGACGCCATCTCCTCCGTTCTTCACCTGAGCCTGGCTCACCTGGAGGAGAAGAACACCCATGTGCGGAGGCTGTTCCTGGACTTCAGCTCAGCGTTTAACACCATCATCCCACAGCATCTGGTAGGAAAATTGGAACACCTGGGCTTCAACACCCCCCTTCGCAACTGGCTGCTAGACTTCCTCACCAACAGACCTCAGTCAGTCCGGGTCGGACAGAACACCTCTGATGTCATCACCCTCAGCACAGGCTCCCTTCAGGGCTGCGTCCTGAGCCCCCTGCTGTGCACCCTGATGACACACGACTGCGTCCTCAGGTTCACCACCAATCACATCGTGAAGTCAGCAGACGACACAACGGTGGTGGGGCTCATCAGAGACAACAACGACCTGGACTACAGAGAGGAGGTGGAGCAGCTGGTGGGCTGGTGCAGAGAAAACAGCCTGATCCTGAATGAGGAGAAGATGAAGGAGATCATCGTCGACTTCAGGAAAAAACAGCCTCACCACGCTCCACTGATCATCAACAGCTCAGCTGTGGAGGTGGTCAGCACCACCAAATTCCTGGGGGTCCACATCACAGAAGACCTCACCTGGACTATGAACACTACGGCACTGGTCAAGAGGGCACAGAAGCGCTTGTACTTCCTGCGGAGGATGAGGAGAGCCCACCTGCCCCCACCCATCATGAGGACGTTCTACAGGAGCACCATAGAGAGCATTCTGACAAGCTGTCTCTCTGTGTGGTGTGGAGGCTGCACCGCCTCCGATTGGAAGAACGTGAGGAGAGTGGTGAGGACAGCAGAGAGGATCATAGGGGCTCCTCTTCCCTCCATTCAGGACATTTCATCTCAGCGCTGCATGTCCCGTGCCCGTAACATCATCAATGACCCATCACACCCCCACCATGGACTGTTCTCCCTGCTGCCCTCTGGGAAGAGGTTTGCAGCATCCGCTGCAGGTCCACCAGGTTCTGCAACAGCTTTTTCCCTGCTGTCATCAGACTGTTGAACACTAGAACTGTTGAGCTCTAAACTGAACTCTGCATCACACATTCACAGAACTGTACTTTATGACACTACGGACCTCTATCTTGCACTATCTCGCACTACCAACTTTACTGAACTTGTATAAACCCTTTAAATAGAAGTTTAATACATGGTTTAGCATTCCTCTGCACACTCTTGAATACTGTTTTGCCTACTTGCACTATTGCATAATTATCACTGCTGCACTTTATACTTATTTTTAATATATATATATATATATATATAGTATATATGTATATATATATATTTTCATAGGATATGTTACTTCTATTCAACTGCAATATCACTACTTTGTTGTAAGACGTATGCAACGGAATTTCGTTTTGTATGCACCATGTGCAGACAAGATGACAATAAAGTTTGTCTAAGTCTAAGTCATGTCAGGTCAGCTGTCTGGAGAGAGAGAGAAGTCAGGACCTGCGGGCGGAGCACCACCGTGCCACCGCCGCCATGACGGAACTCAAAAGCAAACTCCATGAGGAGAAGCAGAAAGAGTTAGCCATTACCAGGGAGACATTACTGCGGCAGCATGAAATGGAGCTGATGAGAGTGATCAAAATCAAAGATGGAGAGATCCAGCGACTGAATGCCTTGGTCCTCAGCCTGAGGGACGGCTCCATGGACAAGGTGATCCGCTCTATCCGTGTCTGACTATCCGCACGCCACGTCGGGCTTCGATGCGGCCGCTACCGTATTGTGTAGCTTGTCCCCAGTAAGCGTCGCGGCGCTCCGTTGCGGTCTCAACGGCCCGGTGTGGCGCAATGTCTGCTCAGGTGAGGAGGGGGGGCGCTTTGCTGGCGGAGGTGGAGGAGACGCGGCGGTGTCGGGAGACCGAGCGGTGTCGCCTCCACCAGGAGCGCGGAAGAAGTCCTGGCAGCGGCCCAGCAGGCCTGGCAGTCCCGAGCGGCCGAGCTCCGATCGGCTCATCACCAGCATCGGGAGGAGCTGAGCCGAACCAAGAGAGACTGCGAGAGGGAGATCCGCCGACTGGTAGGACTGATCAGATGCGCGGTGCGTGGCTATGTTCCCAATTTCGTTGTATACCTGCAGTGCAATGACACCTAAGGCATTCTATTCTATTCTATTTCACAAGAAGAAAATGTCCGGTTGCTCGCTTCGCTTTTGTCACAGCAAAGGTGTTCTAGTCGATTCCAGAAAAAAATTGGCCGGTTGCTCTCTTTGTTTTTGTCACAATTCTGGCAAATGAGTTTGCCCGCCTGCCTGAGCGCTCCCCGTTTGTACATCCAGACGGATGAGATCAAGCTGAAAGACAGAGCGGTTAGTGTTTTGGATGAAGCCCTGGGGCCGGCCACGTCCACCGCCTTCAGCTGCAGACTCAGGCTGCCGAGCAGCAGATCGCTGCCCTGAGGGATTCCCAAAGGGCGTGTTAGAGCCATAAGTAGGAAATGTTTAAGTTAATTGTATTGTGGTTTGTTTTTTATTTTGTAAAATTGAGTTAAGACGATTGACATTTGTTTAGGCATTTTTATTGTGAAATTTTGTTTTATTTTGAAAGGTTTACTTCCTGTCAGCTTGTATTGCATTAGAACAAACCTTTTAGGGATCGTTTAGACAGTTGGATTACGTAGACACGGAGAAAAACAGTTTTTGACCGTGTAGATCGTGTACATAGTATATACTGTATATTTTTTGGAAAGAAAGAAAAGGGAATTGTAAAACTGATTTATCGTAATTTTTGTATGTATATTTTTTATAGATAAAGACCCTTTTGTTAAATTCACGGTTCGCACGCGTCCTTTACTACAAGTGTCTATGGAATGACACAGATATTGGATCTGTTGCCATAACATTAGTCAAAAACTTTCTCCAGGAGGATAAAAGGACATTCAAGAAAGAAGGAGACGAATGAGAGGAAGCTTTTGGAAGACGAGAGGATGAGAGCCATAGTATCACCGTGAGTAGCTGACCTGCTAACATGCTAATGGCGAAGCTAACTATGCTAACGGATGGAGCGCCTATTCACACTTAATGAGTCGTTTTGCAAGTTAAGAAGACATTAAAGTAGAAGAATACTGTTACGTTCATGGACTATAAAAGCCCTTTTTGATCGTTTGTTGAAAAAGCCTGTTGGATATTGCTGAAATTAAAACATGGAGGAGAAACGATCGTTTGTTGCCGCATCGGACGCAATGCAGGCGAGTGACCACAAGAGGGAGCCAAAGTACACACAAAAGGCACTCGAGGAGAAACTCCAAAGGCTTATCGGACAAAGAAGGGCAAAAATGGCTCATATTACGGCTAAAATGAAGGAAATGGACAACATGAAGAATAATGAAGAGCATGTTGATAAAATGGAGTCAGAAACACTTCAAAGTTTTTACAAGCTGCATGAAGAGTTCATACTGCTAAACAACAATATTGTACAGATGTTACCTGCAGATGAAGCTGACACAGATCAGCGTGACTGGTACGAGCCAAAGGCAGCTACTATTAAGCAGTTTTTGCATGAGACTGAAGGTTGGATTCAAGAACGTCAAAGAAGTGTTCACAATGAAGAGGAGGTTGCTCCATATGACAGTATTTCTGTAATAGCGGATCTTCGTCGTCAAAGAAGTAGGAGCAGATTGAGTTCCAGGACTGAAAGTTCTTCAGTTGTGTCAAACACGAGTTCAGTGGCTCGCATGAAAGAGGAGGCTAAAAGAGCAGCTCTTCTAGCACGAGCTGAATCGCTAAAAAAGAAGAAGGCAATTCAACTGCAGGAAGCAAAGTTGAAGGCTGAGTTGGAGGAGCTAGAGATTGAAACTGCAATAGCAGCCTCTACTGCTAAGCTCAAAGTTTTCCAGAACCACGAGGATCCCCAAGATGCAATGAACGAATATGTGAAATACAGGCTGGAACAACCTTTGGCAAGTCTTCCAAGATCCCAACCTGTACTTGAAGTCCAGGCTCAGATGACAGCAGATGCTGAAGAGAAGGAAGATCATCCGATGTATGATGTGTCTGCTAGTATCACAAAGCATTCATCTCATGCATATTTGTGTCATCCGGATCACTCAGATGGAGCCACACCTATACGTCCTCAGGAGCCCACATCTACAGGTGACAGGATTTATGAGGTGATGCATCATCAAAACCTAATCACTGAAATGTTGGTCAAGCAGCAAAGCCTATCACTGCTGCCCAAGAGAGATATTCCTGTGTTCTCAGGTGATCCACTCAAGTATAAATCTTTTCTCAGAGCATTTGACAATGCTATTGACAATAAGACACAAAATGAGAAAGATAAACTCTTCTTTCTGGAGCAATATACACGTGGAGAGCCACAAGATCTGGTGAGAAGCTGTGAACACATGACCCCAGAGAAAGGTTACAGAGAAGCCAGACAACTGCTTCATAAGCAATATGGCGATAATTTAAAAATAGCCATGGCTTACATCGACAAGGCTTTAAAATGGCCACAAATAAAGACAGATGAGGTTAAGAGCTTAAACGCTTATTCTCTCTTCCTGATTGGTTGCCGAAACACGATGCAAGATGTTGACTACATGGAAGAAATGGACAACCCAACAAACATGAGAGTCATTCTGTCCAAATTGCCATACAAGATGAGGGAGCGATGGCGTAATGTGGCATTTGAAATGCAGGAGAATAAAGGAAGAAGAGCAAGGTTCACAGATCTGGTAGATTACATTGACAGACAAACAAAGATCGTCTCAGATCCATTGTTTGGTGATCTACAGGAAGTGAGTCTATCTACAAAACAAAAAGAAAAGAGCAGTTTTGTGAAGAGAGCAAAGGAAAGTACACCAAGAAGTAGCAGTTTTGCTACAAGTGTTGACACAGAAAAGCAGGAATTTTCACAGTCAAACCAAGTCACAAAGACTGATAACGGCAAACTAGCTCAGAATAACTGTTTGTACTGTGACAAAAATCACGGACTTGGGAACTGTGAAAAGTTCCAGAAGCTAGCACACAAGGACAAGATTGAATATTTGAAATTCAAAGGTTTGTGTTTTGGATGCCTGGTTCAAGGTCATTTGAGTAAAGATTGTTCAAGAAGACTGACATGTCAGTTATGTTCACGGAAACATCCAAGCATCCTACATGTACAACGTGAAGAAAAGACATCACCGAAAAATGAAAGAAACGCCACTTCTGAACCTCAGACCACTAGTGCTGTAAGCCAGGAGATGTGTGGATATACTGGGGCCGGGAGCAACGAAGAAATTTTGGCCATTGTTCCAGTAAAGCTCAAGTCCAAGAAAGGCACACAGATAATTGAGACATACGCCTTCATAGATCCTGGCAGTTCGGCGACGTTTTGCACAGAGAAGATCATGAGAACACTGAACTTAAGAGGCAGAAAGACGGACATTTTGCTCCGAACTATGGGACAGGAGAAGCTTGTCCGTAGTCACATCCTGTCAGAACTGGAAGTCAGTGGATTTGAAGAGGAAAAATACATTGATCTACCTTCAGTGTTCACTCAACATGAAATTCCTGTCAAAAAGGCGAACATTCCTGATCAGAAAGACCTCCGGAAGTGGACATATTCGGATGAGGTGAACCTTCCAAGTATCAAGGCAGAAATTGGCCTGTTAGTTGGTTCTAATGCTCACAAAGCAATAGAACCATGGAAGGTCATCAATAGCCAAGGAGATGGTCCATACGCAGTGAAAACGTCCATTGGATGGATTGTCAATGGTCCTGTAAAGGGGGAAGAGGACGTTCAACAGTGTGAGAATGAGTTACCGAGGTTAACTGCAAACAGAATATCAGTGGCAAACCTTGAGGAATTGCTGATACAGCAATATAATTTGGATTTCACAGAGCGTAGCTGTGAAGACAAAACAGAGATGTCACAAGATGATCAACAGTTCATGAAGGATGTGGAACAGTCTTGTCAGTTCTTCGACGGACATTACTGTATAAGTCTCCCATTTAAGAACAAGCCTCAGAAGATGCCCAATAATCGCAGTCTAGTTGAGCAGAGAGCCGTCAATCTCAAGAAGAAACTTGTAAAAAACCCTGATTTTCATGCTGACTATAAAGTCTTCATGGATGACATCATAGCAAAGGGTTACGCTGAAAGGGTGCCTGCAAACAGTCAGTGCAACGATGGAGAAGTGTGGTACATCCCACATCACGGGGTGTATCACCCAAGGAAGAAGAAAATCAGAGTTGTTTTTGACTGCAATGCAACATATCAGGGAGTTTCACTGAATAACCAGTTACTCCAAGGCCCAGACCTCACAAATACCTTGATTGGAGTTTTGACAAGGTTTAGAGAGGAGAAGGTTGCATTGATGGCTGACATAGAGGCAATGTTTTACCAAGTCAGGGTACCCTCAAAGGACTCTGATTTTCTGCGTTTTTTATGGTGGCCTGATGGAGATTTGAACGGAAAACTGGAGGAGTATAGAATGACAGTACATATTTTTGGAGCCACTTCGTCTCCAAGTTGTGCTAGTTTTGCCTTAAGAAAGACAGCCGAATACAAAGAAGATGAGACAACAGCTGAAGCCTCTAAAGCAATCAAGAGGAAGTTTTACATGGACGACTGTTTGGCAGCGGTGGCTTCAGAGGACCAAGCAATAGCACTTTCACAATCTCTGAAAGCTCTATGCTTGCAGGGTGGATTCAACTTGACAAAATGGGTCAGTAACAGCAGAAAGGTTCTGTCATGTATTCCTGAAAATGAAAGAGCTGCAAAGATGAAGGATTTAGACTTGAACAAAGACACTCTGCCTACCGAAAGAGCTCTGGGAATACACTGGTGTACAGAGTCGGACACTTTCACATTTAAGGTGAACGTACCAAGAAAACCTGCCACAAGGAGAGGAATTCTTTCAGTTGTTAACTCAGTTTATGATCCTCTGGGTTTAATTTCCCCATGTATTCTTCCTGCCAAGATGATTTTGAGGGAACTCTGTCAAAGAAAATTGAGCTGGGACGAGGATGTTGGAGAAGGAGATTTGCAAAGATGGATGCAGTGGATTTCAGAACTCGAGGAACTTTCCAGCTTCCACATAAAGAGATGTATGAAACCAGATGATTTCTGTCCCACATCTAAAGCAGAGCTGCACCATTTCTCGGATGCAAGTGATATTGGTTATGGTACTGCTACATACCTATTGCTGATCAATGAAGATGGACGGAGGAGCTGCGGATTGCTCATGGCTAAATCCAGAGTTGCCCCACTGAAGAAAATAACAGTCCCTAGGATGGAACTGACTGCTGCAGTCATAGCAGTGAAAGTCGACAGACTGTTAAAGCAGGAGCTGGAGACCCCCCTTGGAGCTTCTGTTTTTTGGACAGACAGCCTGACTGTACTTAGGTACATACAGAATGATGCTTCACGTTTCAAGACTTTTGTGGCCAACCGGGTTGCATTCATAAGGGAAGCTACTTCACCATCTCAATGGAGATATGTGAATAGTTCACTTAATCCAGCAGATACGGCTTCACGTGGTACAAAATTTACCACTCTTATCCAGAACCACAACTGGATTTGTGGTCCACATTTTCTTTATCAAGAGGAGTTTGAGTGGCCAACCAGACCTGACATACCAAGCACCATGAATGAGGACAGTGAGATCAAGAAGACAGCGCTGGTCAGTCTCTTGACCATGACTGAAATTACACCCATGAAGAGACTGGTGGAATACTACTCTGACTGGCACAAGCTGAAAAAGGCTGTTGCATGGATGCTACGCATGAAGGATCTGCTTCACTACCTTGTTGAGAAGAGAAGAGAATGTAAAGAGGTTATTTCCCTGAAAGAGACAGACTCATTGAAGCAATACCAGAAAGTGCATGAAGAAATGATGAGACTGAGAAAGTCAGTGAAAGGAAAACCTTTGTCTGTTCAGGACTTGGAAGATGCAAATGTTGTGCTAATACGTCACAGTCAAAGAGAGATGTTTTCAGAAGAGTTGTCTGCACTCTTAAGTAGTGATTCACATATAAAGAGGTCACATCCGCTTTCCAAATTGGATCCTTTTCTGCACAATGGCATCATCAAAGTTGGAGGTCGATTGAACAAATCAGCCATGCCAGAAGAAGCAAGATGCCCAACTGTGTTGCACAAAGAACATCACATTGCTAAGCTGATTCTGCAACAGGTTCATCGACATAATGGTCACTGCGGAAGGAACCAGCTGGTTGCAAAGGTCAGACAGCAATACTGGATACCAGGACTGAACAGAGCTGCCCGCACAACAATATCCAAATGCATCACATGCAGGAAAATACATGCAAGGCCTGCAGTCCAAAAGATGGCAGACTTATTGGAGGAACGTGTACTCCCAGATAAACCTCCGTTCACTCATGTGGGAGTAGACTATTTTGGACCTTTTGGTGTAAAGAGAGGACGCAGCATAGTGAAGCGCTATGGCGTTCTGTTTACATGCTTTGCACTTAGAGCAGTACACATAGAGGTTGCTCACTCATTGGACACCTCATCATGCATAAATGCCATCAGAAGGTTTATATGTAGAAGAGGTCAAGTTTCTACCCTGCACTCAGATAATGGCACTAATTTCATTGGTGCCGAAAAAGAACTTAGAGAAGCCATGGCTGAGCTTGATCATTCTAAAATAAGAGAGGATCTGATGTCAAAAGGTATTGCATGGACCTTCAACACACCAACCGCCTCCCATCAAGGTGGAATATGGGAAAGACAGATTCGTACCGTCAGGAAGGTGTTGAACTCTGTGTTGAGGCAACAAACATTAGATGATGATGGCCTTCACACACTATTATGTGAAGTGGAAGCAGTCATAAATGAGCGTCCTTTGACTGCTGCATCAGATGATCCAAATGACTTGGAGGTTTTGACCCCAAACCATCTTCTGTTGTTAAAGAAGCAGCCGATCCTTCCTCCAGGCTTATTTAACAGTGATGATACATACTCGCGTCAAAGATGGAGACAGACACAATACATGGCCGATCTGTTTTGGTCAAGATGGACGAAGGAATATCTTCCATTGCTACAAGAGAGACAGAGATGGCGGACTCAAAGAAGAAATTTTGTCGCTGGAGATCTTGTTCTCATTGTTGACAATTCAGCCCCAAGGAATACTTGGTTGACTGGAAGAATCCAAAAGACCTTCCCGGACTCCAGAGGAATTGTGCGACGAGTTCAAGTTCAAACCAAGTCTAGTTTGTTGGATAGACCTATAAGTAAACTCTGTTTGTTACAGGAGGCAGAATGAGTCAGGAAAAGACTGTTAGTTGACTCACAGGCAAAACCTTGATAGATTTTGTTAGGTTAATAACTATATGGCTCTTTTTGAGGTGTAATTGTTATGCATCCTGCCTATACAATTAGGGGCCGGAATGTTAGAGCCATAAGTAGGAAATGTTTAAGTTAATTGTATTGTGGTTTGTTTTTTATTTTGTAAAATTGAGTTAAGACGATTGACATTTGTTTAGGCATTTTTATTGTGAAATTTTGTTTTATTTTGAAAGGTTTACTTCCTGTCAGCTTGTATTGCATTAGAACAAACCTTTTAGGGATCGTTTAGACAGTTGGATTACGTAGACACGGAGAAAAACAGTTTTTGACCGTGTAGATCGTGTACATAGTATATACTGTATATTTTTTGGAAAGAAAGAAAAGGGAATTGTAAAACTGATTTATCGTAATTTTTGTATGTATATTTTTTATAGATAAAGACCCTTTTGTTAAATTCACGGTTCGCACGCGTCCTTTACTACAAGTGTCTATGGAATGACACAGATATTGGATCTGTTGCCATAACAGGGCGGGCCTAAACTACCCTGGAAGTGGGGTCAACGCCGCTACTAGCAATCCTCTTCATTGCGTAAGCCACCTCATCACACACTTGCAGTACGCATGACTTAGTTCGTTGCTGGAGGAAGGTAGCACAAAAACAGTTTTGAACTTTGAACGAGTGCTTGTGTGTGTGTGTTGCGGGGCGTTTTCAGTCTCAGGAGGATCGGGACACGCGACGGTTTCATCTGAAAATCGCTGAGCTCAGCGCAGTCATCAGGAAACTGGAGGATCGAAACGCCCTGCTTTCTGAAGAGCGCAATGAACTGGTAATTTATTGACGGCACGCTTGAAGGTTTGCGCTACGTTTGATGCGCGCCATCCAGCGAGGCACCCATTGCGCTTGCTTATTAGTTGAGCGGCGCGGCGAGTCGGTTGCCTGGTAGATGTCTTTTATTGGGAGCCAAAGCCACGATTCCGTTCAAACCGATGCAAAAGGAATGGATACGTTCTGGCCCGCGTGTTGTGCGTCTTTCACATCCCGCACTTCATGCTTGCAGCTAAAGCGACTGAGAGAAACAGAAAGCCAGTTTCTGCCACTCCTGTACAAAAACAAACGCCTGAGCAGGAAGAATGAAGAACTCTCGCTGGTGCTGTGTCGCCTTGAAAACAAAGTGCGCTTTGTCACCCAGGAGAACGAGGAGATGGCAAGCTTGGTAAGTCGACGCGGACAACGGCGGCGTGCCAACAGAGTCCACTGCATTTGTGTTCCACAGAGAAGGCCTAGTTCGCTCAATGACCTGGACCGCGGTTGCGGCCAGCAGGACGGTGAAATGGAGTTCCTTCAAGTTGTGGAGCAGCGGCACATCATCGACGACTTGTCCAAGGTCTTCAGGCAGGCGACTCGGTGCACGTACGGCAGCGCCGCGCTCGCTCGCTGTCGCCAGGAAACCTTTTCCGTCCAAAGCTTGGCCGGCGGCCGCCATCCAAAAAATTGGCCCCTTAAATTCCGACCTTTCAAGCAGGAGCATTGTGCGCACGCGTTTGAACACGCTTTAGACTTGTTTTGCCGTTTTCAGCAGCTCAAAGCTCCCGTTTTGTCAGCGCCTTTGCCACTCGCTGTGCGCTGAAAACGACGGACTTGCCCGGCTGCTCAGCCCGTCAACCATGAGCCGCGAGCGCGACGTCATTGTCCGTAGGCAGCTAGTGGCAAAATGCACCCTGTTAGAGTTGCGCTCGCTCCAACTTATTTTGCAAGAACCACACGGGAGACAAGTAAGTTCTTTTGGACACCTGCAGGTGGAGAGTCCATCCGTTGTACGAATGAAGTCTGACTCTCGGCTCCTGCACGAGCATTTTAATTAAGAGAAACAGGGTGGGTGTAAGAGTGGATTGAATAGAGGAAGCCCTTGACCTCTAGTCAAAACATAGCAAGGGGTGTTTTACGACTTTGTGTAGGAAGGGATAAGCGATAGGGATAAATAAGGGATAAATAATATTATTTATTACAGGTCGCAGTCAAAGTCAAAGCAACACAATGATACGATAAAGATAATCTGGAAAACCCTGACACACCCTGTAGTTGTCACTTTTGGAAAAGACGAGCGTCCCTCCAATCATCGCCGGTGACGTGTTTTTCAGGCTCTGGAGACAGGAGCTCATGTCAGAAATGTCATTGTGAGTCGCGTTTGTTTCTGCGCCGGAGCCGTTCGTTCCCTTTGCATCCAAAGAATCTCAAAGGCGGATTATTTGTGTCGACAGGAGAGAGATTTGCTGCTACGATACCGACGTCGAGAATCTCTGAGGAGGAACAAAGCGTGAGGTCCTGCAAGGTGAGTCTGTTTGTTTGCGGCTGCTTGGTGTTGCGCAAGATGAAATGGCCTTTTTCTCGCTATCGTTCCTCTCGTCGATTCATCGTGAGGTGTCGCTTCAGTTTGTTCAGAGAGATGTTTGCTTCCGCGCCCGCAGGTCATCGAAACATTTTACGGCTACGACGAAGACGTGTTGGTGGACTCGGACGGATCGTCCTTGTCTTTTCACACCGACAGAACCCCCGACACGGAACCCGAAGAGGTAGCCCGCCATTTCTGCCAGCGTATTGGCACCAAACATTCCTCTTCAGCCTGGAATCGGACTCGTCTTTGCGTCGCGGGTGCTTTGTCGCCGGTCTGACTGATTCTGGTACTAGTGCTGTGTTGCATTGGTGTGTGCATGAAGAGGCGGAGCTTCGCTACCGCCAGCTGACGCAAGAATATCAAGCGCTGCAACGAGCCTACGCTCTGCTAGCCCAGACCAGCGAAAGGGGACTACGACGCCGAGAAGGAGATCAAGGTGGCGCCCCTTCCCGCAACCCCCGGCCGGGTCGCAGCCTCCCCGTTCTCACCCAGCCTCGGGTGTTCTCTGGTCTGAAAGGAGGAGGAGGAGCCTCCCTCCTCCTCCTTTCAGACCAGAGAAAAGCTGATGGTAGAAATGGGTCACTATCAAAGCAGAGTAGCAGATCTGGAGTCAGCGCTGAAGCAACAAGGACAGGTAAGCTCATCAATGAGCACACCTTTTTCTCAGACAAAATAGCTACATTCTTCAGTCACTCATCCGTCTGGCATTACTGGACCAACCCCCCCCCCCCCCCCCCCCCGAACGTGGCTGGGAAAATGCGGAGAAAAGCAAATGTCATTTTCCAGTCAACCAAAGAATTTGTGGATGGAAATGACACAACATTCCAAAGCTGTCCACGCGTTTGTCTCTTCTAGAATGTCAAGTGGATGGAGGAGAAGCAGCTGCTGCGTCAGAGCAATCAGCAGTTGGCCGAAAAGGTGACGGAAAGAAAGGCGCTGGGCGGAGTCGCTTGGCGTCACACCTGTCGGGAAGCCCCGCAGATGAGGTCTGACTGTCTTTTCAGGTCAGGCGGATGGAGGCGGAAGAAGCGCGTCTGAAAGAGCACATCCAGGATATCCGAGACCAAAACGAACTGCTTGAGTTCCGCATCCTGGAGCTGGAGGTGGGAAGACTCGCACAAGCGTGTTGAGGCCAGAGATGTGACGGACGGACGGACGGACGGACGGACAGATGCATGCCTCTGCCTTTCAGGAGAGGGAGTGGCGCTCCCCCGTCTTGAAGTTTCTGCAAGTCCGTTTCCCAGACGGCCTCAGCCCTTTGCAGATCTACTGCGAGGCCGAGGGCGTGAGCGTACGTAAGGCGTCCCTCGCAACCCTAACCTTAACCCGAGGTCCCAGAACACCTTACATTGCTCCTTGCGCCTTTCCCCCGGACATCGTCATCAGTGATCTGATGAAGAAGCTGGACATCCTGGGCTATAACGCCGTAAGTGTATGTCGAACTCCTTATGTTCGCACTCCACGGGACTCGGCGGCTCAAATGTGACTTTTGGAAGGCTTTGCGCTGAAAGAAGCTTGTTGACGCTGTGCCTTTGGGCTCTTGCAGAATCTCACCAACGAGGAGCAGGTGGTCGTGATTCACGCCAGGACCCTTCTCACCCTAGCCGAGAAGGTAACGCGCACGTCCACGCACGCTCTCGCATTCTGCTTATGTGACAGCAGCCTTTCCTCAGTGGTTAGAATACATCAAAGTGACCAAGTCAGCACTTCAACAGAAGATGTTGGACATTGAAAGTGAGAAGGTAGACAGACACGCGACATCAGCCAAGGGGAACTCCGGCAATGTGCCCCAACAATTCTGACCTTGAGCTGTGCTAGGATATGTTCTGCAAGCAGAAGGGCTACCTGGATGAAGAGTTGGACTTCAGGAAGTGTTCCATGGACCAGGCTCATAAGGTAAGCCGCCCTCAAATCTCCCGCCGGACCACTGATGGACGAGGATTGCGGCCCAGAGGATCCTGGAGCTGGAGGCCATGTTGTACGAGGCGCTACCGCAGCGGGACTGCCCCGCCACGGACGGCGAAAAAGCCAGCCACGCTGGCGTGAATGACGTGCTGACGGCGGATCAGAGAGAAGAGCTTAGGAGCGCCGTGGACCAATGGAAGCGAGCCCTGATGTGCGAGTTGAGGGAGCGCGACGCTTGCATCCTCCAAGAGAGAATGGATCTGCTGCACAGCGCGCAACAGGTAAGGGCCCAAAGCCAGCCCGGCACTTACTTGCACGCTTACTGGCTTTTGAATGCCACTTTCCATTTGTCCGTCCTAGAGGAACAAAGAGCTGAAAGAATTCATCGAAGCTCAGAAGAGACAAATCAAACAATTGGAGGAGAAGTTTCTGTTTCTCTTTCTATTCTTCTCCTTGGCCTTCATTCTGTGGCCCTAACACCAGCTGGTGAGTGAGCTCCAGCGGCACCGCACTCGACACCTCCGATACACTGCCAGCCGGTCTCAGACGTTGGCAGACGCTCCGATGCCAACGTATACCCCCCGCCACGGTGACAGAGGCACCGCGTCACACCGGCGCTCATCCAATCAGAAGGCAGGAAAAGCAAATTCACATGCAGGGCACTTTTGAACCAGAAGAGAGCGCCACAAAAAACGGTTGTTGCCCCAAACGCGCACTAAAAAGGGTCAGAATAACAAGAGTCCCACTGGCCAGCCGGGGCCACCCGTCCAGCTGTTTCTTCAGGGGGGAAAAAAATTGGAGTCACCGGTGAGTACATTTTGCATTTAGCTCTGCTTTTCTGCTTCTGTCTTCAAGTGTGTGGCATCCTGCGATCAAAGAGTCAGCCAACCCCAAAGCGGTTGACCTCAACGTCCCACCACCATGCCTACCAGAGCAGGTGACGTGATGCTTTGGACATCCTTCCGTCTCAGATGCCCAAAAGTACTCTTTGCCACATCTGCGGCAATACGGTGTCTTTTCAAAGGTGCAAATAAATCCAGCGTGGGCGGAACACGCACGTCTTCGGTTTTTCCCGCTTTGTTTGTGTGACAGCTGTTGTGAAAATTTTATACAAATAAAGTTGTATAGTACAGGTTTGGCCAAGCCGCAACTCCCGAACCGCATGCGGCTCTTTTATGTTCATATCAACATTTGTGTGTGTGTGTGTGTGTGGGGGGGGGGGGGGGGGGGGTTGTGCGTGTTGGCTTCACTTGAGTTCAATTTGGTATTTTGGTCAAAAGCGCATGTGGTGAAATTCCACAAAGTAGGATGGGCAAACACATTTCTTTAAACTATGAGTGTCAATTGGGCTCTCGAAATGGCAGGGAAAAGATGCACAGCAAAACGAAAATACGTAGATGAACACAGGACGTTTTAATCAGAGTGGGAAAGTTTCTATTTTTTGTTGAACGTGATGGCAAACCATTCTGCCTGATATGTCAGACCTCAGCGCATTTCAAAGATTCAAATCTTCAGCGCCATGCACTTCAGCTCACTCCATGCTAACATTGATCAGGCGTCGAACCCGCATCATCATGCTTAAGAGGTGGCCATGCTAACCAGTGCGCCATTATGTCAACGCATAATAACTAAGTCTACTGGTCAAAACAGCGGTTACTATATGACGTCGCTACGTCGTGGTCACGTGACGCAGACAAGACGTCAATGGACGTGGGCAGAGTTAACTTGTTTAAAAGGGAGTAGGCAGAAGAAATATTTAATTTATTTAAATCTATTTTGAGTGCACACCATTATGCCAATGCATAACAACTGTAAATCTACTAAACAAAACAGCGGTTGCTATATGACATCTGCCACGTCGTGGTCACGTGACATACGTGACGTCGATGGGCGTAACTTTCGCCGGAATTCAAATCCGCGGGGAGAGTTAACTTGTTTAAAAGAGAGTGGGCAGAAGAATTATTTAATTTATTTAAATCTATTTGGTGTGTGCGCCATTATGTCAATGCATAACAACTGTAAGTCTACTAAACAAAACAGCGGTTGCTATTTGACGTCTGCCACGTCGTGGTCACGTGACGCGGACGTGACGTCGACGCCTACTTTACATCCCACCGATCACAGGACTCCTCGGCTGCATAACCGTGCCCCCTTCCCAACCAATCGGATTTGCTATACGCGAAAACGACGCCAATGGAAAGAGCTTCCGCCCAAATTTAAATCCGTGGGCGTGGCTCGCAGCAGGAAGTAGGAAAATGGCGGCGATGTTGACAAAGACACAGCGGATGGTAACATACGACTAACAAGAGAAATATTTTTGTTTTCTGCTTGCAACTGGACCGTCCAGAGCGTACACGGTAAGTACAACTCATCGTTTTTAAAAAGAAGTACTTTTGTTGCCCTGAAAAGCGAGTGAGCGTGGCGTTTGTGGGGGACGTCGAATTTCGACGATTCTTTCTGGTCAACGGTTGTAAATGATTGTGTTGATTAAAAAAGAAAACTTGATGTAACTCTACTTTTAACTGCCGTTTCAGATAGATTTGGAATTGCATCACATCCAATTTTGCCTAGAGCGTACACGGTAAGTAACACTCGTTGTGTTTAAGAAGATTTACGTTTGTAATAGCAGAAGTGTAGCCGCGTTGCGTTGTACGTGTGAATGTTGGTCCGGGCGAAATGTTAATGTTTAATTTCATTCCTTTAGGTTCCACGGTGTTTGTTGGCTGCAAGTTTTCCACTGCAAGAAGAGGCTCATATCATTGACCAGGAGCGAGCTACAATGGTGAGTAGCCATAACATTTATGTTAAACACTTCCTATTTCATGTCTAACAGTACTTGATTTAACAAATAACCATAAATAAATACAGTGTGGGCACTGAAGTTAACATATGTGATTATACTGCCTAATCTGTCACCGAGTAGATTGTTGCAAAGTAATATAAGATCCAAAGTTGTAATTCAGAATAGTTTTCAAAAGAAGGCCATTAGAATTATATACAAGTCTGATTACCCTGAACAAGCTATTAATTAAATCACAAATTCTTCAATTCAAAGATTTGGTAGATTATCAGACAAATAATGTCTAACAGTAATTGATTTAACACATCACGATAAGTAGATTGAGTGTGGGCACTCTCAAGTTAACATATGTGATTATACTGCCTAATCTGTTACAGAGTATGTTGTTGCCAAGTAATGTAGAATAGATCCAAAGTAGTAATCCAGAATAGTTTTGAAGAGGCCATTAGAATGATAAACAAATCTGATTACCTTGAACATAATAACAAGCTAAGTGTTTAATATGTCCTATGAAGTCAAAATTGGGCACCATCATGTGGTGAAATTTGGAATTGCATCACATCCAATTTTGCCTGGGAACAAACAGATTACATAAATCTTAGTTTTGAATAAGCCACTCCTTCTCAAACAAGTAAACTCTGCCCATTTTGCGCAGTAGATGTTCTGTTAATATCTAGTATTTATACAAAGTCATAATTTAAATTGCTTTCAACCTTCATTCATCGGTTCAACCAACATTACTCGCTCTTATTACCAACTTGTATTGATTTAACTAAGCGTTTAATACTTCCTATCAGGTCTCAAATCGAGATTTGGCAAAATACAATTTCAGCAAATCCAATTTTGCCAGGGAACAAAAATAGATTAAATAAACTAAATAAGTCCTCTTCCCATTAAATAAATCAGAAAAGTCTGTCTTGTAACCAGTCCTCTTCAAACAAGTAAAGTCTGCCCATTTTGTGCCGTAGATTTTGTGTCTATGCCTAGTATTTAAACAAAATCATAATTTAAACGACTTCTTTCCTTCATTCACTTTGGAAATTTGGAATTGCAGCAAATCGAATTTTGGCAGGGAACAAAAATAGATCAATTAAACTAAATAAGTCTTCTTCCCATTAAATAAATTAAAAAAGTCTGTCTTGTAACCAGTCCTTTTCAAACAAGTAAAGTCTGCCCATTTTGTGCCGTCGATTTTGTGTTAATGCCTAGTATTTATACAAAATCATAATTTAAAGGACTTCATTCCTTCATTCACTTTGGAAATTTGGAATTGCAGCACATCAAATTTTGCCTGGGAAGAAAAGTAGATTAAATAAATTTAATAAGTCTTACTACTTCCCATTAAATAAATTAAATACGTCTTACTTGTTCCCACTCCTTTTCAAAACAGTAGTTTAAAACGAGGGCCCTTCACTCAATCTTTAACCTCAACCCCGCACGTTGTGTTGTATCTGTGAATGTTGGTTGTGGCCAAATGATAGTTTTCTTTCATTCGTTTAGGTTCCAAGAAAACTTGATGTAACTCTACTTTTAACTGCCGTTTCAGATAAGCGGGTATTACGTCGCAGTCAAATGCCGCGGATATGACGTAATTGCCCGAACCTCCGCCAAAATTCAAATCTGTTGGCGCGATGGCCGTGAGCCACTGAGCAGCGACGATTATCAACAGAAATATCTTTATTTTCTGCTTGCAACTGGACCGTCTAGAGCGTACACGGTAAGTAACACTCATTGTGTTTAAGGAGATTTACGTTTGTAATAGCAGAAGTGTAGCCGCGTTGCGTTGTACGTGTGAAAATTGGTCGAGGCGAAATGTTAATGTTTAATTTCATTCCTTTAGGTTCCACGGTGTTTGTTGGCTGCAAGTTTTCCACTGCAAGAAGAGGCTCGTATCATTGACCAGGAGCGAGCTACAATGGTGAGTAGCCATAACATTTATGTTAAACACTTCCTATTTCATGTCTAACAGTACTTGATTTAACAAATAACCATAAATAAATACAGTGTGGGCACTGAAGTTAACATATGTGATTATACTGCCTAATCTGTCACGGAGTAGATTGTTGCAAAGTAATATAAGATCCAAAGTTGTAATTCAGAATAGTTTTCAAAAGAAGGCCATTAGAATTATATACAAGTCTGATTACCCTGAACAAGCTATTAATTAAATCACAAATTCTTCAATTCAAAGATTTGGTAGATTATCAGACAAATAATGTCTAACAGTAATTGATTTAACACATCACGATAAGTAGATTGAGTGTGGGCACTCTCAAGTTAACATATGTGATTATACTGCCTAATCTGTTACAGAGTATGTTGTTGCCAAGTAATGTAGAATAGATCCAAAGTAGTAATCCAGAATAGTTTTGAAGAGGCCATTAGAATGATAAACAAATCTGATTACCTTGAACATAATAACAAGCTAAGTGTTTAATATGTCCTATGAAGTCAAAATTGGGCACCATCATGTGGTGAAATTTGGAATTGCATCACATCCAATTTTGCCTGGGAACAAACAGATTACATAAATCTTAGTTTTGAATAAGCCACTCCTTCTCAAACAAGTAAACTCTGCCCATTTTGCGCAGTAGATGTTCTGTTAATATCTAGTATTTATACAAAGTCATAATTTAAATTGCTTTCAACCTTCATTCATCGGTTCAACCAACATTACTCGCTCTTATTACCAACTTGTATTGATTTAACTAAGCGTTTAATACTTCCTATCAGGTCTCAAATCGAGATTTGGCAAAATACAATTTCAGCAAATCCAATTTTGCCAGGGAACAAAAATAGATTAAATAAACTAAATAAGTCCTCTTCCCATTAAATAAATCAGAAAAGTCTGTCTTGTAACCAGTCCTCTTCAAACAAGTAAAGTCTGCCCATTTTGTGCCGTAGATTTTGTGTCTATGCCTAGTATTTAAACAAAATCATAATTTAAACGACTTCTTTCCTTCATTCACTTTGGAAATTTGGAATTGCAGCAAATCGAATTTTGGCAGGGAACAAAAATAGATCAATTAAACTAAATAAGTCTTCTTCCCATTAAATAAATTAAAAAAGTCTGTCTTGTAACCAGTCCTTTTCAAACAAGTAAAGTCTGCCCATTTTGTGCCGTCGATTTTGTGTTAATGCCTAGTATTTATACAAAATCATAATTTAAAGGACTTCATTCCTTCATTCACTTTGGAAATTTGGAATTGCAGCACATCAAATTTTGCCTGGGAAGAAAAGTAGATTAAATAAATTTAATAAGTCTTACTACTTCCCATTAAATAAATTAAATACGTCTTACTTGTTCCCACTCCTTTTCAAAACAGTAGTTTAAAACGAGGGCCCTTCACTCAATCTTTAACCTCAACTCCGCACGTTGTGTTGTATCTGTGAATGTTGGTTGTGGCCAAATGATAGTTTTCTTTCATTCGTTTAGGTTCCAAGAAAACTTGATGTAACTCTACTTTTAACTGCCGTTTCAGATAAGCGGGTATTACGTCGCAGTCAAATGCCGCGGATATGACGTAATTGCCCGAACCTCCGCCAAAATTCAAATCTGTTGGCGCGATGGCCGTGAGCCACTGAGCAGCGACGATTATCAACAGAAATATCTTTATTTTCTGCTTGCAACTGGACCGTCTAGAGCGTACACGGTAAGTAACACTCATTGTGTTTAAGGAGATTTACGTTTGTAATAGCAGAAGTGTAGCCGCGTTGCGTTGTACGTGTGAAAATTGGTCGAGGCGAAATGTTAATGTTTAATTTCATTCCTTTAGGTTCCACGGTGTTTGTTGGCTGCAAGTTTTCCACTGCAAGAAGAGGCTCGTATCATTGACCAGGAGCGAGCTACAATGGTGAGTAGCCATAACATTTATGTTAAACACTTCCTATTTCATGTCTAACAGTACTTGATTTAACAAATAACCATAAATAAATACAGTGTGGGCACTGAAGTTAACATATGTGATTATACTGCCTAATCTGTCACGGAGTAGATTGTTGCAAAGTAATATAAGATCCAAAGTTGTAATTCAGAATAGTTTTCAAAAGAAGGCCATTAGAATTATATACAAGTCTGATTACCCTGAACAAGCTATTAATTAAATCACAAATTCTTCAATTCAAAGATTTGGTAGATTATCAGACAAATAATGTCTAACAGTAATTGATTTAACACATCACGATAAGTAGATTGAGTGTGGGCACTCTCAAGTTAACATATGTGATTATACTGCCTAATCTGTTACAGAGTATGTTGTTGCCAAGTAATGTAGAATAGATCCAAAGTAGTAATCCAGAATAGTTTTGAAGAGGCCATTAGAATGATAAACAAATCTGATTACCTTGAACATAATAACAAGCTAAGTGTTTAATATGTCCTATGAAGTCAAAATTGGGCACCATCATGTGGTGAAATTTGGAATTGCATCACATCCAATTTTGCCTGGGAACAAACAGATTACATAAATCTTAGTTTTGAATAAGCCACTCCTTCTCAAACAAGTAAACTCTGCCCATTTTGCGCAGTAGATGTTCTGTTAATATAATAGTATTTATACAAAGTCATAATTTAAATTGCTTTCAACCTTCATTCATCGGTTCAACCAACATTACTCGCTCTTATTACCAACTTGTATTGATTTAACTAAGCGTTTAATACTTCCTATCAGGTCTCAAATCGAGATTTGGCAAAATACAATTTCAGCAAATCCAATTTTGCCAGGGAACAAAAATAGATTAAATAAACTAAATAAGTCCTCTTCCCATTAAATAAATCAGAAAAGTCTGTCTTGTAACCAGTCCTCTTCAAACAAGTAAAGTCTGCCC